>NC_135543.1:10093156-10407843 GCF_045843805.1 Urocitellus parryii | reverse complement strand
CCTAAAACCTGTTAGATTCCTTCATATAAATGCAGCACATTTTTTTGTGAGTTACAGTGGGAATGATAGTTCTACAATTTAAATATGATTTTGAAAATTCTGTCATTATACCTTATTGTAATTCTTGAAGAAATTGTCTAAAATTTGTTTTCCTCGTCAAGGAACTAAGAAATATACCTGAAATTATAAAGATTACAAAGAATAGTAGGTTACAGTAGAAAAATAGTGGGTTAGAACAGAAAAAAAAACCTAGGACTAATATTGTAGCATTCATATTTGAGAAAGAAAGTGGAGAGAGAAAGATTTATTTTAAGAAATTGACTCAAATAGTTGATTGGACACTGACAAACCCAAAATCTGTAGTACAAGTCATCTGCTTGGAGGTAAGAGATATGGTCTTGAGTCTTTTTTTTAATATATATTTTTAATTGTTGATGGGTCTTTATTTTATTTGCTTATTTATATGTTGTGCTAGGAATCAAACCCAGTGCCTCACATGTATGAGTCAAGCTCTCTAGCACTGAGCTATAACTCCAGCCCCTAGTTGGAGTCCTTTTTAAAGAAACCACAGTCTTTCTTTTTACATCCATTGACTGATTAAACAACTTCTCTCATTTAATAGAAGGTAACCTGCTTTACTCTAAGTCTTCTAATTTAAATATTAATAACATCTTATAAAAGTACCCTCACATCATCATCGAAACTAGTGTTTACCGGAGCTGGGTATCATAGCCTAGCCAAGTTGCCACATAAAATTAATCATCACAAACAGAAAGAAAAAAAAAATGGAAAACTGAAGTATGCATCTATGTAAACAATTGTACAGTTATACTGATCAGATTTTAGTCAGTATCTGTTGATTGTGATGAATATGTGCAGTACTTTAACAAGTGTAAAAATAAAATCAAGGCATTTGTTTGAAGCATGTATATCCTGACCTCTCTATCTGACATTCCATCTGTTGCACCAAGAGCTTAAGAAGAAGATTTACATTAACAGGGTTGAGAGGTGGGAGGGAAAGGAAGTGAGAAGGGAAATCGCATGGAAATGGAAGGCGATCCTCAGGGTTATACAAAATGACATATAAGAGGAAAGGAGGGGTAAGACAAGAAAATACAAATGGAAGAAATGATTTACAGTAGAAGGGGTAGAGAGAGAAAAGGGGAGGGGAGGGGAGGGGGGATAGTAGAGAATAGGACAGACAGCAGAATACATCAGACACTAGAAAGGCAATTTGTCAATAAATGGAAGGGTAACTGATGTGATACAGCAATCTGTATACGGGGTAAAATTGGGAGTTCATAACCCATTTGAATCAAACTGTGAAATATGATGTATTAAGAACTATGTAACGTTTTGAACGACCAACAATAAAAAAAAATAAATAAAATAAAATAAAAAAACATAATATTTTGGCTTCATAATTTTATATAACACAATAAAAATCTTTTAACATTTTTCTGCAAATTGTTTTGGTCAGACATCAAAACACGTAGCTTTAACAATTTTCAAACTATATAATTGAAAATTACATCTGTGCTCCCAGCAAAGTCAAGATCACAAATAATTTTTGATAATTTTTAAATTTAAGAAAATTTGCTCTGCTTAAGTAACCATTATTCCAGCTGTTAAGAGTATTTTGCAAATTCTGACAACTTTGGGATACATATGATAAATTATCTCAAAAATATAAATTTTACCATCAAAAAAAAAATCAAGGCAGAGTACCATCTACATAGATAAAACTAAGAATATTGCCCAGCATGAAACTTGGAAATAATTTCACTATACATCCTTTATATATGCTCATATATTTTCCATATAGGTCTGTTTATTTATTTATTTATTTATTTTTGATAAAAACTCAGATTCTTCTAGGGTCAAAATGTGAAGATATCAATTTCTTTAGTTTGAATTTGAAATGTGCTTTATCTAAAAATTACCAAAAAATTGGCTGTATACTAATCATAGTATCCTAGTTTAAAACAAAACAACAATGAAACCTATGGGCAGAGCAGTGACTATAAGAAAACCAGTTACATACCTCTACATTGAGATAAAGTACTATTAAGATGGAATATGGGATACCTCAGTCAAGATATTGTCCTATTATCCATGTTGCTATGGTTTGGATGTGAGGTGTTCCCCAAAAGATTATATGTGAGACAGTACAAGAAGGTTCAATGCAGAGATGATTGAAATATGAGAACCTCAACTCAATAAGTGAATTAATCACAATAGGAATAATTGAGTGGGAACTGAAGGCAGATAGGGAGATACGGCATGGCTAGAAGAAGTGGTTCATTGGGGCCATAGCTACGGGGTATATATTTTGTATCTGGTGAGTAGAGTCTTTCTCTCTCTCTCTCTCTCTCTCTCTCTCTCTCTCTCTCTTTCTCTCTCTCTCTCTCTCTCTCTCTCTCTCTCTCGTTTCTAATCATCATGTGAGCTGCTTCCCTGTGCCACAGTCTTCTGCCATGATGTTCTGCCTCACTTCAAGTCCTGAGCAAGGGAGCTGGGTGTCTATGGATGGAAACCTCTGAAACCTTAAGCCCTGTAAATAAGCTTCTCCTCCTCTAAAACTATTCTTGTTGGTTCTTTAAGTCACAGTCAAGGCTGACTAAAACACTGGTGAATTTATGGTTGCATCTGTCTTAGCTCCAAAATATAATATGATACACAGGACACCATTATTATTTCCAACCCATGAGAATTCATTTAACAAGAGAGTAAATGCTGACTCTTGGTGTCTAAAAGAAATAAACAATAACAATGGCAAAACTGTATGGGGTTAAGTTGTGGCATGCCTGAAGTAATTCTTAAGGGCACATATGGTTTGTTCAAAGTCACAGATCAGATTGAGCTGTGCTTAGCTGGGGATCACTTGCTTCAGGTTCCTGACTTCAGCAAATGTCTGAGCTCAGGAGACATAAATCAAAGCAGAAACAAACAGAACTGATAAGCTTTGGGGTATGCTAGTCCACCACTGATTAACAGTATTACATGTCAATACTGAAATATAAGGTTCTCAGGCAAATTTAAATCTTAGCCATATTTTAATAGGTAAAATTAATTTCAAAACAGTTAATTTACCCAATATATCTTGTGTATTAACATTTAAACAGGCAATCATAAAATTATCACAACGTTAATATATTGTTCTATTTTCATATTACAACTTTGAAATCCTGAATTTTATACTTATATAACATCTCAGTCCATACTACCCTTAACTCAAGTGCTCAGTACTCATACGATTCTTATAACTGTTATATTGGACAACCCAAGCCTGGTCCTTCCCACCATGTTTGAGCCACTGAATTAAACAAATTAAGCCTATTTCCACCATCTGGGAATTGAACATGGGTGAAGAGTATCATGTGTGGGTTAAATCTGAGGTAACTTAGAAAATAGGCAAACCTACTCACTCTAGAGAAGGACTTTTTCTGTTTTTGTTTGTTTGTTTGCTTGCTTGTTTGATTATTTTTACAAGTATTTATGTATTTTATCTATTTTTAATTTTTATTGGAACATTAAATTATACATAAATGTGGGCTTCATTCTTACATATTTGCATATACAGACAATATAATAAAATCATGTAGAAGGACATTTTTTTGGAGGAATTGAGGTGTAAAATTCAGGATATCAATATAAAGCTAAGAAAGACTTCATAGTTGCTTTGGTAAATTTTGGATGACCTCTGTACTTGAACAGCTAATAATTTAATTTGATTGTTACCAATAAGTATTGAGTGACTTTGTTCCACAGGTTGGGGTACAAAGTTGCTAAATGCTAAAGCCTAAAATCCAGGCCCTCTGTGACTTAAAGCATTTATCCAAGGAATCAGAAATAAGTATTTAACAAAAGAAAAGTATGATTAAAGATATGACATGTGCTATAGAATATTCTTTTTCCTATCAAACATTTTTTTCCCAGAAAGGATATATTAAAATAACAGTAAAATTCGCTCTTTATAAATAGAATGGTTTAAAAGTCTTCTTTCAGGAGATTTTTTTTTTCATGACTTGAAAAATAAATCATATGACAATGATTTTGCAGTGGTGAAATAATATATGAAAGGGAACATATAGATGTATGTCAGTGCATGCAAGTAAATTAGAAGAGACTATTGTGTCTGGACATTGTGAGGAGGAGAATGATGCTGGAAAAATGAACAATAGCTGGTTTATAAATGCAGCACAGGACATTACTAGTTTTCATACAGCGTGTCAAGCAACTGTCAATAAGTAGTTCACCTTCATTTCATTTTCTCCTGGATAAAAGGGAGATGATAAATAAATTCACCTCCCATTGGTACTTCTAATACTTCAATCAGAGACCAAATAGGAAGTTCTTAGTATATTCCTTACACATAGCAAATATTTAGTACATGTTATTTTTTCTTAATGTCTGACACAATTTTTAAGTTTAATTTTACTTGAATGAGTATGAAAGCATAAGGTAGTTTAGGTTGGGCAATGACATACTGCAATAAGCACTTTAGAATAATTACATTGTCAGTTGAATAAATTTGAGGAAGATGAATCCACTATCAGAAGTATTTAAGAACCAGTTAAAAATCCTTGCAAGCAGGGTGTAGTAGCATACTTTTATAATTCCAGAGATTCAGGAGGCTGAGGCAGGAGGATAATAAATTCAAGGCAAAACTCTTCAACTTAGGGAGCAATTTAGCAGGATACTGTTTCAAAATAAAAAATAAAGATTAGAGTTAGATGCCCATAGTTTCAGGTGCAAGTAATATATATATATATATATATATTTTTTTTTTTCAATAGTCCATGTGTGAGTGTTGGCTTATATTTGGATAATATTTGTAGATGTGTGGAGATGAGTGAATAAATTTGAGACCTATTTAAGGAGTAGACTTGAGAGATGGGATGTGGGTGGTACACAAAAGAATAAAATCATATGTAAACTGAGTAGAATCACCTTTGGCAACCTGGCATGCCCTACTCTCTTAAGGACAGAAAACATTGCCACCAAGTTTCTGGATCAGTTTTTGCCAGTGAAAAACTCTGAAAGGCACAGAAGAAAAGCCAATTTGAGAGAAAGAGGAAAAACCATTATTTCCCACTCAGCAGCCTCGGGCGTAAGCATGGGTTTTGGCAGATAGGAATGTGTGTACCTCTTCTGCTGTTTCCCTACAGCTTTCTGACTGGAGCTACAAGGAATGGAGAATACTGTCAGAAGTTTCCTTGTAGTTCTGCAAATTAAGAATTTCCCCAAATCATCAATTTTTCCCTGACCTTCCCTTCTCCTCTGTTTTAGGTTTCAGACTATCATTTCCCTGTATTAAATTTCTATCTAGGACATGAGTAGAAAAGAGTGGTTTCTATTTCTCTCTTAATAGACTTAATTTCTCTTCTCTCCTCATTGTTTCAATTTTAACTCTACCAATAAGAAGCAGTTGAATGAGATCTGGAAGGCAAAAGAGATAAACAGAAGTGATGATTCCCATAACAGAGGGCAGATGCATGAGGATTAGAGGAAGCAATAATCTGTAGATCCCAGGCTTTATGTTTTCCCACCAATTTCTTATTGAGTGTCATAAATATCTCTGATTGTTGACATTTTCCTACAATAACTTTTTGATTCCCTGAAAAATTAAAAAAAAATTTCTTATTTTTCAAATGAAATTTTCCAATATTCTTATGCCTTTATTTCCTTAAATTAAATGTTATTTCATTTGATTTACCTGCAGTCACAGCAATGAAACTTCAATAAACAAAGCCCTCACTCGGAAACTTATGTTTAGCTACCAGAAGATTCAGATACAGAGTAAGGAAATTATGCATCTGGGTTTTAATTACCAACAATAAAATTTTTGATGTGTGTTTTAAAATATTTTTGAAAATATCTATGAGAAATATGGACTTCATGGTAGTGTTTTAATAAAGTATATATGTTTTGGATGTTCATAATTGGAATTCACCAGTTGATTCCTAAGTTAAAATTATAAATATATTTCACAGAAAGCTATTGTTGAATTTTATACTTTGAAACTGTCCATGACTTTGATTAAAAAGTAAAAGAGATGTTATAGTATCATCAGATGTAATAAAGCTGAGAAATTGAATGACTAGATGGTATGCTGTTGAAGAGTCTCTTCATCTTGCGATTTTAGCCAGTTTACTACTTGTGTTTTGACACTTGTCAAATCAAAATTTTCAGCTTATTTTTAAGAAGTTGTAAAGGATTTTTCACTGGTTTGGTACATTTTTCCAAGTTTGACATAGAATGTATAAAAATAATGTTGATATAAATCTGTGTAGTATAAAGGCATGATAACATTCCAGCTGCCACAGTTCATTTAATTCTTATTAACTTGAAATAGGAGGTATCTATGACCCAAAAAGAGCAATCCTGTGTCTCCGTCCAAATTTAAGCCTTCTTCTTTTTTGGATAAGTGAATTTCATAAGGATAATTTATGCTTTCTAATTTATGCTTTCATTGATCACCTATTAAGCACAAAGCTCAGTACTATGCTCTGTGATTATTAAAGAGATGACTTTTTGGCATGATGAATTAGGACCAATTCAGAAAGGAGTAACATATATGAATACAATAATCAAAGCCAACCAGTGATAAAAATAAAAGTTAAGTAACCACTCTGTCTTCATATGTACTACAAAGTGTCACTATGGGACTCTGTAAATGAAATGACTTTCATTTAATCCCTTTTCTAAGTGTACTTTTTGATACATTTAGAAGTTTCTGAAAAAGTGCATGTGGATGAAGATAGTGCTTTAACATTATTCCAGGATATAACTTCTTGGCATCAGTTCTGATATCTAGTAGACTAATCCAGCTATGTTTCAAAATAAAATTGCCCATAAGGATCTTGTAGTTACATTCTGAAAAATTCATGCTTTAGAAATTTTTTCTATAATTCTTTAGTAAAACATTAAACCCACTTTACTGTTAAATTATATAAGAAAAAAAAATCTGATCTACAGGCTTATGCTTTAAATAAATGTCAGGGGTGGCCACTACTAAAAGAAGATCTGTATCTTATGAGAAGTACTGTGTATGATAATCACTCCACAGAACGTGTCCATTCAAAGAAATGGCTGCACTGGGAGAGATTATGGATGAAATGTGGAGTTATATGCTAAAAATCTAGGTTACTTCAAAGTCATATACTCCTCTTTAACCAAGCCAAGTTAGAGCACAGCAGAAGAGCAAACTAGTTGTGTAGAAACCTCCTCTTTAAGACATGAAAGTACTGTGGAACAAAGAATAAAAATGTCATTGCTGTAGGAATATACCTCCTCAGAGGTTTCAACAATACTTTTCTGGGTAAGAAAAACTGTGAAAATAATAAAAGTATTCCTATATTTCTGTAATAAAATATCTGATATTTATCTTAAAGCATATTTTCTAATTTTATCTCAAAAACAATTATTTCAATGAATTCCTATAAAGAAACTAATATAGACATAGGGAGGTTTGATAATCTGATTTTCCACCTTCAAGTCTATCCTCCTCTCTCAGATGTTATGATAATCAATTTTGCACATGAATAAGCTGATAGGGGTTTAAAATCATTACCACATAACTGATAGAGTCAGTACTGGAACCTGACCTCCACAGCATTATCCAGACAGACTCTAAGCCATATTGTTTAACACTCGGGACATTGAAAATAAATCATTATTTAAAGCACTGGAGTACCAAAATATCCTGTAAGTATATCAGGTTTTCAAAGAGTGATTCAAATACAGATTGTAAAGGTGGCCAGTGAGATAGCTGCCTGATTTTATAATTAAAGTTTTATTGGAAAAAAAAACTATGTTAATTTATGTGTTGTCTATGGCTCTGTTGTGTATATTTAATCAGAGCTGAATAGTTTCAGTTGGGACCAAATGTACAGTAACCTTAATATATATTATCTTGTCCTTTAAGATAAAGTTTTCTGGCCACTTTCCTAGAATTCCCCAAGTCACAAAACACTTCAAATCACAGCACAACATTGATAAAAAGTCTATAGGACTCAAGTCATAGAGTGTGTTCATTATCTAAAAATTGTTCATATTTTCTACTGGTGTCCATCATTGATTATGCCTATTTCAGATAAACTTATATAACTTTACACAGAATTTCCATTTTATTTTATTTTATTTTTTTCAGTAATGGAGAACTAACTCTGGGACCTTATACATGCAAAGTAACCTCTCTGCAAATGCACTATACCCACATCCCCATACCCGTAATGATCATTTAAGGTCAGACTTAAATGTATTTGGAAAACAAATCAATTAGAATGATGAACATA
The DNA here is from genome assembly GCF_045843805.1 of Urocitellus parryii. NCBI lineage: Eukaryota > Metazoa > Chordata > Mammalia > Rodentia > Sciuridae > Urocitellus > Urocitellus parryii. The sequence continues at coordinate 10,399,543 of NC_135543.1, read as the reverse complement.
GTGATTTTAGAATGTAGAATATGATTTAAACATTGGTGCATATTACTTAAGTCCTAGTTAATTTTGAGATAATAAAAAAATAAAATAATTTAGCTAAAGAAAAAAAATCAGAAAAATAGTAAGAAATTGATTGCATCATAATTAATTTGATAAAATTTAGGTTGTATTTGTCCAGGTATATTGATGTATAAAAACTGATAATATTGAATATTTTATGTAATATAAAAAATCTAGAAAGTTGATTTCATGAAGTTTTTCACAGTATTGTTATGCTATGATTGTTTTCTCTTGCAAACCAATAAGTTAACTCTGTCACAATTTTATGGACATTGGCAAAAAACATGAAAGTTGAAGGTCAGAAGCAGCAGAGTTTATTACATAGAGCAAGAGAAGCAGCCACAGTGTTTGTCTTGGTGCCAATTTCCATCCACAATTTCACAGAGTGATACAAAGAGCTGTGGGTGGTATCTGCTCATGCATTGATTTGTGTTTTAGAAGAGGAACCCTGAGTTTAAGAAATATGAATCTTTTATATTAGGTGGTAAGCATGACTGTCCTTTGTTTCTATGGGAGATGCGTATAAGAAAACTGGACTTAAGCTCTTGATTTTAACACTGTCCCTGTTTCCCTTCTCCCAACATTTTCACATCACATCATTGAAAAATGGCCCAAATAAAGAACAGTTTCCCTGTGCACAAATTATATATGGACATGAGCATGCCAAGCAGAACTTCTGTGTATGCCTTGTTGAAGATATAATGCTATTTTTATATTTTTTTTTATATGTACACTATGTATTGATTATCCACTTATATAACTGGGTGTGATGCTTTCAAAATGAACTGTTGTTGCTTTTTCTCATCAATAAATTTCTAGTTCCAAAGTTTTTCAATGACTTTCATTTTTGAAATTAAAATTTGGGGAGATAATTCTGACACCGGCATCAAAAGGAAAATACTTGGGAGATGTAATGTCCCCACTTACAAAAATAATAAATAATGAGCAAGCTGCAAAATGATGACCCTTCTTAAACCCACCAGAGAACTGAGGATTCAAGGAGAAATGAAAGAGCTGGGACTTGCTTCTCTGGAGGGAAGGTCCTTTTTGCCTAGATTAGGACAAGTGGCCTTAGGCTAGGGTGGACAGCAGTGAGAAAGAAATTCCTGGGTCTTGCAATCATTGAAGTTTTCACTTAAGGAACTGGAGAAAGTTTTCACCCTGAAAGAGATAACAACATCAACAAAAAACAAACAAAACCTTGAGTTCCCAGCAGTGGAACATGAAAAATAACCATTGGAAAAATACATCCAGAATCTTCTCCTGGGCGTATCCAGAGCAGCTTGTCTTCTTAGGCCCATAGCACTCTGCCAAGGCTTACTTTCCAGATAGAAGACTTAACCATGTACCCCACTTATGGGTCAAGGCATTTGCCTCCCACTATCCCACTAGCTTGATGCTCACATAAGGGCTTAGTGGAGCTAAGAAATAGTTGTGAATGCTACAGCATGGGACACAGGACTTATAAAAGAGGTCAGTCATAAATTGAGACTTAATTATAAAGTTAGATAATGTTTCACCTCTCTTTCAACCCATCATCACGTTACCACAGGTCCAGTTAAAAAAAAAAACAGTGGATCAAGAAATTATTGTAAGCTTGATCTCTATGTAATGAGACAAATGTCACCTTGGGAATCTCAAGTAATGAATAGACACCACAACAAACATGACTGATAATAATCCAAATATATATGTCATTACTGTATTTATTGATTTTTAAATTTGTCCTAATTAGCTGCACATGAGTGTAGAATGCATCAAAGTGCATCTCATTCATTGATAGAGTATTTATAGATTCATTTGCAGTGCCCAGAGCTTTACACATGAAAGGCAAGCACTCTACCACTGTTACACCCTTAGCCCCTTGGTCAATACTTAAAATGTACATGTCACAAATACAATAACAGATCTTAGAACAGTGGTATAAAATATATATACAATATCTTATATCATTCATCTTAAGTGTAATAACTTAGAAATTGGGAGTTGGGAAAAGATAAACCATGGTAATATTTAATCATCAGAAGTTGAAGTTGGTATATTAACTGCAATCAAATGGGACTTTTGAACAAGGACTTATGTAAAAGTGATACGGATATATTATATATGGTTTTATAATTAAATATTGTTGAATACTTATGTAATGAAGGAGTCAATTATTCAAGATGTTAAAACCCTTAATATATATTCAGCTAATAAGACAATATCAAAAAATGTGGGGCAAAACCTGATAATCTGGAAAGGAAACAGACATATCCACCTCAGAGCTACTTCCCTGATAGTGAGCAAGTTCTGAAAAACTCATTCTAAGTTGAAAATATTGTTAACCAAATATGTGTGTAAAGACCTCACCTGCTGACCAGCACTGTTTTAGTCTAGGCTACCTGAAATGTGGCAGGTATGTTTGCATTAGCCTTCAGCTGGCACAACTGTCTCACAAAATGCTTATTTTATAATGAAGGGATGAATCAATATTACATGTAATTTATTGAACAATATACTAAAAGTGAAATAAAGAATGATATTTACCCATATGCATTTCACACACCCATAAAGTAAAAATATTGTTGAGAACCATTGTAAATCAGGAACCACATGTTTAATGCAAGATATCAGTGCCCTCTTTCATCAGGTAAAGTTCAAACAGACAAAATATAAGTTATGATATAGTTGGTATGGACAGTAGAATCATTTATTTGCTCTGATTGACAACTATAGAATGTTACTTCCAACAGTAGCAAAATATATATTCATCCTGAGCTTCCATGACACATTCACGAAGATAACTTGCATGCATTCTTGATTATTAAAAACACTGCAACAAATTTTAAGACAATGGAATTCTATAAGAATTTGTTCACATACCAAATTATATTAATAGATAAGCCAGGATAGAAAAAAATAGTTGCAATATTGTTAAATATTTGTAGAACCAAAAATTTTTTTCTAAGTCTCACATGGCTCCAAGGAGAAGACTTGAAAATTAAATAGATATTTGGATTAACTGTAAAATAAAATTAGAACTTATAGAGACTCAGGGGAGACAGCAATGGATGCTCAGAGTGAAATATGTAGCACAAAATTCATATGTTACAACAGATGAATGATCTAAAAATCAATATTGTAAGCTTCCGCTTTAAGAAACTGGAGAAGGAGCAGTTTAAGCCTAAAGCAAGTAAAAAGAAAAAAAAAGAAAGAAGTCATAAAAGTCAGAAGAGACAGCAATGAAATTGAGACACAGAAACAGCTGCAGCAACCAGTGAAATCAGCAGCTGCTTTCTTGAAGAGATCAAGATGATGATTCCATCTCTAGTTTGGCCAACTAGGTAGGAAGGGGTGGGGGAGAGAGATGGGCAGGAGATACAGAGAGAGAAACAGACATAAAATATTAATTTCAGAAACAAAAGAGTGGTGGTAAGCATTAATAGATGATCTTGTAAGCAAAAAAAAAGGGGGCGGGGGTAATAGAAAGAACAACTGTATGTGATAAATAAGATAAAATAGAGCAGGTAATTGAAATTCGTGCAAAGAAAAACAGACACTCTGTATAGGTTTGTATCCACTGAAAAGGTGAATGAACAATTAACCTTACAAAAATGACTACACCTAATCCAGATGGTTCCATGTGTGAATTTTATCAAACTTTACAGAAGGGATCTCAACTCTCTGTGATCTTTTCCAAAAACATCAAAGCCGAAGGAAAACTTCCCTTCTGTGAGGCCAGCAGTACTGTAATGTCAAAGCCAGACGAAAACAGTGTAAGAAAGATTAACTACCCTTGAGCGTATCTGCTGAACAAGAAAGTGAAAGTCCTAAATATTATGTTAGCCAATCAATGTAGTAAAGTAAATATTAGCCAAACAGTTTATAAAAGAACTAGACACTCTAGTCAAGGAGGATTTATTCCAGTTATGTAAGTCTGATTCAGCATTTGAAAATCAATTCACACAACTTACTACATCAACAAGTTTAATACACACACACACACATACACACACACACACACATATGACCGACATCATTCATAATGCAGACACTGGATTCTTGCACTTTATTGGCAAAAGGCAGGGGTTTCTCCACACTACTACTTAATATCTCATTGCAATCTCTATTTACTATAGTTTACAATAAAATAAACTATCATACAGCCTTATTAAAATAAGTTTTAAAAACTTCATTCATTGATGATATAAAAATTTTTTAGGTAATTAAAAACAGCAAACAATAAATCTTGGAATGAATGAGAAAGATAGTAAAGGATCTGCATACAAAGTTACTGAATAAAAGTCAATTAACTTTTTATAGAAGAATGCCAAACAATTGGAAGTTGAAATATACATACATTAATGTGTATACTAGCAACCAATACAATCAAAATCCTTAAGTATAAACTTTAGAAAACTTGGAAATCTAAGGAATCAAAGATACAAATGAGTGGAGAGAAGTGGTTTGCTCACAGAATAGAGGACAGTATAATTAAGATGTCAATTCTTCTTAATTAGGTATGAACATTCAATGCAATTTCAAGACAAACTTCAGTAAGCTATTTTGTAGATAAAGACAAATTATTCTAAAATTTGTGTGGAAAGCAAAAGATCTATAAAAGTCAATACATACTGAAGAGGTTAAATAAGTTGAAGGACACACTTTCCCCAATCTCAAGGCTTGCTTTAAAACTATAGTATTTGAGATAGCAGGGCATTACAATAGATTGATGGAACAGAATGAAGAACTCAGACATGACTCAGATAAGCACAGTCAAGTGATCTTTGAGGAAGGGTCAAGAGGAAATCAATGGAAAATAGGCTTTTCAACAAATGACATTGGAACAATACCATTTCTAAAAGCAAAATAAAAATAATAATGATGAATCTAGAAATACATTAAACTATATGCAAAATTACACCTTAAATGAAAACCCCAAACCTGCAAATTTTCTAGAAGAAAATGTTGGATGGAAGTATTTTTGAATTTGGGTTTTCTGGTGCATCTTTAAATGTGATGCTAAAAGTATGGTCTGTGAAAGAATAAAAATATAATAAGTTGTATATTATTACAATAAAATATTCTACTTCAAAACAGTACCATTTAAGACAATTAAAAGAATAATTACAAAATGTGTTAAAATATTTGAAAAACACACATGATAAAAAATAATTGTCTAAAATACACTAAAAACACTGAAAACTCAATCAAAGAAAGCAAATAAGCAAATCAAAATGTGAGAAAAAGATCTGAACAGACATACTGAAAGAGATATACAGTTGGTATAATTACCATTTGAAAGAATGTTCAATACCACTCATTGGGAAATGCAAATTAAGACAATTATGAGATATAATTATGAGATATAACTACATTTATTAGGATGGCTAAATCTTAGAAGTCTCCCAACAGCAAATGCTGATGGAGTTGCAGAGCAAGGGGAACGTTCCTTCACTGTACAGTGGGGAACTCTAACTGGCACAGCCATTTGGAAAACCATTGGCATCTTAGTAAACTAAACTGTCCTATCACATGATCACGTCATCATACTCCTCAGTATTTACCAACTGATTTGAAAGTGGATGTCCACAGAGAAATCTACAGTGAAATGTTTATATCAGCTTTATTCAAAATCATCAAAAAGGTTTTTTTGGAGGCCCTCAATGCACACTGCTAAGTGAACAAGCAAGTCTAAATAGGCTATGTTGTATGATTCTAAAGATATGACATTCTAGAAAAGGCCAAACTACAGAAAAGGCAATGTGACCAATAGCTTCCAGGTATTTGGTGAAAGGAAAGGAGGACTGAGTAAGTGAAATACAGAAAAATTGAAGACAATGAAAATTTTCTCTATAAAACTGTATCTGAGGACACCTGACCCAAGGATTATCTCAAATTCAATTGACACCATTCCCATCGTACAAACTTTAATATAGTAAAATTAAAAATATTTCAGAGGAAAAATATATTTCAGAGGACAAGGGAATTCTAAAATGGAATGCATAACATTGTAAAACAATGTTATTTGTGTTACAAATAACAAACACCACACAGAAAGCAGGGGTCCAAGGTGCTGAGTTAAGTACACTTTGGAAATGAGCAGATTCTATAAAACTAAGGCCAAATGAGAGAAATTGTACAAAAGCCCTGACATCAGGTTGACTACATTTTGTCCCACATGGTTATCAATACTGACATAAACATAAATGCTAATTGGAATCAAATACCCAAGAAAAGGGATGGCAGAGGTTAGACACCAGACATTTCACTAAAATATGGAAAAATATATGAAACACATCAATATCACTTTTAACTACCATTAAAATGAAACTTTAGAAGCAAAAGATTAGTAACAAAATAAATATTTCTAAATATATATTTTCACCTTATTATGCTTCTATTGATAGTTGGGGGACACTTTGGGACACATTGTCTTACAAAGTAGTTTTGAAAATGTTAAGGTTAACTATATACTACTTTACTCCAAAGGCTATCCACCATTGCTTCCTATTCCTAACTAGTATCTCTTGACTCTTTTATTAGTAATGCAAAGCAGTATAGGTTTGTTATTTAGAAGTTCATTAATATTCTGATCTTCTCCAATCTACAGCAATGTCTTAAGGCAAAGGCTAATTGTAAAAGCCACATCTCAGATCGTTTGTACTTGAATTAAGAAACCACCTGGAAGAAGAAAAGCATATTGAATTGCTTTGTAGAGGTGATGCTGTTGTTGAGATTCTTATGTCTCAGTGGGACCATGGCCATGTTTAACATATTTAATACTTTGCAACATTCTAACTTTCAGAAAAGCAATTAGAGATCATAATGGAATACTCTGATTAACTTAATGCTGTATACAGTATAAAAATAAGTGAAAATTATTAGGGAAAGGGAAAATTGAGTCTGAAATCTGCCTCAGGGAGAAGTGCATGTGCGACAGAAAGGAGCATTTAGCTTTTAGAATTGTGCAGCATGTGGCAGAACAAGACTCAGAGTGGAATGAATAACTCTGCCCTGGTAATGTTCTTTGAGTTCAAATCCCAAGGTTCCACAGGCTTTGTGCAACCAAATTGGTTAGAATAGAGAACACATTATGTAGAAGCAAATAATTTACAAGGGTAGAGACCCTTCCACAATCTGGAAATGTTAATGCAATAGTGATTCACTTGTAAAGCCTAAGCAAGCTCTTAGTGTAGTTATATCTACATATTTAATAAATTTATTATTCAATGCATATTAGTATTGGAAACAAATAACAGACAATACTGGAAGCATTAATAAATTTAGGATCTTAATGTAATAAGACATGCTCTGTGTGTTAGTGCTAGTTCCCTGTGCGTATTCAATTGTGTTCTCTTCCTCTGAAAAGTTGACAGTAATGTTTGCTTTGGCACAAAATAGAGAAAGGTCCATATTCTTTAGTCTCAGCAGAAATGGGCAGCAGGCCCCCCTTCTGGGACAGATGAGGCGGATGAATTGTCTACTGTGTCTTGCCAGACTGAGGCCAAGTTGCAGTTCAGCTCCAAAGGGACAAGATATTTTAATTACCTGCTTTAGATCACAGTCATGATTTGATGCTGATAACTTCTATGGTGCTCTAATATTTTTTCAAAAATATTACCAAGGAAGGATTTTAGATTAATTGCTTTCTACCATGCAGAGAAGAAAAAATATGGGGAGCCGTCACTTAAACATATTTGCCCTTTGGAAACGTGTCTAGCGCCTAATTCATTCTAATTTTTGTCCATTGCATGTTTCTTATTTGAATAATCTGTATGTGTTTTGCCCCTCAATTAGATCAGAAGACATTTTGAAATAAGAAATTTCAAGAAAAGACCCCAATTAAATTTACTTATATTGTTTGAAGATGTCCACATTAAAAATCCAGGCTATATTTGAATATGTGTTAGAGGATAAAAAGCAAAATCACTCACACTACAGATATGCAAAAACATAGAGCCTCATTATTTTTTTAGTGCGTCCAAATTTCTTATATCCCCCTTCAGCCATTTTCCAGTAACTCAGTTTCTATTGTATAAATATAGAGTCACACTATTTATCCTTCCCCTTTGCTACACTGTCCACAGATGCCCTGGCTATAGGGATTGTAACTGCCAGTACCCACAGGCAAATCATCCTTACTTCAACCCCCACTGATACTGAGAGTGTTTTCAGTTTGGAGCATGAGTTCCATTCATTATTTGTCCTGGGCACCTGCCAGGACACTTCTACTTGGTAAGGTCATTTGTATTAGGATTCTACAGAGAAGCAGAACCAGTAAAATATATATATCTCATGTGCACACTGGGAAACGTGGTTCTGCCACAATCTAAAAGCCAGGGAAAAGTGTGGGTGCAGCAGAAAGATGCACAGGAGTAAGTCCTGGAATCTGAAGTCCTGAACGTCAAGCTCCAGTATCTGGAGGGTAGGAGCAGCAGTGATATCTGAGGTGAAGGAGAGAGAGAGAGAGAGAGAGAGAGAGAGAGGGAGGTGGGGAAGAGAGAGAGAGAGAGAGAGAGAGAGAGAGAGAGAGAGAGAGACAGAGAGACAGAGAGAGAGAGAGATTGATTCACCCACTTTGTTCTCTTCAGGCCCTCAGTGTACTGGATTGATGAGGATGGATGGTCTTTACACATTCTACTCATTAAAGTGTCATTCTCTTCCAGAAGCAGCACCCCTCTCCCACTGCTCCCCGCTACAAAACAAATAATTTTACTAGCCCTCTGGGCATCCCTTAGCTCAGTCAAGTTGAAACAGAAAATTAACCAACAAACTTTCCAGCCATCGGGCACCACAGCTGATTCTGGACCCTCTGTGAAACATAGGAGAGTTCAAGGACACTCCCAAAGCATTTCAAAGCAAAGGGAGGAGTAAGGCATGCGTGCCACATTCTCTTTCCTGACTATGGAAGCCCACTTAAGTCTTGGCCCTTGGGTGGCAGACTCCTATAAAATTTCAAGTGGAAAACAGGACAAGGCTGATTCTCTTCCCAGTGTTTGGTGGAAGTATTTTATACTGGCTTCACTGAATTTTATCTCAGTGGGAGTAAGGAAAATTTACTTTGACGTCGTTTTTTGCCTGCCTTACTTTGTAGCATGCCAAGCTTTTAATCTGTGTGTCTGAATTTTTTTTTGGGGGGGGTGGGAGGAGACAGAGGGGAATGAATACAGTGCTCTACCACTAAGATACATCCCTGACCCTTCTTTTAAATTTATTTATTATTATTCTGAGACAGGGTCTTTCCTAAGTTAATGAGGCTGACTTTGAACTTGTTTTCCTCCTGCCTCAGCCTCCTGAGTCACTGGGATTACAGGTGGGTGCCACTGTGTCTTGATTGAAAATTCTTTAAACTATTAGCTTCTGAGAGTATTTTCTAAATATGATATAAAGATATTTAAAATGGTGTTCCACTTTTAGATATAAAGTTTAAATCCCTTGTCTATCTTCCAAAAGGCTGAATAATTCTACATTGGCAGGCCAATTCTTTATTTGTCCTTTACAGCCACAGCTCCTTTAGGTCATTTACTATCTCTAGTTAATAAAGATGATGGTCTCATATATACAAATACCAAAGAAAAAACACATCTTTATATTTCAAAGGCATACAAACACACACATGCACACACTCATATAAACATGTATACATATAAGTCACACATTTATAATAGAAGTAAAAAAGAATAGAAATTTTCTTATAATATTCAGTCTTTATCAGCATAGTAATGTAAACAAGAAATACTTGCTATATAAAAGAATAAAGGTGGGTTATAAAACAAATAGAATTTTTAACATTGCAAAGTAAAGGGAAACAACCAGAAACAAATTTGCTCCATCTCTCCAAAAGGATCTCATGAATTTTTTATTTCTCTTAGAAAATAAATCAGACTTAAGTTAATTTGTTGTAATGTGTAAATGTTGAAACTCTATTAAAATTTATGCATTGGTAAAATAGAAAATATCATATTACTCATAATAATATAATGATAATCATATACTCATCTATCAAACCTTTAAGAAAACCAGCGCTATATAGGTCTTCCAGCGAGTTTTTTCAAAAAACATAAATTAAAATGCACAATTCATTAGAAATAAAAATTTAATTGAATTTTAAGCTACAATAGAAAACTTCTTGTAGGATTGCATACAGGTCCCAATTACTTAAAATGAGAACCATGTTGATAGGGCTCTCAGGATGCCAACAAGGTACTATTAGGATGAGAACATTGTTTAATATATTGGGAGCATAGTTTGCAAAACTGAACCATATTAGGGGAATTCTGGGAAATGGTCTGCCTTCTCACTACTGAGATACATACACACACTAAGATACATCATATATAACCTGCTAGGTATGGCCTGTGTGCACCTCACTAATGTATTAGCATGCTTAGATAGGGTCATGGAGGTGATTAGGTTAAGAGGTTGGAACCCTTATGCATGCAAGTAGTCTCCTCATATAAGAAAGCCTAGAAAACTGTCTTGCCTTTTACATCAACTGAGAGCTCAGCCAGGAGTTGCCTCATGTGAGCCAGATGCATTCAGATCTTCACCAGACAGGAATCACCAGTGCCTGATGTTGGAGTTCCTGGCCCCTAAAATATGAGAAATAGATTTCTGTTGAAAAGCCACCTGATTTATGTTTTTGTTTGTTTGTTTGTTTTTGTTACGAAGTTTGAACTAAGACATTCTCCTACCCAATTTAGAAAAACATGGTTCTCTAATTGCTGGAGATGTTGAACATTTTTTCATATATTTGTTGATTGATTGTATATCTTCTTCTGAGAAGTGTCTATTCACTTTCTTGGCCCATTTATTGATTGGGTTATTTGTTTTAATGGTGGTAAGATTTTTGAGTTCTTTATATATTCTATCGATTAGTGCTACATCTGACGTGTGTGTGATAAGAATTTGTTTACAATTAGTAAACTCTCTATTCACCTCATTGATTGTTTCTTTTGCTGAGAAGAAGCATTTTAGTTTGAATCCCTCCCATTTATTGATTCTTGATATTAAATCTTATGCTATAGGAATCTTGTTAAGGAAGTTGGGGCCTAATCTGACATGATGGTGATTTAGGCCTACATTTTCTTCTAATAAACTTGGTATCTGTTTTAATTCCTAGGTCCTTGATCCACTTTGAGTTGAGTTTTGTGCATGGTGAGAGATAGGGGTTGAAATAAAACTACTCTAAGATTTCATCTCACTCCAGTCAGAATGGCAGCTATTATGAATGCAAACAACAATAAGTGTTGGTGAGTGAGGATGTGGGAAAAAAGGCACACTCATAGATTGCTGGTGGGACTGCAAATATGAAAAGCTGTATGGAAAATCCTTGGAAAACTGGGAATAGAACCACAATTTGACCCAGCTATCCCACTCCTTGGTCTATACCCAAAAGACTTAAAAACAGCATACTACAAGGGACACAGCCACTTCAATGTTTATAGCAGCATAATTCACAATAACTAAACTATGGAACCAACCTAGATGCCCTTCAGTAGATAAATAGATAAAGAAAATGTTGTATATATACACAATGAAATATTACTCAGTATTAAAAGAGAATAAAATCATGGCATTTGCAGGTAATGAGTGGAATTGGAGAAGATAATGATAAGTGAAGTAAGCCAATCCCCCCAAAGCAAATGTCAAATGCTTTCTCTGATTTAAGGATGCTTATTCATAATATGCTGTGGGGGGTGGGGGAATGGGAGATTAAATGAACTCTAGATTGGGCAAAGGGGAAAAGGGGAGGGAGGGGAAAGGAGGGAGCATAGGCGTAGAAAAGACAGTGGAATGTGATGGTCATCATTACCCAATGAATGAAGACATGTATGAAGACATGTATGAAGACACGAAGGATGTGACTCTACTTTGTGTACAACCAGAGATGAAAAATTGTGCTCTGTATGTGTACTATGAATTGTAATGCATTCTGTTTATATAGATAACAAATTAAAATTAAAAATAAAGATATTGTGTGTCCACATAAAACTGAAAAGTAAATATTTAAAAGTTAATGACAGAAAAAAACATGGTTCTCATAAGTATGAAAAGGAAATGTACGTGTGTGTGTATGTAAACACAAACATTCTTTACATAATCTCATGCATAGTGTATAATGTTTCAAGAGTAGAAAACCAGCTTAATCCTGTGAGGACTCTGGTTACTTTAGACTTCAAATAGGATGCTTTATTAGCAAGACATACTGAGAAAATACTTTCTTTGATTGATTTTGCAAACCAGTCAAAATTTCTTATTTGCCTTTTGCAAATTTTTAATCAAAATTACACAAAATTATGAATTCAAAAAAAAATCAACAGTCTAAGTCCAATAGGCTATAATTCTACCCACCCCCTCTAATTTGGGGGATGGTTAGGTTTCTCAGCATATTAATTTCATATCACCACTATCCATTTTCCTAACACACAGTTACCCATTTTCATACAGTGTGGAATGTTCTCCATTTTTTGATTTACTTTTATCCTGAGTGGTATTGTGCTAGAGGAATCAACAGACCTGTCTGGAGGTCTGGAGTCATCTATGTTGTGAGCTACTCTGTCTTTCAGTCAAGAAGGGCTTTACTTCCTGTGGTAGAGATCATGCAGTCTTGGTATCAGAAGAGGGAAATGAAAGAAACATGTTAAACTTCTTATTTTGCTTTAGTTGTTTGGACAGAGATTGCTGTTTAGAAGTAACTCAGGGAATGAGGTCTGTTTGTGGAATCTTACTTTTGTTATTTAACAACAACAAAAGAATTTGCAAATTCTGAGTCTCTGTGGTCGGTTCTGAGGTTCTGAGTGTCTGAATCTCAAAGGTCAATGCTAATGCTTTTTCCTAGTTGAGGTTTAAATTGTGGAAAAAAAGAAAACAATTAAACACAGCTAGTGTAAGTGCAAATAATGCAATAGAAGCCCAAACAGAACTAAGGTAACAGAAGAAGCAGGAGTCCACTGTGAAGGAGCACAAAGGGGTGCCAGTTTGTTTGAATTCTCCAACATAAATTTAATGGAGCTTTTCTCTACTCGTTCTTATCTAATAGTTTGTCTGTGGCTCAAGAAAACACAAAAATTAGATGAAAATATTTCCTTGTATGCTTTGTGGAGAGATAATTATCATAGAAAAGAAAAAGACATTTTCATTGAATTAATACATTGGGCATGTATGCTAATGCATTCGATATAGGTTATCTAACAAAAAATATCATTGAGTAATGAGAATTTTTTTCTGTACCTACAGAGGTTCTGAGTATGTCATTTCTGTGGGTAATTAGCAGCAATGTGAATGATACATAATACTAATGAAAAAGAAAATGTTTGGCACTCAATATTAGTGATAGAAATTGAACTGCTGCAGAGATAATGTAAAAATGAGAAGATGTGATTTGAAAAAGCTACTGGACTCATTGCTGTGTATATATGATATCTAAGCAGTGATAACATATAAAGTAATAAAAAAACATCATTGGACACCAAGTATAAAGTCCCTTGGTTCCTGGGGAGCTCATGTGAAATGGAGAGCCAGTGCATTGGGATGGCTAAAGGCCTGGAGTCAGATCTTACTTGTCTGAGTTTGCATTTCAACTGTGCCACCTGTTAGGTGTGTAACCTGACCTGACCGCCTCGTCAGTCTGTTTGCATACAAGTTTCCTTGTTAGTACCCTGTGGGTAAGAACCACATTTTCCTTGTTATATGAGATGACATATTAAAACACTTAGAACAGAACTCAGAATTGTAACAGCTTAAAAAGAGTGACAGACCAATAGGCCAGTTTTGCCTGATGTATTCAGGGGGAAATAAAAGGAGCGGGGCGGGGACGGTGGAGAATACGAATGATTTTATTTTTACATAATTTCCCTTTTGATGCAGTAGCATAAGTCGGTAAGGACCAGTAAGAATCAGAGACACCTTTGTGAAGCCTGGAGGGAAGCCTGTCTGCAATGACATCTCACCCTGGCTGCATCCTCTCCCTGCACCTCCAAGTGTGCCTCATCATTTATTACTAGGATGCAGGTTATCCATCTTGTTAAGGTTCTCGGGAGCATGTATCACCTAGCAGTCAACGTGGAGAGGCACAGTGGAGCTACTTGTAAAGTAGATGCTACCTGGATAACGTGTTTGATGTTGATTATTTACTTAGTGTTCAATGAATGAACACAAGCTTGAGAATTTTTACAGTGAATATATTTTCCTACTATGTCCCTTGATACAATTTTTTTTCTGGTCAGAATGTAAAACAATAAAGTAAAATGTGTGTGCATTCTATATTACAAAGAGGGAGAGAGTTTTGCTATTACAAAAAAGATTATTTGGACACAGTATTTTAACAGCAAGTTATACCTGTAAGTTATTGTGGATAGATATATTGTCTATTGTGTCGACCCCTAATTTTAATTCCATAATTAATAAAGCTTAAACATATTCAAATAATTTGGTGAAATTCTCTACATATCATATGAGTATTTCAAGGGAAGAAATGGGTTTTAAAGAGAGTTAAAAATAGATAATTAGCTCTGCAGAGAAATCTTCCAGAATAACTAAGGGGTCATCTGGGAAGAGAATGGAGTTTTGAAAACTGTGGAGTCCTACAAGCTGGAAAATTGCCTGGAACTTGCTTAAGCCTCAAGACTGACTCAGATATGAGAGGAAAAGGTGATAAGGGTATGTTAGTTAGAGAACATATGGCAATGTGTCCTTAAGTTGTTTTTTTTTCCTTTTTTTTTTAAGAGCAAGGAAAGTAAATGGAAGTTCAGTTTCTAACTTTGAATTATATCCTGCTAAAGATGATGATAATAACTTCCTTAATAATCTATTTTTTTTATTTCTTACTACAAAGTTAGAATTATGAAGATCACATGTTAGATATTAACATGTTTGCAATACTTTCTATTGGATCCATTCCTATGTTTCTTTTTTTTTTTTTTCCTTTTCTTCCATGTAGAAGTAATTAGTTGCCAAGTGGGCAAGACCAACTCCATTCTTTGGCAGATTTTTCATTTAGAATATCTATTCTTAGAAAAAGTGACCACAAAAAGCCAATTGCCAGTTAACTTCACAGTTTTCCCCCTCCCCAAATAAATGCCATAAAGAAGAATTTTTCCATCAGAACACTTCATATATAATGTCTGAATGAAGCCATCGATTTCTTCCTTTGATAATGATACAGAATTACTCTAGGAGGGTCAAGGTGAAGGGGCAGGAATGGTGAGCTTAATTAATGTCCCAAATTAATTCATTTTCCTTTTTGTTTTTATCCATTTTGTTTTTCTAGTACTTGAATAAGGAGTTAGGTCTATAAGCCTTTATAAAGGCAAAGTCAAGGAGGTCATGATTATCATTGTTTTAGTCATATTAACAGGTGAACTGTCAACTATTTGCTGTATATTTGTCATGGTGCTATATTCCTCACATATTATGATTTCAATGAATTTCAGTAGTCTTATGACTCATGTACTCTTTATATCCAGACTGTACAGATAAAGGTATCAAGAAGAAAGATTTGGGGGCTGGTGTTGTGACTCAACGGTAGAGTGCTCGCCTAGCACATGCAAGTCCCTGGGTTCAATCTTCAGCACCACATAAAAATAAATAAATAAAATAAAAGTATTAAAAGAATCAGGAGTCATATTAAAAAACAAGGTTTTAAATAATTTTCTTTACTCAGAAAAGTTAGCAAGTAGAAAATAATTTAAAATGGATTTCCTAGACTGTTCACTCTACTAGCATAAAAACAAGGTACAATAATGGAAATAAATGCTCATATTGCTTTGATATTTCCTGTTTTTTATTCTTCTGTGATAAATTTTAGGATTTTTTTTTAGTTACATGTAGAATGTCATTGATATTTTGGTGGGAATCACAATTATATCACCATGAGTGATCCTGCTGACATCACAATATCTGATCTCAAATTAAGTATATATGGAGAAGAGATAGCAGATTTACCAAATGGTGCTGGGAAAACTGGACATCCACATGTAGAAAAGTGAAACTAGACTTTTACCTCTCACCCTTCGCAAGAATCAACTCAATGTGGATCAAAGACCTAGGAATTAGACCAAAAACATTGCAAATTCTAGAAGAAAATACAGGGTTAAACCCTCCAACATATTGGTGCAGGCCCTAACTTCCTTCATAAGACTCCTAAAACTCAAGAAATAAAGCAAAAAATCAATAAATGGGATGGCACCCAATTAAATTCTTCAGCACAGCAAAGGAAACAATTAAGAAGCAGAAGGAAAACAGAGTGTACAGAATGTGGGAAAGTCTTTGCCAGCTACTCTTTTGACAGGAGATTAATATCCAGAATATATATAGAACTAAAAAAAAATAACACCCAAATAACATAACCCCACCAGTATATGGGCAAAAGTATTAGACATTTCTCAAAAGGAGAAATGCCATTAATCAACAAATATCTGAAAAAGTGTTCAACATCCTTAGCAATCAGGGAAATGAAAATCAAAACTACAGTGAGATTTTATCACATTCCAATTAGAATGACGTCCATTGAGAATACAAATAACAATAATTGCTGGTAAGGATGAAAGGAGGAGGTACACTCATACATGGTTCATGGGACTAAAAATTAATACTACCACATTGGAAAGCAGTGTAAAGATTCCTCAAAAGACTAGGAATGTAATTACAGTATCCCACTCTTTGATATTTATCCCAAAGTACTAAAATCAGCATACTATAGTGATACATGCATATGACTGTTGATAGCAGCACACTCTACAATAGCCAAGCTGTGCAACCAACAGTTGAGATGCCCGTCAACAGATAAAAGGGTAAGGAAATAGGGAATCTTATGAAAATAGAAAGAATAACAGTGGAATATAAGGAAGGGATTGAGAAGATACATGGGAAAGAAAAGGAATAGGGGAATTAAATTGACCAAACTGTGTTATGGCTGGCATGAATATATCACAACATATTCTACTTTTATGTATTGTTATAATGTATCAGCTACAAATAAATGTTTAAAAGATCATTAAATTTTAATATAATTATAAATGGTAATATACATCATTCTATTTCCTTTAGAAGATAAAATGTTGTGTTGAATTCTGCCTCTCTATAATCATGAAAGCATTGTAGTTACCATGTCCAGCCTTATTTGTAGCTAAGAGAAAAGGTTTAAATATGTTGCCTTTACACAGCGAGGAAAAGTTAGCAAGTTGAAAATAATTAAAAATGAATTTCATAAACTATGGAATTCAATAGTACATCTGATATTTTATACATTAAAATAAAAATGCAAGGGAATGTGTGAAATAAATTTGTGTAAATCACTTTAATAGACTTTATAAACATTGTACATTAAATATAATTTTATTTATTTTGCTTATTATTCATGTTCGAAAATGGAGTTTCTAATTATTATTGGAAGTATTAGAAATACAAAGTGATTTGACATCTTAATGTCTCCAGTATTTATTAGGGAATCATCATGAAAATATTTGTTTTTTTTAATTCAATTTTAGATGCTTAAACATTTTCTTTCTTTCTTTCTTTTTTTTTATGCCCACCATGACAAAATATCAGATAGTTTCCACAGCTTCTGGGAATTTTCAAATATTAAGATAAACAATCTATTTTCCATTTAATAGAAGACCTTAACTTCACACCCAGGGTGAGTTCTATATCTTTCTACTGTTTCTGGTTCTCTGTGTCTGGATTGGGGTGGGAAAAGAGAGATGAGGGGCATGATAAGTATGCTGGAGCAATCATAACTTCACAGCCAGTGTCCTCCGTGATGACAGGCAGCCGGGTCCTGACCCTCTATCCTAGGGTACATGCATGCATGGGGTAGTCAGAGACACATTTCAAAAACTTGAGGTTTCTGTTGTTCCTTCAGCTGTGTGCCATGTTCTTTGGATGACTGGTTTAAGCTTCCTCCAAGCATCTACCATCTGTGCAACCTTTCTACAGAAGCAATCATTTAATCTGCGGGAAATTTACGCAGCTTTGCCTTGTTGAAGACTGAGACTTGCATTGTCCCCAGCTATCATTGTCCCCTTCCCTGCCAACTCAGAATCAGTCAGCCTTCCTTAGAGCTCTCTGGGTTCAAAAGGCAGCAAAACATTCTAAGTTTCAAAGTACTACCTTGTGATTGAGATGTCAGTAGCTCCTTTTCCAGAATATCACAGTTCTCATTGGTGGATTGAAAGATAGATACAGACATATCTGAATATATAAAAGGTCACAGAGTTCTTTTCTCCATTTATCTCATTAGCGTCCTTGCCTTTCAACTCTTTGATATCGAATACCATTTCACAGCAGACAGGAGAACCTGAAGCTACTTTGTGAGTTTTCATTAGCCTCGTGCACTTATTACCAAACTGTACTCCACAGTATGAAACAGAGTTTTAACCAGAGGCACACTTTTTCATGGTACTCACACTTCACTGAAACTTATTCACATGAAGCTTGCTACAGTGATTAACAAAGAACTTGTTTTGACAGAATAGGAAAACTCCATCAACTTTACCCCCACCAGGTATTTTATTAATGAATTCAAAGGAGCTGAAATGTCAAATTCCTAAATTCTTAGGCAGATTTTGAAACACAATCGCTGTACTCGATAACTATCTTGAAAAATACTCATGTATTAAGTAATTCTATATCACTATTCCACATTAATATGCAGTGAAAATCAATAGAATTTCTATACATGACTAAATAAAATAGATTGGGATTCATTACTATATTCAGTCAAGAAATATTTATTGCTTATTTACTATGTGCCGGAGACCTTTTTAGACAAAAGAAAGGAACAAGACTGATTCCTTTCCACATACAGTTTACTTTTTAATAAGGAGAGAGATAATAAATCCTATATTATATTATACTTATTTTACTATACTATATGTGATTTGATTTTTAAAAAGCTAAAGCAAGTGTCACAAGGTTGAACAGTGTTCAATAAATCTCTCTGAGGAAGTCACATCTGATCACTGAACGTAGTGTGAGAATGAAAAATACAAGTGTTTGGGAGAAGATTGTTTCAAGCACAGAACAAGAGATTGAAAGAGTAAATTACTAGTTGGGAAGAGGAAAGAGAACAGACCTCATAAGCAGATAAAAGAAGATAATATGTGATACATAGGTCAGGTCAAAAGTTGATTTATATTTTGAGTGTGCAGTGAAGGCACATACTAGATCACCACGTACTAGGAAATAAAGGGGTTCCCATTCTAGCAGAGCATATTAGCCATGATAATGACTCCCTATTATTTATGGAGTGTGCATGTTTTGTCAAGCATTGATTTTGGGGTTTGTTTTACATATTTTATTGTTTATTCTGTTTATTCCCCCTCATGTTAAATAGCCAGACAAGACTTTATTTTTTTATTTTTTAGCTTGGAAACTGAGGTCCAGAAAGATCAGGCAGTTTGACAAAGTTCAAATGGTCATTGAAATAAAAGGGACCAAATTCAAACTTACTTCTGGGAGGCTCAAGTACATGCAATGCATAAACTATATTTTCTGATTCCTACAATAAACTTTAAGTGTTTTCTTATTTTAATTATCAGTACTTTAAAGCTTACCTATAAAACTGCATTTTCCTCCTGGGGGCTATTTCAGTACTGTGGGAAATATCTACAAGCATCTACATTAATTCAGACTTTATTAAAATTTACGAAAAATAGGTCATGATTTAAGCTTAAGAAACAGCTATATGTGTGCAATATCAAATGACCAGATGAAAGACACAAGTTACTGAAATACAATAAGTGTAATTTCTAGGAATTTGTAACTTCTCTACTTGAATTGGATAGCCTTATTTGATATGATTAAAAGTGACAATTTTGGACCAGGTGCAGATGCTCTTTTCAATGAATTCTGTGGTTGACAATCCTAACATCAACTAATCCAGAACCTGCTTTAAGACATCTGCTTAGTGTTACTGAACACAAATATCATATCTATTCTTGTAGATATTGCATCCTTTATATAAGTTGTTATTCCAAACACACCAGCCTTTCATCCAGGGCAGAACCAACCATGATCCCCACAGACCCCATTTCTGTTTTTCCAACCTGTTTTCCATGGATTGATTCATCCGTTGTTTATCACACTTTTCAGTTCTGCAGCCAAGATGACATCACCCTGCTTTGTGAACATGATGAGCAAGCCCTCTTGGAGCAAATCACCATCATTGCCATAAGTACACTCCTGATTTCTATGTCAGTATGATAGAAGTACAAGCTTTCTATCAATTGATACATTGCTATTCTACTTACAAGTTTTAGCTTTTAAAAATATTTGTTCAGCGTTTTTTATGTTTTCCTTAGTTCATAATGATGCTAATACATTTGAATTTACTGCATCTTCTATCTTCTCATTCAATTATAATATCTTCTTAAATTGTTATTTTTCTTATCTGATTTTCTCATCCTTTTGTAAAGTAACGATGTTGGTGTCACAAACTTAATGATTCTCAGATCCTTATGATAAAAATTAATTTTTTAATTATATAATATGGATGTTCAAGTTTCAAAGTCTAGAGGGAAAATGCATAAACATTCCACTACCCTACCAAAACTCAAAATTACTTGAAATATTTGATTTTGATTTAAGAATCTATTGCCAATTTGGTTCATATCAGTCTTACATGGTATTAATAAAAAAGGTCATATGAAGCATTTTGAAGAGCACCATATTTGGTGCTTTAATTTCAAACTATAATTTTTGAAGTCCATCTTGATTTGGATATCATAAGGGCCATTATTTACAAGTTGATGGAAATTAAAGTGTCGTATTGTCCTTTTTTTTTTTTTAAGAGAGAGTGAGAGAGGAGAGAGAGAGAGAGAGAGAGAATTTTTAATATTTATTTTTTAGTTCTCGGCGGACACAACATCTTTGTTGGTATGTGGTGCTGAGGATCGAACCCTGGCGGCGCGCATGCCAGGCGAGCGTGCTACCGCTTGAGCCACATCCTCAGCCCATGTATTGTCTTGTAGTATAATATTACCCTAAAGTTTTATGCCAATGGCTTAGCATTTATTTCCTTTACAATATCACAATCAATGTAACTATTGCACCCAATTTTCTATTTTGAAAAAAAATGGCACTGAACGTCAGTTATATTGCAAGCTGTTAATAGAAAAGGAAATGCTGAGAATCATATCACACTTTGTAACCTGAGTGGTATGAGTCTGTGTGATTTATTATAATATTTAGAATAAAAAGAAGTTCAAATTTGCATCAAAATGAATCCTTTCACTTATTTCTCATTTTTAGTAGAAATAAAAATTTATTTAATTTTTTTCACACTTTATACCAGTTTTATAAAGTTTAAATTTAATGATAAGTAAATGTTGACATGCTTTTCACCATTGTATTTTGGCATGATAAAAGTATATATTCGGTTGCATATGAAAATAATCTATGAAAAATCCCAAAGCATATTTTCCTGCACCTCTTTAATGTCAAACTATAATATCCATAACAGCACAAACTATAATATATAAATCTGAGTAATTCATTTATATCAAATATATGTACAAATTTTAAATGAGGTTTAAAGAGCCTTCTTGGCAAGAATTTTAAAATATCAAACCCAAATAATTCATAGAATCTTTCACAGTTCCGCCTATTAATGTAACATAAATGTTTTTACATGTCTATGTAACCATCAGATTCTCCAGATGATAAATTTTCTCTCTATATATCATCAGGAACCTCACTCATCGATGCTTTATTCTTAATTTGCGGGAATAAAACAATTGAACGAATGAAACAACATTGGAGGGCCCGATTCTCTTTCTCAGGTTAGGCAATTAAACACTTTGAGAATTTGCCCTGGATATAATGGGATCTTATGAGGAACATTCCAGTCATGAAGTGGCACTGGCTTGCACTAGCATCTGAGGTCTATTTATGTGCATCTCTTCCAACATTTTTATTTAAGGACAATGTACTCCCAGGACATCAGAAAACTACAAACTCAGGCTCACCACGCTGCAGAAAGCCAGACCACACAACGCATTTTGCTCAAATGGGCATTAGCACTTTGGGGATTTTTTTATGGTAAAAAGTCCTAATTGTTGGAGTGCACTGCAGAACCAAACATACATGCTAATCTTTTAAATCGAGGTCCCAGCTCATTAAGGTAATCAAAATTTTCATCCTGGTCGGTGTCGGTTGACCCTAAGGAGCTCAGGGAGCCGGCCAAGGACCCCAGGCCCTCGAAGGCGTAGGTCTGAAGGGAGTCAAAGGGTGGGGCGCAGGGGTCCGAGTCCGCCTCGTCCAGCTTCTCCAGGATGAATTTCCTGAAGAGGGCGCTGTCGGGGCCCACCTGCAGAGACTGCCTGTAGAGGCTCCGGATCTCGGCGGAGGTGGTCTTCCGAGCCCTGCGTTCCCGCATCACCGTGGTGCTTCTGAGCTCAGCGATGTCGAAGGCCTCTGTGTCTTCTTCTCCACCTCCTTCATCATCGTAGCAGAAGATATTCTCTCCGAAGAGGTCCCCTTTCTCAGGAAAGAGGATCTGCTTTCTTTGTTGTCTTAGAGCCAACA
Source organism: Urocitellus parryii (assembly GCF_045843805.1). NCBI lineage: Eukaryota > Metazoa > Chordata > Mammalia > Rodentia > Sciuridae > Urocitellus > Urocitellus parryii. The sequence goes on along the minus strand of NC_135543.1, from coordinate 10,376,974 downwards.
TCAAAAATATAAACCCTGATGAAGAAAATGTATCAGAATATGAATGCACACACACAGAGCATAATGAACTTCACAATCCTGAGCTTGTTACAAGCTCCAGACACAACCTTGATTTTGAAGATAACGTGACAGAAAGTAATTTAAAACTGGACTTGCAAAATGACATAAGGAAGAAGATAACAAACATTCTGGCTGATGACTTAGAGGGAAAACACTGTGAAAATACATTGAACTGTTTTCTGTGAACAATTTAGAATTCAAATTTTACTTTTCTCAAATATTAAAATGGAACCAAGTAGATTGAATAGAGCATTTTTCCAATCTGAATACACTTGGCAAACTTAGTGACCAATGAGTCCGGTTAAAGTTAAGTTCAGAACAGGACAGTTTGATATTCCACATTAAGGGGACATTCTGTGACATGATTATTTTCTAAGTTGGTATTTATTGACCACAAAATATATGTCAGTTTCTTCTAAAAATTTATATTTATTTATTGATTTAATTCTTATTAAATTCACATATATGTTATATCCCTTTAAGATGAGAAAAGTAAAGCCTAAAAGCATTTAAATCACATCCCCAGAAAGACCCAGCTGGGAGACAGAAAGGTCATCTTCAAATTAAGAAAGTTGTTTCAGAGCCTGGGCCCCATGATACCACATTAATTTCAGAAACTCCAAACTATCTTGCATTTGAATCATAATACTGGTTTGTGCAGATCAATATTTATTACACAAAATAGTTTTAGCAAAATGTAGAAACAGAACAATTTCAGAACACTTTTTAATTAGAAGAAAAACTGTGTGTGCATATGCAGGTGCATGCTTGTGTGTGTGTGTGTGTGTGTGTGTGTGTGTGTGCGCGCGCGCGCGCACATCTAAGCTAACCAACCTTTCCACATCCTTGGATTTACATATCTTTTCAGCACATCAGAGATAGGATTTGAAACACGTATGAAGGGATGTTAGAATTTTCACAAAGATAAATATATTGGTACTATTTTATACAAAAAGAAAACAGTCAGGAGTCTCAGGTTAGTAAAAGTAGAAATTAAAGATGAGGCATCATAACTGATATCAGAAAATAAAGGATAATAAAACATACTGTAAACTATCACAGACCAAGTAATTGGAATTAATAGATAAATTCCTAAAAATATATAGCTACCAACACTGTGCCAAGGAGAAACTGGAAATCAGGACAGAACAATAAGTAGTAAGCATATTGAATCAATAATCAAAATCTATATTAAAGTCTAGGACCTCATGGTTTCAATGCTGATTCTACTGAACAACTGAAGAAGTAATTCCAGTACATCTCAAAATCTGCTAAAAAATTAGGAGAGGGAATACTTCCAGATTCATTTTATGAGGCTCATAACACTTTTTGATACTGAAACCAGACAAATATACTGCAAGAAAAGAAAACTACAGACCAACATCACTGATGAACATAGATGCAAAAATCCTCTAAAAGGGTTGGGGAAGCAGGGAGGACAGGGAAGGTGGCCATAACCACTGTTACTTCATAAGGTTACTATGAAGATAAAATTTTGTAACACATGCAGAGCACGAGGACTATGTTCTGGACAACAGAAGTGCCCAATTGTTCTTAGGTATTTTTATATCTTATATTTGTGCAATGCATATGTCAAAACATTTATTAACTGGCATACATACACATACTCTTAAAATTGAAGTGGTCAGTGATCTTCAGTTTGAAATCTGGATTTGCCCACTCTATTTTTCAATTACTCTATTTGGTTTTAAAATTATAATACATTTAGAATAGCAATTAAACCATATTGCTGTAACATAATTATATATTTATCATGTTACTTTAATAAGTGGAGATATAGTCAGTTCAGCACTACTTACCACATATTACCATAATGAAGATCAGAATAGCAATTATTACTTCCACCCTGAGTCCCAAGAAAAGCACGAGTTTCTTATCACTGCAGGTCTGTGTATTCCCACTGTTGTCACAGTCACAGACATGTATGGTAAGTGTGTTTGTACTTGTAAGTGATGGGATCCCGTTGTCCGAAATTAAAATGGTTATGAAGAAGTTGGGCTCTTCTTGAAGGCTAAACCCACTTCTATTAGTCAAAATTGTAGCTGTGTTATCTAAAACAAGATACCAAAATTTATCAACAACATAAAATAAATCAATCCATCTTGTGTATTAGAGCCACTACTATAGAGATATGATTAAATAAGTTCAAATAAAAGAGAAAATTTTTGATTAAAAGACAACTTGAAGGTTCCCTGAAAATTAATTAATGCTTTGACATTACCTAATTGTGAAATGAGATGAATTATTTAAATCAGTTCCAAAACGTTTTTGAGAAATATGGAAAATAAAAGCAGATCAGAGCAAACATTTCTATAGTCACATATATGAGCATTTATAGGGGTTACTAGCATTAATTTTATGCAGATTCTACCAGTTTTATTTGGATCAACTGCACTAACACTGCTTTTTCTAACATCTAGAGCCCATTATTTTCATACATCCTAGAAATACATAGATTTTCTATTATATAACTATTAAAGCATGTGATCTCAAATAGTAGGTTTTCTAATTAGAAAAAGGAACTGATTTTACTTTTAGGGAAAGATAATAGTAGGATATCTCATTTTGACTTCACTCATTTTATTTTTAAAATTCAGAGAATCTTCAAACAATTTTCATCTAGAGAAGCCACTCAAAATATTAATGAAAATGGCCAACACATACTCAAAATGTAAAATTGTTTTTCCCCAAGTCCCAAAATATTCTGAATGATGTTTGTCAATGTGATTCTTTGGGTCTTAGATCTATATTTCCTCTGTATTTTTTTTTATTCAGAATAGTTTTGCCATACCTAAGTATGTTCTGAATCCATCAATCTGCTTTATAAGATGATAGTAAAGTGCAAATAAATGAAATCTTCTTGAAATGCATATGTAGTTAAAACTTTTTCCAAATCATCTTTTCAATGCTAAAAAGATAATGCTCTTGAAGTCCATAAAACCCATGAAATTTATGTACGAGGCAGATTTAAGTGGTGAGAAACAGTTCTCATCTTTTCAATTCATTGTGTTCTATTACCTTACTTGGGACTACAAACATTAAACCAAACTTGTATTCTTTAGGTTTTGCTATATTTATTTTGCCTCAGTAATATATTTTGAATTATTATAAATATGTATAAGACATATTATATTTGATACTTGTGGGATTTTTTTCTAAATATATTTGAACTACTTTCACTAAGAATTTGATACAAATAAAATAGAGACATGTGTCTGTGCCCTCTCCCACCAAAGGCACCTCTGAATTGGAGACTGGACCCAGTGGTGGGGAGAAATGGCTCAGGTATCTGGTCATAGATATTGTGTGGCTTATATATTTGAGGTAAAAAGAAAGGTTTAAATAGAAATCTATATTATGGCCAAATATCTCTTCCTAAAGCAAATTTAAAAGGAGCAAAATGGCTTTCTATAATTAATCCACTTCTACACAAAAGGAAGAGAAATTCTTTTTCTACCCAAAATCCTTCTAGAATATTTTATCCTTTGATTTATAAAATAATTTTGTCTAGAGGGAAAAGAAAAAAAAATAAACCACTTTCATATATTTATAACTCCTTATTGATGACTTTAAAAATTTGTGAATCAAAAAAAGCTCACCTCACAGTACACTAAGGGTATTTTCTCTTAGTACACTAAGAGTAATATTTACTCTTAATATTAAGAGTATTATTTCTCTTAATCACAAATACTGAAGATTAAGATATGAATGAACAGCTAGGGTTGTGGCTCAGTGGTAGAGCACTTGCCTAGCACATGTGAGGCCCTGGTTTTGATCCTCAGCACCACATTAAAAATAAATAAGTGAAATAAAAGTATTGTGTCCAACTACAACTAAAAAAAAATGTAAAAAGAAAAAGATAACGAAGGAATCGAGAATCCAAGACTGCAATGAAGTTTGCTGGGTCAGACAGAAAAGAGCTTATAGCCACTGTGACTTTAAAAACCCACCTCTAATTTGAAAAAATGCAGTGAGAAGGAAGTGTGGCCAGTATTTTCAGAACTTGACTCAGGTTTTTTTTTTTTTTTTTTTTTTTTTTTTTTACTTTTTTATTCTTACTCTTTTGCTTTATTTCTTGACATTATGATATTAAAAACAGTGTGAAAACAATGCTTCAAGTTCCATTAAAATAAAAAAGCGATTTACAAAAAATGAGTCAAAAATCATTATGACTGAATGGTGTTACCTTGATTATCTCTGATTGTGAAACTTGAGTTGTTTGTGTCTTCTGCAGAGAGAGTGAAATAAAAGTGGTGGTCTTCTATGGATTCATCTCTGTCTACTGCGCTGATGGTTTGAATCACCTACGAGAAGACAGGGATAGACTTTTATCATTGCTGTATTGATTCAGGGCAATTATCACTGCTATTATTATTTTCAGCTTTTATTAAGTACTTTAGCCAAATAATTAGGGACACTACAGATGGGTAATTGTCAAATCATGGAGAAGATTAAACATTTTCTTAGGCAACAATAATTTGTATGTTGTGATTTATAAAGAGGGTTATGATTTTATATAATACATTCTCATAAATGGATCATGTGGATTCCAGAAGCTAAATTTGTTGGAAGTTCTTCGAACATTGTTGCTATATTTTGGCATCATCTTTTACCCTCCTTTCCTACATTTTCCCTTTCCTTCTTTCTTTACTTCCTTCTTTATTCTTATTTATTCTGAAATCCAGTCATTATGACTTGCTGAATTTATACATTTCCTTTTTATACTGAGTTCAAAACGGGTAGAGTTATTGTCTTACTAAAGTATTTGCTAAAGTAATGAGTTTTTTAATTGATTTGAGGGAATAAGGCATTTAAAGCTTAGGGGCAAAGTATATGATTTCCTTTGACCCATAAAGATTATAAGAAAAGCGTTTTCAATCAAAATATGTTCCACTATTTATCTCAGATCATAAAATGGTGAAGTAATGCAGATATGAACACATCAGTTCTGAATTAATTCTTTTATTTCAAAACATGAATGTGTCAGTCAAGTAGTTCATTATTGTCAAAAAAAGATATGCTTGTCAAGATAGCATAGTGAGATTGTGATTAATTCTGAAAATTGAAGTAAATTGAGTATAGAAGCTAGTGTTTTAAATTTTCTATAATTAAAGTGCTTTTAACAATGTGTCAGACAAAACCATCCTCAGTTGCATGATGGCAAATACAAATTTATGAAGCTATATTTCAAATAGCAGATCTCTCTCTACATGCATGAAGAACATTGTGAGGCTAATGTAATTTGTCTATTTCTCTGCATTCATTTATATTTTTTTCATAACCTCCCTAAGTAAATAATAAATTTGTGATAACTAAATAATACAATAAAAGAAAACATTTTCATTCAATCCATGTTTAAAATAATAAATGCAAGTGTTGAATCAGGATGGTACTTTAATTTCAAATATCATATGCTTTTGTATAAGTTGTTTTGTGTAGGTTTTTGTGTAAGGAGAGGACAAGTCCTAACAGTCTCATACTGTGAATCACAGCTTTACTACTTGCAAGTTTTCTAAGTTTAAAAACTGTAGACATGAACACTTTCAAATTCATCTTTAGGATCCTGTGCTTTAACTTATCAAAGAGTTTATTGCCCAATTGGTATATTTCTATTAAGTTTTCTTTGTGAAAACATTCTCTTGTTGATATTTGTACAGGGTGGTGTCCTAAGTGATATTAGTAATCTCCTTATATGAATAGCAAGGTAAGATCGATGGCATACTCTAAAATTCATTTTTATGACATCATTTTTGATGTCACATACACTCTAGATTTTTAGACACCAGATACTTTATCTTATCACCTGATGCTCCATATTGAACACAAAATTTTGAGTATATGGTGAAAATCTCCACTTTGAATATAAAGGCTTAAGAAGACTGCAGAGGCTTTGAATATATTTTGAAATACATTTAAAATACTATCCCAACTATAGTATTAATAGACCGAGAGGGCAAGGATTCAAAACTCTGTCTCCTTTCAACAAACATAATTACAGTTCTATTTGCTTTATAAATTGAGCCTCAAATAAAATATGCGTTATTGGATTCCAGTGCTTTAAAACATAAGAATCCAATCAGTCCATATGAGGAACCATTGATTCAATTGAATTAACCTTGAACACGTGACATGTACACTTTTCATGAAAACAAAAAAATCTCTAACAAAGGACAACACTAAAATTTCTTCACTGAGAATATTCATTTTTCCTTTCAAAATAACATTGAAAAGGACTTTGTGTTAATTTTTCAATAAAACTCTAAGTAAATCCTGTTTGTTACATTGCCCAGAGGTCTAAATGATTTACTTACTTTGACTAACTTGGGACTCATTTCTGCCCTTCTATATTTATGAGAGAAGCAAAGACAAGTTGAAAAGTTAAGAACATACAACAAGCCACCATGATTCAAAAGACTGGAAATAGAGGCAATCGAATAATTCCAAATTACAACAAATGTCAAGAGCTCATACTTTTAATTTTCTCCTTTCTCTCTGGGTAGAATTTTTCCCCATGTCTTTCTCATATACTACATTCAATTTCCTATCTATAGTACTGTGAACTCTATGATGGAAGTATATTGTGCCAGCCTAGAGAGTCTTTTAATAGGGATTCATCAATGGATTCAATGCTATTCTATATATTATTTCACCTAATCTTGCCATAACCCTTTTGAATAAATCCTGTTATTGACCCCATTTAACCTTGAGTTTTATGTGAGGAAAGGGCTGGCTCAGAATGACAATGCAATCTCATTCTCGGATGTTTTGAGATAAGAGATTTACAGGAGGATCATCAGGCACATTACTCTTTCCCTGGGTTTGCTACTGTCCTTACAGGTAGGATATAAAGTTACTGAAAAAAGAAATGGAACAGAGAAGGCCAACCTGGACATTTCTTATGTAAAAGACAGAGACATACAGAGAAATGTATAATATAACATTTATAATATACAGAGTAGATATAGACCAAAAATAATGGTTAAAAGGCAAGAAAATAATCTGAGGTTTCCTGTGAAGTGTTTTTAGGCCAGAAGTAGAGCAAGTGAACTAATTCTTGAGTAAAACATGAATTAATGGGGAAAGTGTCACCCAGACCAAATGCTAGCCCGTGAAAACCAAGACGGCAGAGATATAATAGGTAGAAGTAAATGAGATTAACGTTTGTGGGTCAAAGATGGTCTAATATTGGCAGTTTCATAAATTTCCGCTTAATTATTTGATGGAGTAAAAATAGTTTTTGACTCTGAAGATAATCATGGGAAGAAAGATAATCACTGCACTGTGTATTTTTCCAGAGAAGAGGCATACGTAGGACCACTTACTAAAATGTCACTCCTAGCTTCATTATCCTCGTTCAAAAAGCAGAAATTTTTTGACAACTACACTAAGAAGCTGCTATTGTCTCCAACAATATATTTGACTCTGTTTCCTTTTCTTGCAGATCAGCTACCAATAAAACCTACTTCTAAAATAAGTCTAGGAGTAAATTGCTAAAGATTATAAAATATAAATTGAATCAATAAACAGAAAATGAGCAATAATTTTCATAAATTAATTTTATAAAATGTACTTAGTAAGCAATGTTCCTCAGTACAAAGATGTCAAAGAAAAAGTAGGAAATGCAATAAATAAATGACATAGTTTTTTTAAAATTTCATCTGGCTTTTTGATTATGTATATATTCTATCGATTTGTACCTTGCAGTAGGCTAAAGATGTAAATTCTTTCCCATTGTCAGAAAAACACTATTTATAAAGTTGAATTAGACCATCACCTTCTGTACTAATTTATTGGGAAAATGATTATAAAATAGACCCACTCTGACAAAAATAATCTATATAACTCAAAAGAATTTAAAAATATCTGTTCAAAAACTAAAAGTAAAAATTAATACAGTAGTAATAGTTGAGCCAACAAGAAAATATGGACAGTAGTGTTTTTGCTCTAGTTTTGCCTATTTAGCAGTTACTGGGAAAACATTTTTGAGAAGTTCATGGTAGTATTATATTCTGGTCCTAGACAGAGACAGAGAAATACCCAATTTCTAAAAATGAATCTCACAAAATTGGATTACATACTTTTAATGGCAATTTTCTTGTAGAAATAAATCTATGTTCGGTTAAAAATTATATATTATATATCCTTAAAGTTTTATCTCAATGTATAATTTCAATTCCCTTTAGGATAATTTCAAAATTTATAAATGTTGTACAAAATAAACATATGAATAAAAACTACTAAAGTACAAAAATATCTGATTAATGTCTTGATATAATCATTTGATGCCTATTCCACTGGCAAGAACATGCCAAGTGCTTCCAGACCCTGGACACGCACTGTCTGTCCCTATAGTTCACATTCTAGTGGAGGAGAGAGAGAAACAGAACTACAAACCTGCAAAGTGTTGAGGAAACACTTGAAATACAAAAACCACCTAAAGTCCATAATGCTCAGAATAAATAGGGTCAGAGGACCTGGGATATATACTGAAATTAGGAAACCTGCTGCAGAGTGAGTCTTGTGTGCATCATGAAATGTTCTAAGATGGCATATTACAGAGTTTAGACTTCATACTGAAAATCACAAGTTCTAAATTGGGGAAAATCATGATCACTCATTTTTATTTGGGGTCCTGTAACCCATAGAAATTAATTAGTTTTTGAAAAACTCTTTCGGAGCACATTTTTAAAGCAGGTATGAAAAAACTGTTGTCATGATACCAGGGACCCACTGATTGTTATTGAAGACTTCCTGATAAGAGATCCAAAAGGATGCTAACAATCAAAATCACAAGATTTATTTATAATAAGAAACATACAGAAATTAATGATGTGTTTACATGAATTTAGAATACTCAACATAACTCCAGATGGAGACAGAGCTTGTGAGTCCCACAATTTCCCCTTGGGTATGCTGTGCTTCACATGATGTCACCAAAACAATATTTTTCCCCCATTTCCAAAGGGACTATGTATTATTTTGACCATTGACCAACCACTGAAATATGATTGTCCAGGAAACTGTCTTCATGTGTACAGCCTTGCTTAAAAAATATAATTAAAAATATATAATTAAAATATAACTAAAATATAATTGATTAAAAAATTAGCACGCATTGCCATGTACATGGTGTGAGATTAAAAGAAGCAAAGTTTGATATTACAGGAGTATCCCTTTTCATAACTATCTAAGAAGGATCCACTTCAGAAGAGATGTTAGGTCCTGGGTAGTGTAGGATATGTGAGAAGAAAACAGAAATTGACATATGAAAGACAAGGAGGAGATGGAATCAGTGGAACTTGGTGATTTATTGCATCTGGAGAATGAACATAAGAGGAAGTAAGGATGATGTCCATATATCTTTCATGTGCATCTTGATGAGTGTTAATAGTTTTGCTAGGAGTATTGAGAAAAGGAGGAATTGAAAGCAAACAATATAAGCATAGTAAAGTTTTTTAGTATGTGATTTTGATCATTAATTTTAGCACTAGTTACAACAGTTCATTCTCATATTTATCATGTGTGAAATTTGACTTATTTTATGGCAATGCATAAATTTGGTTCAATTTTATCAAAGAGCTTTCTAGAATGCAACTTTTTGTGTTATTAATTGTTAGAGTCTGTAAACAAGTCTGGATGGCGCCTGGCAAAATGCCAGAGGGAGTGGTTTGTGAAGTAACGCCAGCAAGCCATTAAGTACGGAGATTCCTCATTGGTTGACTGCTGTATCTAGTTTATGTTAATTAGATAAGCTGTGTGGAATGTATAAATACTGCTTTTATCCTACAATAAACGGCTCCTACTCCTGCTGTATCAATGTACACAAGTTGCTCGTCACCCCCCGGCTATTTTGCTGCAGCCGGACTGCGGCAATTAATAAAATGATCATTAGTGAAATTAATAATATAATTACATAATGGAAAATTTTAATAAATTCAAAATATTAAGTTTTGCTACCTTTCTAAAAACATTATGTTTTTAGATATTACCTTTTAATTCTTCAGATCTTGTTCTTAATAATAATTTACATATTGTTACAACCATATTTGTAATACTATTTGTGTTGAAATTAATATGTGCAAATGTCTAATTTCATATTTTTTTTCTTTTTCCATAAGTAAAGCTACTTAAAATGGTTTGGAGGGCTGGAGTTGTGGCTCAACAGTAGAGCTCTCTCCTAGCACGTATAATGCACTGGGTTTGATACTCAGCACCACATAAAAATAAATAAAAAAATAAAGGTATTGTGTCCAACTACAACTAAAAAACGTATATTAAAAAAAATAGGCTGGAGATCCTTTCTTTATTTTGGGAAAGTTTAAATCCTATGATGATATTTGTAACTTATAATTTTGAACATATTCATGTTTGCAATTCTCTTGACTAAGATATCCCTTAGGATTTTATATCACATGCTCTAATAATCTTAATGGTCATTGCTTTAATTCTCTCTCCTTTGGTTTTTTTACAGCATTACTTGAATATTTTGTTTCATTTCAACCTAATGATTCTCTGAACTGTGTATTTTGAAATAGGTATAGATTCATAGGAAATTGCAAAAATAATCCATAGGCTCTCTTAAACACTTCATTCAACTCTTACTAAAGGGTGGCATCAGATGTAACCTCAGCACACAATTAACCTTACATCCTTCCACTCAAATAGTGGAAGCCAATCTCAGTGAGGCTACAGAGGGACTCACAACTTTTCATTTGCATCGTAAATAGCGGATACCCTCACACATCTGGCCAAAGACATGAACCTGGGTCTGCTGCCCTCTGCAGTCCACGCAGACAGTGCTGCTTCTATGCAATGCCAGCGCACCTGGCAGCACATTCTGGTCTTCACAGAAGGGAACAGGCTTCCTGCTAAGAACTTGGAGACACAGTCTCATCACGATCTTGAAAGAACAAGTTTCACTATCCAAAGAATTTTCCCTTAATTATTTGTGAATACAAGTTTAAAAAAATCTGATAATCTTGATGTTAACATTAAGGTAATCAGGGAAAATTGATTTTCTAGGATGATTTATTGATTGTTGTAGAATCTAATTGCCTCAAATTGTGTTACTTCAAGACTCATTAATCTGGTTGCTCTATTAATTTAGAAGCCAATTTGAAAGACTATTCTACTTTTTATTGGATTTAAGGTGCTTTATTATGTGGATGGCATTCAAAAACACTTCTTACTTTGGATAATATTCCTAAATTAAGAAAGATCATCTTTTTATACAAATTACATTTTACACAAGTTTTATATACTTTGATGGTAGCAGGATACAAAATCAATTTATTAAAATGCTCAATCCCCATGCTATTAACAATAAAAATTCTGATGTAATAGGATATACAGCCACATATCTCTTAATAACAGGGACTTGTGAGAAATGGGTTGTCAGGGCTTTAACCCCTGGGGCATTATGATGGAGTACTCTCACACCCACGAGGTGGAACAGCAGACCACACACCTAGGTGCCATGGGTCTAGCATCACCTATGTTGTCCCACTCTGACTGAAACAATGTTAGATAGTTCATCACTGTGTAATATAATATAATTTCTAGACCTTACAAAAGTAAATAATATGTTGATTTCTGTCAATACATTTCATGAACAATAAATTGTTCATATATTACTATCTAAATGTAGGAGGGAGAAAGAGATTAATAGCATGTTTGAAAGATTTCAGTGGCTCTTTCAAAGGCTATTTTGTTATTTAGTGTTTGGTTTTGATTTTACTTGAGGAAAACCTAGTCAGAACATTTCAAAACAGAAATCTGAACTCAAGTTAATCTGAATCTACTATTAACCTCTAGAGAAACACATGAAAGGAACAAGGACAATCTTGTCGACATCATAGCACTAATGCCTAGATTATGAAAATAAGGCTTTTCAATGAACACGAAATACAGTCCTTGTTGTCATGTACACTTAAATCACCTGCACATGGATTTCAGTCCATCACCTGTAGTGCAGCAGGGGGGAGACATATTTAGGTTTCCCTTTGGTTTTAAGTGGAGTAACATTCTTTCAGATACTTATAAAACTGAGATAATTTGAGAGTGACATCTGAAAGTTCCCCTCATGATTATTTGATGATGTCTGTCCTTCCTCCTTAAAGTAAATTGATTGTAAAATAAGGCTGATCCCTGTGACATTTTGAGTTTGAATTATGATTATTCCAGACAGGAGGTGAGAATTAAACTGACTCTTGACCTCAACATCATGAATATCATCCTTTCTACAAATCAATAGAGAAAACCCTTATTTTCATGTTTGTTTTCCACTATGAAAATAATTTAAGGATAGCTATTCAGATTACTATGGCAAAAATAGTTACAATTAACTCCCCTCTTGGAGACAAGTACATAGGACAGGCTTGACTTAATCCATTGTAAATTATGTGGAGTTGGAAAGTTAAACCTTTTTGAGGCATGGTATAATCATCTGTAAACTAGAAAAAAGCATGCTCTTTTATGGATATTCCTGCGTAACTTTACATTTAAACTTTCATCAGAGTGCAGGAGAACTCTTATGTCCTTAAATTCAAAAGACATTTCTTCCTTTCTTAGTGGGGTTTAATCTTGGCTATACTTTTATAGTATGTTGTACCAAACATTAGTATTTGAATTTTCTTTTGAAAAGTTCTACCAAGATGTAGAGGTTGATATTCTAAGTTTTTTTTCCTTTTTCTTTGTTTTCATTCTTACAAGTGTTCCAATGAATAAAGAAAGAATAATTAACTTATTTTAATTAAAAAAAATGTTAATTCTTTTTTCAATTACTATATGGGTACATTGCAAATTTTTAAAAAGTTAAGATACTATGGAAACAGTGATATATGTTTTGAACTTTGTCAAGATATTTCATCATTAAACAATTATTTCATCATTGCTCATAATTTTTTCAAATGTGCTTCTAAAGAGTTATAACATTTCAAAACTTGTACGATGAAAGGCCTACCAGAATGGTAAAAATGAAATAAATTTTCACCATAATATTCTTCTTTTAATTGTGTTGCTCCTAGTATTAATTTAACCCTCAAAGAGATATAAAAGAAGACTGGCACACTATCGTTTTAGTTTGATTTGAGCTTTCATTGTAAGAATTTTTTTATTTTATCATAAGCACAGGGAAAAGAAAACTGAGAGGGGAAGACATTTCACAAATTTTAAGTCAATCAGAATATGAATACCAAAGTAGAAACTAATACTGTAGGCTCAGGACACTGGTAAAGTTTACCATGAAAGCAAAGATGCAGATTATGAGACTTCAGGTGAAGTTATACCATTTAACTTTTCTCAAATTAAAAATTGTATCTTATCCATATAATTATACTGAGTTACACAGTATAATTATATGGATAAGATACAATTTAGTGATCATCCTATAAGTCATTAAACAAGAAGGATTTCATTACAAAATATCTTGTTTTGAGCCATTCTGTTTTGCTAAACATAAGTGGAATATTCACTTCAGTCTATGGCCCAAAGCCACCTATGAGCATGGTGTCACTGTCACTAAGTGGTACCCTCATTCTCAAAAAAATGTGATTACTCCTATTTTTATAAATACACTGACTTCTGAGTTGTAGCTTATGAACCAGAATCTTGGAAAAGAATGTGTCATCCACTCAGGTGGTAGAGCTACACATGAACTCCAATGCAATGAAAAAGGAAAACCCAATCTATCAAATGTATATTTCTCATTTTCACATGGTACAAAAGTAGAAAAGGGTTACTATTAACATAGCTATTTATAAGTTTTATTGTAAACAACAATAGAGGAGTTATAATAAAAAATACAGTGTGGTCATTAGAATCACCTGTCTTTAGTCAACAAATATTTATCAGCCAAATCTAATACTCTGGCCTAGACCCCAAGCCTCCAATGTGTAAGTTGTGCTGTCTTCCCAAGTCTTCTGCTCAGTGATCTTGGCTCAGCTGAAAGCACTGAAAATGCAGATTTACATGGTAAATGACTTACCACCTGGGGCATCATAGTTATATAGAAAATGAAGAATATTAAGCCACTTTTAAAAAAAATTTTTAGAAATAGGTTTTCTTATAAAGGTGACAATTTAAATACATTCACAGCTATTATGAAATTATTGCCATATGAGTTATATATTTTAAAATCCTAACATACTGCATATTTCAAAAAACTAGAAAAAAATCTTGTCATTTTCACCATGAAGAAATAATAAATGTTTGAAGACATATGTGTTTAACCTAATTGAAGCATAATGTGATATTAATTAATAAGCACATTTTGTACAATGAATCAAAATGCATTCTACTGTCATATATACCTAACTAAAATAAATAAATAATTTAATAATAATAATAAAAAAAGACACAGACCACCAAACTACCAGCATGTAAACTACAAAAAGTTGCCTTTAAAACATGCTCTAGTATTTCAAAATAGTTAATAGATACTCTTTTATTCTTAATATTGTTGGGAAAATATATTAAAAACACATATTAAAACAAATAAAATATATTAGAGAATCATAAAAAATGAACACATTTTTAATGTTTTAGGTACCAATTAAAAATAATTTTTTCAATTAAAAATTTTAACTAAAAAGTTGAAATATGTAACTTTAAAATTTAATTGTACTTACAATCATTGTAAAATATGATTTATGTTCAGGGCATAAATTTAATATGTATTGATTAGAAAATTGCAAGATATGTTGATTATTTTCAAATTATTTAAATTTTGAGGAAACAGATTTACTATATTTAAAGGATCATTAATTAGATGTAAACTAGTTAAAGTGATTTTTCGAAGTTCATTAATATATTTGTCTTTCTGTTCAAGAAATCAGACGTGTTTAAAATGTTTGAAAACATCAAAATTTATGTACAGCATATAAATTACAAGTGAAATAATCCACTTATAATATAAATTTTTTGAAAATTATGTAAGCCTAGTTTCCTTGGGAATTGTGAGTTCCAGTACATTTGCATTCTTTTCTTATTTTATTTTAATGATCTCTACCAGTCTACACATATGTCCCTGATGTCTAAATTTGTTAAATTTTATATTTCTGGGCAGTATAGCACAAGGGAGAAACTCAGAACTTTTGTATCTTCCACTTTCTCAAAAACTATGGATTTTAACCCATAAAAAATGAATAAATTTAAAAGGTCATTTTCATATTTATAATCATGTATTTTTTAAAAAATATATGCTTAAAATTACAAGATTTCAAATTTTCAGGATAAAATGGTTCAAGCATAAACATAATTGAACATAGTTCACTTAACAGTTTAAAAACCATTAACAATTTCCAGTATCTTATGGTTGAAAAATGAATAACAATTATGATGTACCTATGTCTTAAGATATTCCTATCTGCTACTGTATTAGAAAATTAAAAGTAAAACATAAGGTTGGTTACTACTCCTGATTGGTAAAAAATGTAATTCCTGCTTTTGTAAAATACAAATGGTCTCCAATTCGCTTCATTGAGAAATTTAATGTCATTTAGAATATATTGATTTCTGTATTTATGAAAATAAGACTATAAAATTTTTGGAAATTAGGGGCTATTTGAAAAATAAACTATGGTATGTTTCATACAGAGTGCCCTACAGAGTGTCTTTAGAAATTTTTAAAATAAAATAATCTTTGTTTTTAGAATTTTTTTAAATAAAAAGAAACATATACTATTATGTTTAGCACAAAACAGAAACATCTAATTAAGATAATTAAAGTGTCTATGAGAGCATTTCAAAGTGGGATAAGTATATAACAAAATCTATGTACAGCATATAAAATATTAATCATGTCTAATATGTGAAATATAGAATCACTATAGTATAATATATATATATATATAAAATATCATATGAATATTAGTATTATACATGATATAGTCATTATATATAGTATATAAAACAGTGATGTGTTACTCAGACTTCGGTAATTTAGGAAGCTTTCTTACCTGACCAGAGTCTGCATTTTCACACACATAAGTCTCATAGTATTCAGAGAACTCAGGAGCGTGATCATTGACATTTAGAACTTGTACGTACACAGGAACTGAAGAAATCTGTTGAACATTGTCTACAGGTTGAATAATATACAATGAAAAAATAAGTATAATAATGTCTTATAATCATGAAAAATTGCCTTCAAGACTATATAGTATATTTCTTTTTTTTCACTTGAAAAACCAAAGAACCAGATCTCTATATGAGGACAGGATCTGCAAATGATTCATGTATTTTTCAACAATATAGCCAAGGAAAATTTCTGTTTCACACATTCTCCTCAAGCAATATTTACTAAGTGTCTTTCACTGGATGTTGGTCATAGTGGGAAAATAGTAGGTATAAGGACAGCTTGCTTCATTCCTGTAATTGCTGTTAGTATTTATATAAACACACCTAATTCTGATGAATGTAGGTATTGTTAATTTCCCTGACTTCACTGACAGAAGATTGAGAAACCATTTACCATTCAGCATTGCCTGAGATTTCAGTTAATGTAGAAATATTTGTTTAAAAATATACAAGGCAAGCTGGGCACAGTGGTGTATGATGTAATCCTGGGAGGCTGAGGCAGGAGGATTGCAAGTTCAAAGCCAGCCTGAGCAACTTATCGATGCTCTAAGGAACTGAGCAAGACCTTATCTCTAAATAAAATATAAAAAGTGCTGGGGATGAAGCTCAGTGGTTAAGCGCCTCTGGGTTCAATCCGCAAAATATATACCAATCAATTCTCTTAATCACTAAAATTTAGGTGCACCTTTTAAAAACAAAAATTGTTTTGTTTAAATAGAATGTTCCACAATGTACAATAAATTATATTTTATTTTAAAAATAAATATAATATTTTAAAAATATCGATACTTCTATTTCAGATGATCAATTTCAACATTGATGATTTTGTATATAAATTATATATCTACTTTTATTAAATCTCATGTTTTAATTTTTTTCCTTAAATTCAACCTGAAGCCTTACTGTTTTTCTCAGGAGAATTCAAACATTTCCAATTCTTTTCCTTTGTTCTTATGTTATCTGCATTTATATTCCTTATTTTCAAATATATAAGTATAACTGAAAAATAAATGTATTTTGGTTTTAATTGTTTCAAGAAAATATTTTTTTCTTTTCTTTTTTTTTCCTCCTGGTATCACGATTGAATCCAAGGGAGCTTAACCACTGAGCCACATCCCCAGCCAAGAAAAAATTTTTTAAGAGAATTTCTAGCATATTTTGGCAAGAAAAGCCCAAAGTCTTTAAAACATATTTGGTATCTACTTTTTTTTTTAAATCCCTTGAATCATTTTAGTATTACTAGATACATGTTTCACTCACTTGAGAACATAGGAGAAACAACATATTGGAGAGAAATGAGACACCACAGAGAGTAGTGACGGGAATTTGGCTAAATGTTCTCATAGATTGTTCAAGTTTGGTTCTAAGGAAGCCACACAATGGGGGCTAATTGAGACCCTACATTTGAGTCATTCATACAAATAAAAGCATTTAAATATAATTGTCTTGCAAGTTTAAAAATGGAAAAATGTGACTGCTGAGGAGTATAGTGTTTATAGTTAATTTAGAAAACACTGAGTGAAACACATACTTTCTTTCATTTGCTCTATTAATATGGGAAAATGTAGCATAGGATTAAGACAACAGGCTTTGGAATCTGATGTAATTGTGATCGTTCTATCCATTTAACACTGAGGGTGGGAAAGCAAATTACAGAGGCTGCAGTTTTTTTTTGTGTGTGTGTGTATGTGTGTGTGTGTGTGTGTGTGTGTTTGTGTGTGTGTGTGAAATTCAAATAATATTGACCTCAAATTTTACTGTGAATTTTAAAATAATGTTACATAAAATAGTTTAACAAATCGATGAGATGTTAATCTGTAAAATACTTAATAAAATGTTTATACTATGCAGTTTCACAGAACTCAATCTTTTTAGCCACAAACTATAATTTTTATAAATTAATATGTGAAAATGTGATTCAGAAGTGACAAGATAAAGTCATTTTCCCTGATGTGCCTCAAATGATTCCCAGTTTCTGCTATCATTGCTGTTTGGTTATTTTCTTCAACATACACAGCATTGTAATATCTATAGTTTCTAGTGTAAGCCTTTGGAATATGTCATCTTTTAAACTATAAATTTTATGTTCTATTAACTGAATAATGTACAGTACCACACACATATGTAAACATGTGAATTATGCAGACCATATGGAGCTATTTCTTAATGCTGTAGGGGCTGTGGATCAGTTGGGGAACCAATGCAGCTTAGGAGCTGAAGTCTTGTCTGAGTACCTGCATTGTACTGTGCTGGTCTTTAAATATTTTAATATCACCCTTGAACAGAATATATGATGACATAATTATAGTGTTTATCAGATTATGCACTTTATTCATAGTACATATGTAAACATACAAGTGTTGAAGTAACGACTTTTGTGGATAGCAGGTATCTTATAACTCAAAGATACATATCATTGTTTTTGTTTTGTTTTACAATGCTGAACCAAAAAATGCTTAGATAATTTTCCAATAGGGATCTTCTATCATAGAAAGGCATTTGTCTGATAAAAAAGTAATTATATAGCTAATTTGATAGTATATAATTAAATTATCTGGCAATTTTTGTTGCATTCATTTATTTTTTTGATTCTTTTTATTCATACAAGATTAGAGCATTTTAAATCTAAAAGTACAAACTATAAATTTTAAAGAGTTTACCTTCTAGTAATTCACATTATGGTACATCTAAGTTAAGAAAAGAAATTATATATTCTTATAAGCATTATATTAACATACAAAATAAGCTAAAATAGAAAACATTTCTATACATTCAATAAATTTTGATCATCTAATAGCTGAGAGCAATTTTATAGAGAAACATATTTTTTGAGGAGTCTAGTCTTCCCTCAAACTGATTTGGATTCTTTTTTTTTTTTTTTTTTTTTTTTTACAATAGCTTTGTAGAGAGTGACATTATGAATAATTTGTTCTCAGAAATAAATACGCATTGAATAAAAGCTTCTTGCTCTCGGAATAAACACCTTTGTGCTTCCTGACAGGAAAAGCCTTGGCATTTCTTCTGCAGCAGCAGGCATTTGTTCCATTGTAACATTTGCTCCTCGTCCTTTATTGTTTAGTTAGACAGAAAATTCAAATCCTGACCCAAGTCCTGCTGCAACATTTCTGCAGAGTTACTCAACATATTGCAAAAAAACATGTGAGAGCACTTTCCACTCTGCCATATCACCTGCAGCTGTTCAATAACATGAGGAATAAGGTAGACTAAGGTTTAAAGCCTCAAAGAAATACAAAAAAAAGTGAATAAGATTGTTAAAATTCAATGTAAAATCGATTATAAGAAAGGATGCCTTCAAGAACATCTCAAATTCACAGCTTCACTCCTGTGCTGTACTACAGTATTACACTAAATTCATGTGCCAAATAATGGCGATGATTTTGACAGTCTTTCCTATTGTGTTGTATTTATTCATTTATGCTTAATGTCAGATGATTGAAAAACCGATTCACTCATAATGTTATGGACACTATTCAAATGGTAAATTGGTATTATTTTACCCACTTTTATACCTTAACAATGAAATCATCTGCTTTTCGCTGAAACAAACAAGCAGACAACTGGTCATTAATGATTACTAAGATCTGACCATCAGTTCAACTGCAAATGTAAGTTTAGTTAAAAAATGGACCACTCTTGGGCTGGGGATGTGGCTCAAGTGGTAGCGCGCTCGCCTGTCATGCGTGCGGCCCGGGTTCGATCCTCAGCACCACATACCAACAAAGATGTTGTGTCCGCCGAGAACTAAAAAATAAATGTTAAAAATTCTCTCTCTCTCTCTCTCTCTCTCTCTCTCTCCTCTCTCTCACTCTCTCTTAAAAAAAAAAAAAAAAAAAAAAAAAAAGGACCACTCTTTTTGGGATATGCAGACAGCTGATGAAAATGATTTGTATCCTCCATATTCTGTACTATAATAATATTGAACTATGTTAAATGTCTAAATTGTAAAAGAATTAACACTCACATTTTATCCTAAACACAGGAAAAAACAGAGGCATTCCATATTTGCTTTCTGGAAGAGTTACTTGTAAACTGATAGACTAAACTAGTTATGTTTGAACTAAACAAATATAAATCATTATAAACCTAAAACTTTAGTTCAAACCTTATAGTTTTACTATTATTTTCATAAAGCAGCATATAAAACTAATTAAGTACTTCTCTAAATTGACAATCTGGAGAACCAACACCATGAATTGAGTGCTACAGTTTGCTACCTGAAACAGTCTTTTCAGATGAATGTTTTTAGAAATTACATAAGATTTTCCTTTTTTAATTAAAATGATAATATAAAAATAAACTCACACAGAATATATGTTCAAAAACTTGTAGAAATATGTTTTTTGTTTTTAATTATTGAAATGAAAATATTTCAATGCATATGATTGTCAGGGCATAAAATTTCAGGTTTTATATATTGTGTTTTCCTCCAAATTATCTTTGCATTAAACATTATTTATTGTTATATAATAAGTAAAAACAGTTTAGAAAATACTTAGTGGTAACATTTTAAGAAAGCTTTAATAGAAATGAAAACATAATAATTTATGATCAAATAATATATATGTACGTAACCTTACATATCTAACATCATTTAACTACAAATTTCAACAACATTTAAAAATAGCTCTGTCCTCAGGTGTAGGGATAATGCAATGTCATTAAGACCACCGTGATGAAATATATGGTTTCCAAATTAGTACTTACATCTTTCTGTGGCTGTGACACTTAGGTTGTACCATGCGTTGATCTCCCGGTCAAGTGTGCTAGTGACAATGATCGTGCCATTGTCACTGATAGTGAACTCTTTATTTCCAGTAATAGAATATCTGCACCAAGAGAAAAGACCCCCCTTGTATCATCATATTTGCTGTATCACATTGATATATAACATGGCTTTATGCCACCAGGTAAATTATTAAAAGCATACTCTGCATAGCTTATGAGATGCCGGTTTTAAAAATGGCACATTCACATATTTAGTGAACTCAGCAGTCATAGGAAAAAGAAACTAATACAGCTTTACATTTAAATTGGTGTATGCTAAATCTAAACACGCATAACTCATTATCAAACCCAAGAGAGGATTTTAATATGTAAATGACATGGTTAAAAAGAAATACCCTGCCGTCCCCTGCAAAAAAATTTTGTGAGATACAGAGAAGTAAAAGTAAGTAGTAGAAATGAGTGACTGTGAACCTTTTCTTTTTTTCTTTCTTTCCTAAATTAGATCTACTGCTTGAGAATCTGTGTATGATATAATAATTACTTAATTACTATCATACAAAAGTTACTTTTGTCCATTTAAATAAAAAATTCAATAGGACTTGATAAAAATAACTTCTTTTAGGTAGCAGATTGACCTTTAATTTTGTTCCAGAATTATATAATATTTCAAGTTCCAGAAATATCCTAGACCCACTGTCCTTTACTTTGGGGATGTACATATTGATTAATGTACAATGGAGCACACATGAAAGGAAGTCAAGGTGCAAAATACGTCATGAGAAAGTCTGCAAAATTATCTCAAATCTACAATGAAAGAAGCCTTGAAGTTCTCTGCATGTCTCATCAGCTTGCAAATGATGAATAATGAAAAGTAAAGTAAAATACCATGTGGTTTCAATGACGGCTTCTCACTGTGCATATATTCCTGAATATTTCCAGGAGACTTCAGTGAGATTTGCCATAATTGTGGCAAAGATGAGAATAATTTAATCTTGAATTGACAGATTTCTAAAAATATTATACTAATTTTTATCATGGTGTTCAAGAAAGAATTAAAATAGAAATTAGAATGAAGACTTAGAGGAGTTCAGTTTTAAATATATTTAAACATTCAGAAGCATTTTATTTAAATAGCTACAAGTGATCATATTTCCCGCTGAATATATTTGTCAGCAAAATAAAAGAGGATTTTAACAGTTGACATTTTGTATTAAATATCCCATTTTGTTTCTGGAAACACCACTGCAACTAAAACCCACTAAAAGTTTGATAAGGAGTTATAAACTCTTATAAATTAGTAGATAATGAATAGATCTAGATCCCATTGACAAATTAAAATGGAATAAAATCATATGCGATCCCCTAGGAAGATTGGATAATAGTATGTGATTTAAGCAATAATAAATAATATGAATTATTTTCCTTATTTTTTTCTAGAGCCACCAATTCTGATTATATAGATTTTTTTTTCTTTCTCACATCATCTTCACCAGATGAAATCTCCTTGGCCTTGAGATAAATTGCAGCAAATCAAATTTTATATGTGGATGCATTTTCCTTTTACAACATTTTTTAAATTAGGAGAAAACATCAGAAAACTAATCAATAGTAAATTATTTTATTTTGGTTTGTACTATCCTCCTCTCAGTTACACTGGCAATGTTCTCACTAATCCAATTAAATGCATATTTTTAAATAACTTAAGTCTCATAGGACTGTTGTCAACAGTACAAATTTTCCCTTATGCCTCTCACCCAGATTCTGCTTCTAAATTGTTGTGTATGACCATAATGTTATTATTATTTCAAGATAAATTCAATGCTCTACTTTTATTAAATAAAATACAAACTATAGTATTGGATTTCACCAGTCACTCCACTAATGTTCTTTTCCCTTATTCATAGTCCTGTCTGGGATTATGTAGTGCATTTTTTTCCATGTCACTTTAGTCCCCTCCACAGTGTATCAATGTCCTTGTTTGGTATGCCCTTTAGTGTATGGGAAAATATTAGTTGGTGATTTTATATAGTGCCTCTCAAATGTCGGTGTCTGTCTGAGGCTTTCTCATGATCAGATAAAACGGGCCTGAAAGTTACAGAGGTATCAATCTTGGTTTAGTAATTGTAATATTAGCTGTGACTCTTGATCAAAGTATCTGCCAGGTTTCTTCACTGTAAAACTACTATGTTTTTGTAATTATTGAAGATCTCAGGAAGATATTCTGAAAACATTTGGTTTCTTTTTATATATTAACCTACTGATTTCAGTATCCATGTATAAATAATGACCACAATATTACCACTTTATTTTGCTAATGTTGATATCTATTCCTTTGATTATACATTTATTAATTACAATTATTTTACAAGTGATTAAAAATGTGCCCCTTAATTTATCTTCATCAGTATCTATTCATGAGAATTGTTTCCAATGATTCAAACCAAAACTCATCATACAAACCAAATATTTTAATTCATTTTTTGTTCAAATACTCAGTTTTGGACATTGGGTATTAATTACAGCATGATTCCTTGGTCCTTTCACCACACTCCTATTCTTCCATTCTTTTATGGCTTCTTCCTTACATTTTTAGAACCACAATGTTCTCCCTGTAATAACTGTGGATTCAACCAGTTCTCCAGTCAGTCTCATTTCTTTTGATTGGAGAAGAGTATTTTAAGCAAAATCTGGGTGCAACAGTCTCCATTACTTCTTGTGATTCCTTTATTTTAAGCCCCCTGAGTAAATATCAAGAGCAAATATATGTATGCATATCTGTGGTAAAAAACAAACCTACCTTTATTATCATATTTATTATATATACATATATAGAGAGACAGTTATTCCTTCACATATGTGGGTTCATGTCAGTGTAGTCAACCAACTATGTATCAAATGCATTTGGAAAATGTGTGTTTATACTGAGTATGTACAAGTTTTTCATTATTTTCTAAACAACACAGATAACAACTATTTAAGTAACATTTACATTGTATAAGGTATTATAAGTAATTAAGAGATGACTTAAATAATATCAGAGAACATTCAGAGTTTACATGTGAATATTATGGCATTTTATATAAACTTCAGAGTTTCATGTAAACTTCAGAGACTTTAGAGACCAAAGATATTGTATCCCTGGGAGTTCTGGAAGGAATCTCCCAGGATATTGATGGATTTCTGCATTTAGAAGGCTTTAGTGTACACTGAGACGTGAGATTCCAATCCTACACCATGGTGTTCATGTAAGGCTTTTCCCATTTCTTTTCTGTATCCTCTTCCTTTGGCTATAGCAGACTTGTTCTCATTATCTGCAGTGTTTTTACGTATTTGTTCAACCCTAGTTTATGTTACATGTATCACTGCAATTACTAAACAGTCATATTAAAACAACAATTCACATGCTGAGCACATTATTTGTTTTTATTTATATATTACAATTAAAATACTATTTCCCCAAATCACTTGGTTATATTTCTATATTTACCTCTTTAATTTTCTTATGTTATTAATTACAATACAGCAAAATACACTTACAGTAGTTTGCATCATATTGGAATATGTCCAAATTCTGCTTGATTTTTCCAAAATTTACATGTATTCACTTCTTTAGACAGAGAGTCCCTTGAATTTGGAGAATTGAAAACTTGTGTCCACCATATGGGGATGACCTAGAACAATTTGATCACTCCCTCTTTCTCTGCATTACCTTTGTATTCAACCATTTCACAGGTTTTATCTTTTAGCTTTAGTTTCAGGTTTTGATCCATTTGTCCAAAACATGTTATGTGTCATTAAAATAATGTTTCAGTTTGGGGAGTTTATGAATAAAACTGCTCTATATTTCTGCCTACAGTGCTTCATGTCAATACAAGTGCACGGTAGGTGAGTTGGATCCACCCAGACACCACAAATTGAGTGGCTAAATATGGCTGAAATTTATTCTCTGAGTCCTGAGAACTCAGAGTCCAAAAATCAAGTGCCATCAAGGAATCATTCCTTGCCAGATGCTGCCATTGTGCTCTGGCCACCTTCACCTCCTAAACTTGTAGATACCCTCCCTCAATCTCTGCTTCCCTGGTCATCTGTTTCCCCCATTTCTGCTTCCATTGTCACTTGTCTGTCGCCCATCCTTGTGCCTAAGTCTTCCTGTCAGGACATCAGCCCTATTGGATTCAAGGCCCACACTCCCGCCCTCTGACCTTCTCCTAACTACTCATCGCTTCGACTTCGACCAGTCTCCCCCATTCAGGCTACATTCTGATGCAGTTTGTTGGACCCAACATCATCTTTTGGAGACATAATTAAACTCAGAACATTGCACTGTCATTATTCCTGAACCAGTGCCCGAGAGGAGGATTTCTGGGGCTTCTGATAAGTGTCTGCAAAACTTTAAAATAATCTTGTATTCTTCTATTTTGAGAAAACTCTTCTATGTGGAAATTAGGTGAGAAGGTAAGAAGAAATACACACAATTGTTTGTTTTCTTATCCAATCAGACTATAACTCATACTTTGAATAAAAGAAAAAGAAAATCACAACATAATAACTAAAAGGAGACTATTTTAATATATAACAAGCATGTTGTATCTGATTGTACCATGAAAATTTATTTCTAAACCATTGTATTTATATCACTTGCTCCTGTTTACTTCTTCACTTTTTGCATGGCATTTCGATTAAGTAGAATTTAAATGAACCACATATCAATGAAAAGTAATTTTTCTCTTCCTTGGTATAGAAAAGGGTTCATTTCCCACCCCCTACACTCTGATTAAGAGTGCATCAACTGCACTGAATTTTTGTTGGTGATTACCTATTTCTTGCATACATTTGTAATGTCCTATTTTACTGCATCTTAAGCAACACTAAGGATCCCTCTGTTAACTAATTCAATTAAATTGGTACAAATTCATTTAAAAAAAAACATGTAGAGAAATGTAGGTGAGCTGTTTCCTTGCTTACATTAGAGTTAAACTTTATTTTCATACTAATTGAGTGACTTATTAATGTAAAGCTGACATTCTAGACTGACTTACCTGATGGGCGATTTCCTTTGATCTGGATCTATGGCAGATACTGTGCCTACAAAAGCTCCACGTGGATTTTCTTCCAAAATTTCAAATATATAAGTTGGGAGGAGGAAAACAGGAGGCTCATCTTCATCCTCCACTCGGACCTTAATGAAAGTGGTGGAGGCATCAGCATGGTAGATCAGGAGCTCCTTGTCCACATGCCGGTTCCTAACTTTGGCTCTAATACCGTAGTGGCTCTGGTGCTCAAAGTCCACCTTCTACAAAGAAAAGCAGTGTACACAGAAGAAATGGCTTCATGAACCCAAGGTATTACTTAGGAAAAAAATGTATTGCTTATTAAATAGCATTTGTTTTTCAGTTAAATTTTACTTTTTATGTAAATGAATTACTATTATATTATCATGACACAGGCTTCGGAAATTTATCTCTTCACAAACTTTATCGTAAAGTGGTTTGAAGTAACTATCTTTTCATTTAGAATTAAAATTATATTTTTATAAGCATACATGTCTTGTGGAGTTGACAAATAATTTCCTGGTATTTAGGATCTTCGTTCAAAAAATCTCCTTTATTTGAAAACCTTCTTATTTATAACAATTGTACATATAATTCTAAAAGCTCTATAAAATCTCTTTCATCTCTGAACTCATTTTCCCTTTAAACCATAAATCAAGGATTCACATTTCAATTACTTAATGAAGCAAAAAACAAACCAGATACACAAAATAATTAAGTTTTTTGTTTTTGTTTTGCATATTCTGAGAAGCAAATAATCTAAAAATATACTTACCTTTTTTAATATAACAATTCCTTCTTGAGTCTCATTATCAGTAATGATGTCAAATGTTTTTGAATCATCCTCTTCAATGCTGTAATCCATTTCTGCATTCTCTCCTATGTCACTATCATATGCCATAATTTTTCCAATAGATGTCCCAATGGGTGCAGATTCAGAGACTGTTAGGCGGTAGAAACCTTTAAAAACAAAATTTCAGATTCTTAGGATAAACACTTAACAAACTCCCAATTATAGCATTCTTTGTGTATGGTGTATAGAAAAATCCCTAGTTATTCTTCTAGTTACTTTTCTAAATTTCAATCTCTTTCTCTCTTTCTTAGAGTGCATGCATGTTTGGGTATGTGTGTGAGTGTGTGTAATATATACACACTTTTTACCTTTATTATAAAATCTGAACTTTTCCTAATAACTTACCTGAGTACCTATCATCATCTCATATATTTTAGTGATATCACCAGTATATATAACTCCAGATACCCATTCATATATGCACCTTAAATTCTGTGATTGACTTTTATTGCATACTTTGACCATCACAAATTAAATTTGATAACTTTTTTTCCATTTTTACTTGAACAATTCTTGATATTTGAAGTTACTTATGAATGTAAGTGTAGATTAAGTTTGGGAGAGACTGAACACATAATAATCTGGTTTTGAGTTTATGAGCTTTGATTACATTAGCCATATTAAAAAAATAAAGAAAAATGGACCCAAAAGAGTTAATAACTTAATAAGAATTTTGGAGCTGAAGATGACTAGATTGATTTGGTCAGATGAAAATGATATCATATATTTAAATTATATAGATGGAATTGTAAATTACTGAATTCATTTCTTAATTATTTTTTCAGAAGACATGTGCATAAAACTAATAGACTATACCATACTTAAATTATTATTTTTAAAAATTTAGTTGTCTATGGACCTTTCTTTCATTTATTTAAATGCAATGTGAGGCAAGCACTTTATCACTGTGTTACAACTCCAGCCGCCCATTCTTAAATTATTATATGTGATTTATTCTGAAATGTAAGAAATAATCCTAGGTGTTTATATTTCAATGAATGAGACTTCTTGAAAATAAAATATTAAAATAAAGCATACGTAATAGAATTATTTAAAGGAATTTTAGGTTCCTTTAGAAGTATACAGCAAGTTACTTAACAGCTTGCATTTTGAGACTATACTTTTATTTAAAGTGGGAGAATAGTTACTTATAAATTGTGAATATATTACTCTTTATTTTTTGTTTTCTTTGTTCTTTTATTTTTTGGAGTGAATGTAATGATTTAACTGTAGTTCTTCCTTATGGAAACATTTTTAAAAATAATTGATTTGATTGTATAAATTAAAGTTCCCAACAATTAATCAAGAGAAAACAATGACATTAACATACACTTCAAAACAGATGCTTCAGAATTAAATATTATTGAGTTTATATTAAACCACCAGGTTTTAAAATTAGAAAACAAAAGAATATTTTCTACCATCAGTACTCAGTCTTTGCAGTTTATTTTACATTCAAAAATATTTTTTTTCAGCATAAATTCTTAACAAGTCCATATTCTAGTAACTGGGATACAACAAGGTAAAATATATAGAATGATGCTTCCCTCTGCTCATATTAGCAGGAATGAAGCATGAAATAAACTGGATACTAACAAGTACTCCGGCTATGTTGTGGTGGATGGTTTTAAATTTTGATGAAGTGGAACGAACTCACTATTGATATGGCTCTTGGTTAAGAACTTAAATAGGGGAAGAAATATCTGAGGACAGAGAAGATGAAAATCCATGTTGATTGCCTGAAGTTGGTTTTCCAGAAAGCAAAGGGTAGAGTGACACAGATGAGGTCTCAGAGGTCCTGAACAGGATTGAATGGTGTCAGATCATTTAGGAACGCTAGGACCCATTAGTTGATACTAAGGGTGCTGACTTTTCATCTGTGAGATGGGAAGGCATAGAACTGATAAGATGTGACATGCACTTAGCAAGATCATGACAGCTGTGTTGAAATAAACTGAAGGAGGAAGACGGTGAAACTCGAGGGCTAGGTGAGAGCTTATTGCAATAACAGAGACTGATGAAGACAGCAGCAGGATCCAATGTGGTTGGAAGGAGCAGGTGAGAAGCATCCAGATTGTTTTGAAAGTGAGAAACGAACAATACCTGCAAAAGATTGAGTTTTTGGTTTGAGAAAGAGAAAAGGACTTCTAAACCTTAACAGAATCGTCTCCTCTTAAAAGTTGAGTGTGTGTATATGTGTCTTTGCTCACAGAAAAATAAAAATCAGAAAGTATCAGCAAATAGACAGAATTGATCATCAACTCAGCTGAGTAGAAATTAAAATTGAACTGGATTTGGCCCAGTTCAATCTGAGTTGGATCATTAATTCTTCACACCCAGTGGCGTTTGAACTAAATAAATGAGATTTCAGCTTTCACAATATGGAACCTGGATTTTTTAATAATTGAGATAAGAAAATCCGTAGGAATAAGAGGAATAGCAGGCAGATGAGATCAGAAGCTCAATAAAGAGAATGTTAGCTTTTAAATGTGTATAACATGTACAAATGAAGATGCTGAGTGGGAAGTTTGATGTCTACCTGTGGAGTTCAAGAGAAAGTTCAGAATGGACATGTAGACTTGGAAGTTTTCAGGCCTAGCAGCAGTCTTTAAAGCCACAGGGTTGATAGCATCAAGGATTAAGGGTTTTGGGAAAATAAGTCCAATGACTTGATCCCAGAAATATATCAAAGTTTAAACTATGTAGAGACTGAAAGTCTGAAGACTGGGAAAAGACCAAAAACCTAACCAATAAAAAATAAAAAGAAAAGGCATGGAGGATGTTACAATGAGCATTCAAATTGTGTCAAAAAGGAATTTTTCAGATCCATGATACTATTATGGAACCACTGCCATTCTTCATTGTTGACCAAAACATTTTTTGTTACATAAATGTTTTGCTTGACAAGTCAGAAGATTTGAGAACCCGAATCCAGACGAGAATTTGCTAAGTTGAGCAGCATCGACATGATTTAGACCTGTGCATTTAGTGTGTACATGCACACTAACAAACCATTCTCCCATATACAACTAATGATTGGGAAACCTAATATGTAAAAATAGATTTGAATGTTGCTAACTTGCTGTGGTTTACTGATTATTCTACTGGAAGAAAATGAGTGAAAGTGACTTCTGTTGAGCCATCAACATAAAGATGATTTCACTGGACATTGGGGCATGGGGCAAATCAGGGAGAAAGGGATAGAAGAAGAAGATGAAGCCATCAACAGTTTTGTTTCATTTTTCAACAGTCAATAATTAGGACATCATGCTCTGGTTGAATATGTGTGAATAGATACAAACACACACATACACAATTTTATTTGCTACTTCTTTGTTCTACGTTTAATCATAATTTCTTCTTATGACAGTTGCTCATGCTTTCTGGAAATGTTTGTAAATGTATTTGTGTAGCTAAAACAGAGTCTCCTCAAAAAGATATTTCCTTAAAAAAAGAATTTTCATACAATCTATCTTACATTTATTATTTGAGCGATCAAAGCAAGTGTCTTATTCTTGCAACAAAATTGAACAATAAAAATAGTCATTTAAATTATTATTTGGGGTCTGCAGAAGAATAATCTCACAAAAGTATCCATGTCCTAATATCTCTGATTCCATAAGTTTACTACCTACAGCCGCAAAAGTGAATAAAAGCTACAGA
Organism: Urocitellus parryii; assembly: GCF_045843805.1. NCBI lineage: Eukaryota > Metazoa > Chordata > Mammalia > Rodentia > Sciuridae > Urocitellus > Urocitellus parryii. The sequence continues at coordinate 10,346,503 of NC_135543.1, read as the reverse complement.
TGAAATTCAAGCTGCTAATCCGCTGGCTTTTCACTGGAGAGCTTATTGTGACTTATCCAAGCATGCCCAACATAATCATACAACTTCTGAAAAGTGGAGAAAGGGGCAAAAGGTTTGGGCAGAGAGATGTCAGTGTGAGAGGTACTTGATAGGGTTGGCTGCTTGATTCTGAGACAGGCGGACTATGTCGAGAACCAGAAGGAGGCATCCAGGAGTTGAGTGTCCTCCAGCTAACAGGCATCAAAGAATCAGGCACTCCCTTCGTAAAACACACAAAACTAATTTCTGCCAACACTCAAGTGAACAAGGTTGTGGACTCTCCCCTGGAGTTTACAGGAGGGCGGAGAGCCCTATCTACACCTTAATCACAGCCTGGTGACCACCCATACCAACTGTTTTTTTAAGATGATCAGTTTGTTTTAAGCCATGAAGTTCGTCACAGCTTGTTACAGCAGTAACAGAACACTGACATTCTACTCCTTCATTTGTATTTGACTTCTCACAGTAATGAAAATTATACCTTAGAACAATCATCACCTTCATTTTACGTAATCCTTGTGGTGAATCAGTGCTTTTAGAATGCAAACTCCAACATCTGTTTGTACTCAACACGCTTACATTTCTGTAATAATGATTACAGATGTTTCTACTTACTTTCCTTAAATACTGGCTTATTGTCATTAATATCTGAAAGTTTAATTAGTACACTCGTTGTTCCAGACAGTGCTCCAGGCTGGCCAATCATATCTTTGGCTTGAATAATTACCCAGTATTCATCTTGTAGTTCTCTGTCAGTTTTGGAAGATATTCTTATGACTCCTTTAAAAATACAAAATAATTCCAGTTTTCATTTCATTATTTATCATACCATCATCCTAGTTAAATACTTAAACAGTCCCCCATACAGTCATTCTCTTTCTATCTGCTGAATCACTAAACTGAGCTGTCTACATTATTTAGATGTTTGCATTTGATATGCACATGTACATATTCCCAGCCTCTCTGGTAAACCATTCATTATCTGCTGCTTCTGCCTGACATTACCTCGAAGACCAATAATAATAATGGTTTTAACACCAACTCTGCTTCCAATCTAGAGTGGCCAATGCTAAAAACACTGGTAGATCATTAGTAAACTACATGTTGGTCTAGGAGTTTCAACTCTGCCATGCTATGAAACCCTGTTATGTATTCCCCATACCCTGCAATGTCCTTCCCATCTCTCTTCTACTAGGCCACAGGGTCATTTCAGCCTTCTGGATTCAGATACTCTACCTTGACCATGCAGTCTAAAGTTTTACTTCCTTTCTTTGTCTAACGGAATCCTTTGTTTCACTTTAGAGTTACTCACCAGTTCAAAGTATGTATTTACGAATAACCACACTTAATGCCTATTTATAAGTATCAAGAGAGAAAAGTCCATGTTCAAGTTTGCTTTATGTTATTGTTATGCTACAGTATCAAACCTCTAAAAATCCTGTATGCTATGTAACACTTTGTACCTAGTCAGTCTTCAAGAGCCAAGATTGTGTGAAGGAATTAAATGTTTTAAGGCATCTACTGCTTATAATAAAATAATGTCTCTCCTGGGTATCCTGAAAAGTAAAATATATGGACCCTCTATGAGAGAAATAAGAACATAGGCATGGAAGTCAGATTCATTCAAATACAATGCTCTCAAGGACTTTGAGATTGGCTAAGATATTTAATATTTGCTAAATGAATGAATACATTAGAAATACATAAAAATTAATTTTGTTTAATTTTTAATGTAATCAAACTAGAATAATATTTGCCTCTTGATAACAATCATATAATTTTACTTCTTTTTGCACGTGGTACATATTTTAGCAATTTGTTATAAACTTCTTTTTTATCTCTATCAATTATTATTTCCTTAGGTGAAGACTCATACAAGTATCTTTTTTGTTGTTTTGATTTTTAGAAGCAGGGTTTTTCTTTTTTGCCCAGGCTGGTCTTGAACTTTTGGTTCTCTTGCTCAGCCTCCCAGGAGGCTGGGATTTATGTGTCACTGCATCCAACTCTGTATCTTCTTAATCTTTGTTTTGAATACAAGATTTAATATTGGTTAAATTGTTCAGTGTTATATATGTATATGTATTATGTATCCAATAAAAATGTGTAAAAAGAAAGAAAAAATATGTGTTCTATAGATTTTATAAGGCATTCAATTGATAAAAGAAAATTGGAGAAACAATGAGAGAAAAAGAATCAAATGTAATATTCATCTAAACGAAATACATAAAAACAATACTTTTAAGTGACTTTGTCAAACCAATTCATCCTGTCTTCCACCCTTGCTTAATCTCAGTCATTGGGATTGCTATGCAAACAAAGATATCTCACCATGTTTTCCCGATGACTAATGAGGCTGAGTGTTTTTAAGGTTTATAGTCTTTTTCCACATCACTTTTTGTGATTGTAAATCACAAAAATTGCTTGTAAAATTTTCTCCCCATATTTTTCAATTGGTTTGTCTATCTTTTTTCCTAATTGAATTTTAAGAATCCTTACATATGTTTTATACCACATACATAAATCATTTGTGATATGAATATGGAAAATCCAATCATCTAATCTTAGAAAAACAGCTTAAAGACTAAATGTAATTAAATGTTTAGGAATTGCAACCCATTTATTTATTGAAGATTCAGGTCTACTTCAAAACATGTTTTTAAGCTGATATTTGCCTGCTTTAGAATCATGTTAAAATGCAGTTTTTAATATTTAATTTTTTAGTTGTAGTTGAACATAATATCTTTATTCTATTTATTTATTTTTATGTGGTGCTGAGGATGGCACCCAGGGCTTTGCACGAGCTAGGCAAGCACTTTACAGCTAAGCCACAACCCCAGCCAACAAAATCAACAAAACGGATTTTTTTTTTTTTTAAATCAGAAATACCTGTTGTGGGTTCAACAGAAAAATAGGCTTGCCCTTGTCGTAAGCTGTACAGGAGACGTGCATTATTGCCACTCGTAGGATCATCAGCGTCACTTGCTGTTACCTGGATGACGAATGTTCCTGAAGGAAAAGCACATATTGACAGGAAATTAAGACTTCAATATTATTAAATATGAGTTCAATTCTGCAAAGCACTTTTCATTAGCAAGGAAGATCATACTATAAAACAAGATCCTAGTTTACCTGCTTTCTCTGAATTACTGAAGTAATGTTATTTTACAGACAAGGAACATAACCCTATGTAAACTAGCCCTGATTCTTCTTCACATTACAGAACTTCAGATGCAGATTCATAACATGTCAAATATTAAGCAGTTTACTATAATGTATAATCCATAATCTTTCCAAGATGTGTTATTATTGGAAAAATTTTAAAAAATACTTGAAAATGCTTTTCATCAAAAATCTTAATGTGGCCGGTACCTCAAACAATTGCAGAATGTTGACAAATATTGATAAAGATTATTGAAATGAGCTTGAAAGAATATCCAGTGGAGGCTAAGAATAATGATTAGGCCTGTTTCAGTTCTTTCCTCTGTACCTATTTGCTTTGAGGAATAACAAAGCAAAACAAAATCTAGTTTGATATTAATAAAGTAAGCCTTCTTTCTAACTTCAGTATTAATCAATACAACCATGTGAAATAATTATTTGTACATTTACTATAAATGCCCAAGTGCAAAAATATTTGCATAAAATATTGAGCTTTGAAATCATATCTATACAAATGAAATTGAGCATTACCAATTTCATCAAAATCTAGATTTGTTGAAACACAATATACACTTTCAAAAAGAATGATCATACAATGGTACAAAATCCCATAAGCTCTGTGATTTTCTTTAGAACTAGTATTATTAATTTCCCCACCACTAACCCTGGACCATGGCATGTGCCTGTAATCCCAGGCACTAGGGAGGCTGAGATATGAGGATCACAAATTCAAGGCCAGCCTCAGAACATTAGAGAGGCTCTAAGCAACTGAGTGAAACCTTGTCTCAAAATGAAAAATAAAACAAAAAGGGCTAGGGTGTGGTCAGTGGAAAAACACCCCTGGGTTCAATTCCCTGTAGCAAAAGAAAGAAAGTAAGAAAGAAAGAAATTTCCAACACAATCCTATTGTATAAACTGGGACACCCTAATAGGAATTGCTTCTATACTTCAAACTGGGGGTGGACCTCAGTATTATGCATTTGTCACTATTTGTATTAGTTCTTTTAATGTTACTTACAACATTTATTTTAGTATCAAAAAGAATCCCTTCTTGTTACATAACTTTAATTAGGCAACACTTTCACAGGGTTGAAATAAAACTAGAATAATAAAATACATGAAAAGAAAAATTTACCTATCCCTTCCAATACTTAATTATTCCAACCACTTAACGTGTAGACACTTGTTAATTTCTTATATTTGTAAGACATGTCTATACAATAATTTTGATGATTTGTTCAAATAAAATGATTCAGAAGGAGCATTACTTTAACCCAACTGAGTTAGATTGATTGTTTCATTTACCCTTCTAAGTAAACATCCCTTGAGTTAAGGAGTTAGATTCTGTTTCCAGCCCTGCTCTTTAATAGCTCATTTTAAGTTGAAGCTTTCTTTACTTCTAACTGAAACTTACCTCTTGAGCATCTCAATATGTCATTCCCTTGCTCTCTACAAAATGGAAAACCTAGTGTACTGTTGAGAGAGAGAGAGAGAGAGAGTGAGAGAAAGAGAGAGAGAAGAAATAAAAAAGAGGGATCTCATGAAATTAGAAGAAAGACCAAAAAGTTGAGGAAAGAGATTGAGAGGGAGGGAGGAGGGGAAAGTAAAGGAAGTACTGAGGAATTAAATCTACCAAATTGTCTTATATGAATTATGAATATACCACAATAAATATCACTTAAATATATAGTTATAAGGCACTAATTTAAAAATAATAATAACAACGATAATAATGCTATAAGGGAGATCAACAGAGTAGAAACAAGCATATCTTGGTGATGGAAGAGGAGAAGAAAAAGGAAGATACGGGGGAATGAGAGATGCATGTGTGAAGAGGGCATAATTAAATTTACTATTATCTATCTATAATTATAAAGCACCAACAAAAATAAAAAAGGTCATCAATAATACATAAACATCAAAAGATTTCAGAAATATAAAATCACTTGATAACATTTTATACATTCCTATTTTGCATATAGTTAAGAATCAATTGTTCAGTCCACACGAGAATGAGAACAATCAGTAGGAGACTAACAACATGTCTTTCAATATAAAATATCCATGGTCTCCTGATCCCTTCTTTCTCATATTATCAGTTACATGCACATTAATTAAGCTAGTTAGATATTTGTATTAGTTCTTTTAATTGGACTCTACCAGACCAAAGATTCTCTTAATCTTAAATATTAGATGTGGATGAGACAAATAAATGATTAATTTCAACACTAATTTCTATAAGAATGCATGATATCCTTCCTTTCTTGGTCAGTAATATTAGAGATGCCTCAAGCTTGAGTCTTGAAGACCTCCACAATGCTTTTTTCATGTACCCCAAGGTTTCTGGGCTTCTAAAACTACTTCTTTTTATGTTGGGATCATTGTTTCCAACTAAAACCTCTGCCAGTAGGTTTATAAGAAATGTGGCTCCATATCCTGATCATCTGTTCCCTAACAGTACCCCAATCATCACTATGAATTGTAATTGTTCTGTAAAATATCTCAGGAACTATTCTACACAAGAACCATTGCTTTTACATGCTCATGTATACCTACTTATGAAATTGTTTAAAAAATATTATTTCTGTATAAAATTGCATTGTGATTTTTTTAATTCAAATTACAACTAAATATCTCATGCTATGAGATATTTACATGACCTTCACAAAATAGTATATTTTTTCGATGGCAATATGTATTAGCACATTTCATGTGTAGGTACATTTATATTCTAATATTGCTATGCTGTACTGAAGAGTATTTATATTACATACATTTGTATTTCATATACATTATAGAATCTGTGTGAATCCTTAAAAAATTAATCTAGATAACTGTTGAAAGGGATCCTAATTAGGATTCTAAAAAAATTTACAACTATTATTCCACACAAATGAAGTGATAATTCAATAGAGAATATAAAATTTTAATGAAATTGGATCATTAAACACATGGTTCTTTTACCAGTAGAAAAGCAATCAATATACATTTTAGCATTAATAAAATAAAGACGGAACATGTAAAATATTACAATAGAAATATAAAGTCATCTGAAAAATTGTGACTTTTATTTGTAATAAAACTTTAGAAAATTGGAAATAAAAGGTACTGTATAAATCTGAACGTGAACATTTTTTAAACTTGGACTGAGTCATATTTAATTGGAAAGTGCTAGCACATTGCTTCTGAAATAATTTTAAAAAGTGATGCCTCCTATCACAGTTATTTTTAAACATTGTACTGGACTAAAATGTTACTACTAAGTATTTACGAGGAAATGAGGGATGATAGATATAGAAAAAGAATAAGTAAAACTACAACAATTGCAATAATGTTTAAAGGCAAAAGTATTGTACCAGAAAATTAAGCATAAGCTATATGTATAATAGTTTACAGGAAAATATTAAATTAATGAATTTAGATGATCATGGGCATAAAAAAACCCAGGATAGATATGTGTACATTAAATAGCTTTGTCCTTACTTCATCTTTAATTCCTGTTGTTCTACTTTAGGACATCATCCTCTGATCGTATTTGTATAGTTGATGAAAACTTAAAAATTGAAATTGGCCAGATCCTTGAATCTCATCAGGAGGAATAAACAGAGAGTAGAAAAACCTTTACTTGGTTATCAAGGAGTCTAAAGGCCAGTGTGCATCCCTCAGTGGAGTCAGTATTGTTTGGTCAGAGATCCCTGAGCTTTTAGGAAATAGGGAGAGCTAAATGACTGGACTCTACCAGCCCAAAGATTATCTTAAATCAATGTGTATCTAACCTGTTTTATTAGAAAAGTATAATTAGATGACTGTGGTCTCAGAATCACATTGCGATAAGACTAACTTATCAATTGTCTTACTTGTTCCAATAATAAACATAAAATATAATTGTATGATAATTTTGGTTTCTATTTTTACTATGATTACTAGTATCAGTTGGCTGTATTACTCTTCAGAGACATTTTTTTACAATTGAAATTAAAAATATTGGTTATGTCTTTGTAGCTAGCTTCTGAATCATTATAACTATCTGTCATAAAAAGTCCTTGTGAATTTAAGTTTAGCTTGATATTTGGCTAGACCTATTCAAACAGGCACTCTATTTGTAGAAACTTATTGTTAAGTAGGTGACACAGGATATCAACCTGCACTGAGTGCTTCAATTAAAAGACATGGTTTTTAGAAGTCTTTGGAAATTGCCTTTACTAATTAGTTCTGACACATAAAATTATAATAATAATATACACACATACTAATAATTCTTATGTATGTGGAGCTGCACTTAAATTACATTTTTGTGGCAATATTAATAAATACTAACCTATATAAAGTTATGTAAATGTTTTTGAAGATTGAATTCATGATAGCATCAATAACAGAATTTCTCAGCACATGAGACTTATTCTGCCATCACTGAGAACAATCTTGTGTAAGGAAAGTGTAGCTCTGTCACTGTTGATTATGTGCATTTTATTATCAACCAAGAGTTTCACAGAAGATTGAACAAGTCTCCTACAAATACTAACTTTAACATTACAAGAAAGCTTTATTGAATGATATTGTCACACATCACATAGAATGCTTTAATCTCTGGTGATTATGGGAGGAATCCAAACACAAAAGCATAAAGGAGAGGTAATTTTTTTATATGAGAGTAATTTGCTATCATGTACGTATTAAGGAAGTCAGCAACCTGTGGCAAGAGCATTTCATAATTAAGGCTTGCATTTATTACAGAATCCTAAATTAAACACATGTGCTATAGTTTTTTTATTTTACTATTTGCTGAATTCAAACTGCATATTTCAAAATAACTCATTTGTTTTAGTATGTAATATCTTGGTGTGAAATTCTATGTTATAAAGGTTAACAGACTTCTTTTAGAATGAAAATATAAATTGTCCAATAGGAAAACTATTTTAACTTGCAGTTTTAATATGAGTGCACTTGAATTAATCTCAAATAAATTTTTGAGATGTTGATTTGTATAAAGCAGCATAGATTAAAAAAAGATTTTTACCTGTACTCTAAGGCTGTGATTTTAGTAATAATCAAAGAGATATAAGGTGAATTAGAGAATAGAGTGGTCAAATTCAGGATGAAAATATTAGTTTCATTGGTTCTCCTGTTTCCACCTTTCAATGGAGACCTGATTTTATCAGTGTGAAGACTATTATTTATTCACAAGTCCTGACTGGCCTATCCTCAGTGGATTTATATTTGAGAAGCAATTACTTTACAACCTAGAACCTCCAAATAAAATTCTGAAAAGAGACAGTATTTTCCTACTTGTCACCTTAACTGTGCAAAGTATTCCTCAATTATTTCTGTTTTTCTGTCCATAACTATCTGGAAACTAGGTCATTGTTATTATTTTTGTGTTTTATTTTTGACATCTCAACTTTTTATAATTTGAGATAGTATAATCCAAGTCAAACAAATTAGACTGTGTAAGAAAGCAAAACATTTAGAAAGAATAGGAAAAACAATTTATCCCAGTCTAATTTATTTTCAGCTCATGTGTCTGAAGGCATAAGATTCTTAAAATCTAATTTTGAAATGTGGTAAATTTCAAGAAATAACATTTTTTTTCTTGCGAAGGAATTGAAATTAAATTTACATGCATTTTACATTAATCGAATTTAAACGTTTTTCTTATCGCCACTTATTATGATATACTTGTGCCATATTGATGATAAAATAATAAAAGTGAGTTTTATATGTGCTATTTCAAAAATATAAATTATGTGAATTTAAATATTTCCTTAATAATCATAGAATTCAGTATAACCCACTTTATTCACATTTCAAATCTGAAAGGTTATAATAATCCTTATTATCTTTAGAAAAACTAAAGTTTTTCTCATAAGACATTTCACTTTCAAGAACATCCTGACTTTGATAATAAGTAAAATGCCCATCATAAAGACCAGAAATGTTGGACTCTTGCTAATGTTGAAATTGTTGTTTCATGAAAAATTGGGTGGACAAAATTTATTTGATAGTGCTCCAAAACATGGGAATAGAGGACATTAACTAGTAATTTATTCTAGCTATCTATAGGGAGAAAAAAATATAAAACCAAACTTTAAAGTATTCAGGCTTTAAATTTTTTTTTGTGTATGTATACATATACATATATGACAAAATTTTTATGTATACATACCTATACATATATGATAAATAATTTTAACACTAATTAGCATTTGATGCATGTGAGGTCTAAATATTTATTGATTATCATTGTTTTACACATAATGTGGCCTAACTTATTAAAGCATGATTCACTTTTAGCAGGATGTTGTAGTGATCTGCAGAAAACAAATCACTTGAGTCTGCATTTTAAAATCCTTCAAGGCAAGAGTTCAGTGTTTAAAACAAACACTTCTAGGTAGGTTTGGGTGATATTGGCAGAACCTGTCAAAGGAGGTTTTATTGTTCATTAAGCAGCATACAAAATCTATTTTTAAATGCCCTTTCCTTTGATGACATGCTAATGTTTTATGTAAAAGCTAATGGCCGTCATGGAAAGGACGGATTATCTGTTTGATAGACAATTACTATGGTACCATTAAAAGGACATAAAAAAGAATATGTAGCTTTTGCACTAAAAACTTTCCAAATGATGACTCAGCATTTACAATTTACCTCCAGCTCTTGGGGTATTATATGCCTCCATCCAGACCAGTAAAGTCTTCCTGCATTTCACAGCCACCAGTATCAGCTACCAAACCTGTCCAGTCACTTGTGTAGCATTTTTGACCACAAATATATCCATTCATTCATTTATTTGATCGTTCCAAACATGAGGCACCCCATGTCTCCTGGTATTGTATTTTCACATGGAAGGAAGACTAGGACTTTTGCCAGCCAGGGTAACAAGTGGGAAAATATAATGTTTTATATCCATTCTACTTGACAATTGAAGTTTGAAAGTAAGTGCATTTCAAATATAAACACAATTGGCCAAACCCCAACATTATATGTAAAGAAATGTATGTTTAATAAGCAAATGTATAATGAATATTCTATGGTACTCATAAATATGGATGAATATTGTCAATCAAAAATAATTAATTAATTTTAATAGAGAAAAATTTGTAATGTTTTGGGTTTTCTCATGACATTCAAATGTAGATTTCTTTCAGTAATTCTAACTAAATTCTAAGTTCAAAGCGCAGACTCAAAATCTAATAATTAGTGGTTGACTCCAACACAAACCAATATATTTAAGAAAAAAAATTGCACTGGTTAGTTCTTAAAGGCTGAAATAGTTGGATACTGAATTTGGAAACAATGGCAACATGGAATTTGGAAACAGTAACCCATCACTTGGCAGTAAATATGAAAATAAATTGAAAAATTAATGATCTATTTAGTAAAATAATTCACTTTATTATTGATTAAACATTACAATAAGCCTGTATAATTATATTATTTGGTTTCTTTACTCCTAATCAAAGTCAACAAAGCGCAGAAATGCTTCAGAGGGCGCTGATGAGAAGGTTAACAGAGCAATAGGTATATCTCTCTATGTTTGTAATAGACACCTTGATGTTACACACTTTGTTGGACTTGGCCTCCAGGGAGGTATAAAAAGTGCTCAGTAGTGTTACTATGAGTCCATGTGCAGCCTGAATCCTGACTGGCACTTTCATAAGACGTCATGATCTATGCAAATTGACTAGAAGATTTATGCATGGACCTCTAACAGGAGTGCACAAGATGAGTATGGCAGTTAGATAGTGCCTGCACTAAACCATGATTTGGGGGTCTCTTGGAAGCCACAGTTAGACTGCAGTGATACCATGTTATCAAAACTGTAATGTATTCAAAATAATCCCCTTGTAAGTGCACCATTCGACTCTGAACAACACCTGCTTTTTAAAATACTTCATGTCTTTCTCTTCTTCCTACATCACCAGCCAAATCTGCTCTTTCTAATTTGCCAGCCCACCCCATTTTGCTTAGCAGTGGAGTAAGCCCGGGTGTTTTTGAGCTCCCTAGCTGCTGCATTCTCTGCTAAAAGGATCTCAGTTATGACCTACATCATTGCCATATGTCAATGACTCACACACTGCTACAAACAGTCTTCATCACTCTAATATGGAAATCATCCTGGGATAAGGTGTGGCTGGCCTTTTTGCATCACACACTTTAAAACCCACCTTTTAAAGTGGCCCCTATTTCTCCATGCAATTCATCATCATCAATCATTTACGCTTTACATTTTCATAACCCATCTTGTCAATTATAATCTTGCTTAAAATTAGTTATTTCTTGTTTGTGTACGGAATTAAAATATAATCCATGTTAGAAATTAATTTCTGTGTGTTCTTTGCAATTCTATTCTCAGTTTTACAGAAAAGCTCCTAGTACATGAGTATGTGAGATATGCTTGATGAGAAAGAAGGATAAGTCAGAAGATTAAGGAAGAAAAAGGAGAAGGATGAGAGGAATGAGGAGGTAAAGAGGAGCCAAGCAGGACAGAGAGGAAGAGAAGGCAAGGAACTATTCCTTTGCTTAGCAAACAAAATTGAAGTATTTAAAATAATTTTTAATATCTAATAATAATTTGGATACATATTTCACAGCTTGATTTGTTTACACACTAGTTAAAATACTTATATTCTAAAGGATGTAGAAATATACCTTTGAATTTCTACCTAGAATATTAAAATATAAGAAATCAGAAAATTATATGAAAGAATATATATTTTTGGAATCATTGGATAATGAATCACATTTTTAGGTAAAGCAGTTTTAAAACATGTTAGCATCATTTTAAATGATCGTTATGGAATCCTATTTGTCAAATTTAAGTAAATTTTTGAATTAAATTATACTATTTATTGTGCTTTTAAAGTATTTTCACTGATTGAATTAAGGGAAAATCTTTGCATAAACATAGTTTTTCCCCTACTAGAAAAACATTTCCAGTTTTCAAGGCAATAAATTCCTATGTCTTATGGAAACCACCCTGTTCTTTATATATCATATTTAAATCATTAGTAACAATAGCATTGGACTTTAAAAGAAACTTGAAATAGTTGCACAGGGGTTTTCCACCACTTTGCTTCATTTTTAGTCTTTACATTCCTTGGTTTTGATGTCAATAGTAGCTCTTGTTTTATAAATTGGCTTTCTATATTCTACATAGATATCCTGCAGAATTTTATTAATTGCTCAAATAAACATGTTTGAACTTTTTTACTGCTTTCCAGAATGAGACAAATTTAATAACACAGGTAATTTATTAATGCACAGTACCATTTAAAAAATTTTTTTTACCATAGACTAGTTTTTTTAAAAATATTTCACTTAAACATGTTCATAGAAGGAAGTATTAATGTCATACTTAGATAATCCACTTCCAAAACATATGCTCAAAAATTTAAAATTTGTTGTCATTGTTAAAATATCTTTGATGTAAATTAATATGCAATACCTTCTGGAGACATCTCTGGGACAATGGCCTCATAAGGTTCATCTAGGAATTTTGGTTCATTGTCATTGATATCCGAAACTCTGATGACAAACTCAGACTCAGGCTCCACAGCCCTTCCAGTGGTGGTGTCTATTACCTGGGCTCTCAGGGTGTAGAGGGACCGTTCCTCTCTATCGAGCTTCTGTATGGCATATAGGTCACCTGTTCTGTTGTCAATGGTGAAAAGACTTCCAGCTCCATCTCCCCAAAGCTTGTATTGAAAAGAGTTGTTTCCATTGTCCAAGTCAGATCTTAGCTGTGAGTACAAACAGGTACAACTGAGTTTCCAGATATGCTCAAAATGAAAAATCCATTTTAAGAGTTCATTTTCTTTTGTGCTAATCATTCCTTGAGTTAATAATTCTATTTAATTCCTATATTATTTTAACTCACACATCAATTTCAAATTTAAGATCGACCATCAGAAAGAGAGTTAATTTTTTTAAATATAAAGAACTACAGAAATTTGATTCTTCTACATAGACAATTCTAGTAATATATTATTACTGAAAAACAAAGCCTCTTTCATAAAATATTCACAACATAGCTGGTCCATGTTTGTTCTATGGTTACATCCTTGGTCACTAAAACCAAAGCCTGGAATATTTATATTTGGTTGGAACCTAGAGAAAATTTTACTTATATCTATGATCACAAATAATATAATTATTACAAGTTACATAATACATAATTATTACAAGTTACATAATACTGATGAACTCAATCTTTTCTATGCAGAAGCAAAGACAGAAAATTTTAAAAAATTACCCAGAGTCTCAGGTTTCTGGGAAGTTTTATGATTTGGCACAGGACTGTGGATTCCAAGATTCACCAGTGATGATAATTATATAACATGCTTTTAAATCTTTAATTTTAAGCTAGAAAATGCCCACTCTTTCTAACACATTTTACTTGATGTTTAAACATACACTTTTCTTCTTTTTATTTTGTGAAAAATTGCTCATTCATAGTTTTGATGAGTTATTTAGATTTTAAAATTTATATGTCAAAAGATGTCATTTGATATTGATATGGTTAAATTGGCTGTCTGGTTTATCATAATTAAATCTACATAAATAATTCTCCTTTTGTACGTAAATGATGCCTTTGTTATTACAAATGTGAGTATATTCACCATTCATGAATATACTCTTCTTCAAAGGAAGACTTCCTATGAAAATACAGAGATAACCATGAAATGCCATCCTAAACCAATTACAACTTGTCTGATGGCTGCAGTTAAAAGTTATTATTCCTCACCAACTCATAAAACTTTTCTATGCTATTGTGGAGAAATTCTAAACATACCCCAAATAACAATAATATAGTATTATTGTTGTTGTTGCTCTTATTGTTGTTGTTTTAATCTGTATTATCATTGCTACATACTGGAAGAAACAGATTTGGGAAAACTAACATCCAACTTGATATTATGGTTATAGCTTTTTTAGTTTGATAGTCCTTAATTATTTATAAAGAGACGAGGTTTTCTATGTCATGAGGTTATGAAATTAAGAATAATTAATATATTTTCTAATGAATATGTCAAATGAGCAATGAATAGACCATGTTTTTTAAATGATATCACTTCAGTGTAGTTTTAAAATTTGTTCAATATTGAATGAAGGTAAATTAAATTCAGTAAAGAATAGGAGTATACCAAGCTTATTTAAATTATAAATTTCAAAGACCAAGGAGGTTAACATTTTTAAAGACACATTTTTTTTTCTTTCTTTCTTTTTTTTTTTTTCGGTACTGGGGATTGAACATAGCAGCACTCAATCACTGAGCCACATCCCCAGCCTTATTTTGTATTTTATTTAGAGACAGGGTCTCACTGAGTTGCTTAGTGCCTCACTGTTACTAAGGCTTGCTTTGAACTCAAGATCCTCCTGCCTCAGCCTCTGGAGTGCTGGGATAACAGGCAAGCGCTACCATGCCTGCCCATAAAGAACAATTTTAAGTGGTAAATCACCAAAACTCTTTTACTGAACACTTGCCTCTAAATGTCACAAAATGCATGTGTTAAACTCATTCTGATCTCATGCACTATAGTACATATTTTGAAATTTACTATATTTTTATTTTAAAATATTTTCTCAATTAAGCAGCTGTTAAATATTTGACCAAACAATGTCACTTTATTTTTTTTAACATAACTGCCTTTCCAATTTTTATTTTTTTTAAATGAATGTATCAAAAGGCACTTTTGTGGGACACATCTTACCAGCAGTTCTTCAGTTGCATACACCTAAACATCCCCCAAAGTTTCTTCCAAACCAGTTATCTCAGTGTAATGTGAGTCATGAGGTTGTTTAGAGGAAAAACAAGTATTTTCATGGATGTTTGTTATAGAAAGAAAAGAACAGGCGAAGCCAATCATTCTGTGAGATGAGGAAACAAGAGGCTGGTGTAGGTGGCAGAAACGGAGTAGGAAATGTGACAGCCAAGGAGATAGTCTTTGTTCCTGTCACATTGGTACAGTTAAGTACCTTATTTACGAAAAGCCACTGAACGGTATTTGCCTGTCACCCTCTTCAGTGACAGAAGAGTTTAAGTCATTCTGGAGATCACTCTAAATGGAGCTAGATAGACTCAGTTCATTAGCAGCCCCTTAAGACGGACCCTATTTGTGCCACAGGGCATGTGATTTACCTGCAGACATTGTGGAGAATTAAAAGGGTAAGGAGGACCCTGTGGGAGACAAACACAGACACACAGGAGTGTTCTGAAGCCTGTTTGCCTAAGATCCTAATCTAAGCCTGTGGTTGAAGGCACTCCTGTGCCTGTGGTTGATAGGATAGAGGTACTTAGATGGAATCCAGAAACCACACTAATGCTGAGGCTCCCCTGAATGGGCTAGAAGACAGTTAATGAATTTTGAGTGCTTCACCCTTTGGGCCCAATTAAATTTTAGTGCCAGTTAATTAGCGGTTAAACGTACTTCAATTCATTCATCTAGAGAAAGAACCTTATGGAAAAGGACATGATATTATAATTATCTGTGTTTAAAGAAAACCAAATAATAATCAAAACCAAAAACATAAATTGGAGGTGTTCTGTCTCATTAGGGATATTTTCTTAAAATATATTCTTCTAAGAAGGTGAGAGTAACTATTCTTTGCACTTCAACTTCACTAATCAAATGAAGTGTGTGGGCTTCTGACACTCCTTGACTGCAAAAGGATATAGTATTAAACTGTTTCATTAAAAATGAAGGAGGGATAAATCAATAGCTATTTAGCATAACAGAAAAATCAGGCAAAAAAATGTTGGTAGATGATATTTGACTCATTGAGTCTGCTTTGATTTATTACCAAAAATTGCACCACTGAATTTCTAGCTATTGATCAATGAAGGCAGCCTTTTCATGTAGGAGACTAGAGTGAAATTTGAACCCAGAACTCAAGTTTTTAATGATGTTCAGGTGCTTGAAAATTCTAAATAATTAATAATGTTCATGTTTGAGGTTTTCTAGTGGTTCCACTGAGAAAAATGCAGAACTCAGCAAACACCAAAACCATGGACTGGAAGACTTTCAGAAAGTAAGTACCCGTCCAATGTAATGAATTCCATTCATTTCCTCTGGTACAAAGAATTGGTTCCACACCCAGCCTCGCTTCACTCTCCAATGAGAGTCTGCCCGTTTTTCAGCCTTCTCTCTACTAGAGTCTCCTGCCACTGCAAAGCCAGGCCAGAGGCAGGGGATCCCCAGCACACAAGGCAGCAGCCAGCAAACGTGCATTGCGATGTCTCCTTGGGTACCAGTGTCACTCTTCCAAGGACAGAGTGTGTAGCCCACCAAAATCCTGTGCTTCTTTATCGTCTTTTTTTCTCTCAAATATCTTTTGTATCCCTAAAGCACAGAAACAAAACAAAAATTGTCTTTTAAGAAATAACATTTTCTCCCATAATTACTAAAGACAGGTTACAGCTTTTGCATCTGAGAGAAATGGAATAAAATATACATTCAATTTATCCTTTGATTAAGCTAGTGAATTATATTTTGTAGCCCAACAATAATCCGATTGCAATAATTATAAATTTCTACTCAAGGAACACTTGTTGTAAACTGTAATCACAAATCCGCCTGAAGGTTGAAAACTTACTCTTAGCTATCTCTTGACTGACAGATGACATAGAGAGAGAGAGTTTTAAAATATTATTTAATTTACTTATGTCCTTCTAGCCATCTCAGAAAAATTCATACTATTCCCTTAAAGCAATCATCAAGTCATGAGTAAAAACCGAGGCATGTATTTATCATCTTTTCATGCAATATAAATAAGATTTATCTTCCAGTTTTGAAAATTATCATGTTTTATGTAGTTAATTAAATAGACAAAGTAATAATTAAGCTTAAAACCCAAGAAATGTAATAATAAGTTAAACTATAAAAGATCCGAACTAGAAAGCCTGTGCAGGATATTTACCCTTGTATATTTTGAAAGATTTGGTAAAATTATTTCTCATCGAAAACAAAAAAAGACATTTTTTAGGATTAAGTACAAAATGTGATGCCAGGGTAAAATGGCTCATGGTTTATGATATGTATGATAGCTATGAAATGAAATAGTAAAATAAAAAACTCAGCTTACTGAGTTTTTCATTCAAAACCTATTGTTGAATGGAAGCTGATGTTACAAACTGTCTCTTTCATAATTGGTAATGCTCATCCTTATATGTAATTGAATAACTTCATATTTCCCTCCTCTATTTAGGATTCTGTCAAACTATGTGGGGTTTCTTTCTTTAGCCACCATGAAGGAAAATTTGGTGAGATCCACAGTAGCATTTACTTTCATGAACTCATCAGGAAAGCCATACGTCCTGGCTTAGAAGTATTTCAGCATGATCTTGTTTTGAATATTCTGTAGGTGTTTTTTTAATGATTCCTGAGAGAGTTTGGGGTCTTTGGCTCTTGTTAGGAAAGGTTATTAAAAAACACTTAATTAAGAAAGAACACAGGGATTCTGTGTTCCCTCTCTAGTCCCTTCAAGTGGATGTATTTTTGTTACTTGTTTACTTAATGGAGGTCATGAAGAAATTCAGTTGAAATGAAAATTAAGGATAAATTTTATCCTTACATTGAATATTTTAAGTACTTAAAAAGTCTATTTTTTAAATGTTCGTGAAAAATATATTTTGATAGCTAGTAAATAATCATTTGTAACAAATACAGTTTACTTAATAAAAAAGATATTTTGCATAAGTTTGGTAAACTATCACTCAGGGTGATAGGAAAGTATTTGTCTTATTTGACAAAGTGATATTTCTGTTAACATTATATTGTAACCTTCTCAGACAACTAAAAATAGAGAAAATAACATAATGAACCATTGTGCATCCCTGTACAGCTACAATAATTACCAGCACAGGGACAACCTCACGACATGGATACATACACCACATTGGAGTAAAACAGATTTCAGATGTCACATCATTGTAACCACACCAGACACACTATACTTGAGCTTACGTGATACATGTGTATTTGTATGCACCTCTAAAAATCAAAATTGGATACTTAAAGCTAATATTAAGATTTTGACACAATCAAATACACATGGAGTGTTTAAATTAAAAAGTTTCAAACATCTTTGAATCACATTTCAAATATATTCACACAATATGGTGTGCTGAGATATTTGTTGTCTTGTTGTTAACTCAGTTTCCTCTATTTTTCATTTTCCTTTCCATTTATGTGATATAGTCTTTGGTCTCTATATTGTTCCCCACCCTCTGAATATTGCTAAATGTATTCCCATGTGTGATCAGATATGGTTCTTTATCTTGTGAATTCTCTATAAATTTCTAGTGACTTTCTTCGATACAATTTAAAATACTTGTTAAACATAACCATAACTCATGTTTTACACTTCTTATTGCATGACATCCAGTGGCTGAAATCGCCTGGAATTTTTTTTTCATATCTTGTTTTTACTGTAGTGGGAGATGGTTTTTTATTTTCTCTATATATGTATTAGCAGATGATATACTATCAGAGGAATCATTTGTTATAAATTTTATAGTAAACTTTCTCTTAAGGTTTTTTTAGTTTTTGACAACTATTGCCCAAATTGAATGTTTCAGTAACCACAGTGTGAAACAATGAAGAAATATAAACTCTAAAAAAACCTAAAAGTAATCCCCCAAATTTAATAATATGTTATTTGAAAAAAAAATTCACAGGACGATTTTTATCAGAAGGTTGAGTAGTGCAGAAGAAAATATCTTTGGTTATGAGGACAATTATGAGGACAACCCATCAAACTAAATTACAGTGATAAAACTAACAGTACACAAATAATTTTTAAAAATAAAGAGGATTTCAATATCTTTTGGAACAATATCATGTGGCATAGCTTATGTATAATTGGAATTGCAAGAAAAGAGTGATAGTGTAAAAAACATTTTTTAAATGGCCAATTATTTTTCAAATATGCCTTACATTGTCACATTGAAAAAGAAAAAAATAATAACCTCAGTAAACACCAAGAACCCCTCCAAAATAGCAACAAAATCAACCCAATTATGCTCTTGTAAAATACTAAAATTATATATATATATATATATATATATATATATATATGTGTGTGTGTGTGTGTGTGTGTTTATATATATATATATATATATATATATATATATATATATATATCTTAAAATCACTGTTGAAAACAGCAAACAATAATAATGTTTGTTAAATGTTCATCAGATCTGGGTGTGATAGCAGCCTGGGAGGCTGAAGCAGGAGTATCATGAATTCAAAGCCTGCTTTAGTAAAAGTGAGGCATTAAGCAACACAGTGAGGCCCTATCTCTAAATAAAATACAAAATAGGGCTGGAGATGTGGCTTAGTGTCCTAGTGCCACTGAGTTCAATCTCTGGTACAAAAAAAAAAATCATCAGAAATAATGTATGGTAAATGGAAGCAGAATATCATGCCTGAAGTTCTCAGAAAATACACTCCAATTTATAATTATGCATCCCACACTATAAGAACAATATTAAGCAGAAATGCAAGACTTCACCAGCAGCAGGACTTCATGACAAAAATAATGAGAAAATCTTCAGATGAAAGACATATGCACAAAAGTAATGAATCATGTAGAAGTATTAAATATGAATGAAATTAAAGGGCATTTTGCTTATTTATTAATATATTTAGAAATTGATGTAATAACAACAACATATTATGGGATATATAACACATGAAGAAGGAAAGTTTGTAATGATAGTGGCTCAGATGGTGAGATATGAGAAGTGGAAACACCTTCCCTTACAAATGGAGTGACACAGCAGGCCTTCAAATGATGACCCTGATAAGTAAAGAACTCCAGTTCAAATCTCTGCAACAGCGAGATCTCACAAAAAACAATGTACAAAAGGAATAATATGAATACAAATAAAGTCTTAGTATGACAGTATAAAAGTACATTTCACCAAACAGAAAAAGCAAACTCAAGATCATACAAACAAACCCTACAAAATCAATCACTGTGATAGAAAGGAATCAGTGAAACCTGACAAAGAAAAGGAGAAGATTGTCACATAAAGTTTTAAAATTCAACTATGTACTATGCAGAAGGAGAACACTTTGATTACAAATACACAAGAAATTCATCAGCAGGATGATAAGGAAAGACAGTATAAGAATCATGCCTTAAGATATTGGAAATAGCCGTAAAAGTACTTTGAAGTAAAATCCCATGACCGTAAATATTACCTGAATAAGAAGGGACATTTATTAAAGATAAAATAGATACATTCATCCAATTTTAAGTATGAGTCTACTTATTACAGAGCTTAAAAATACATGAAGCAAACCTAATCATGGTTAACAAAAAGCAGACACAGTCACGTTCGAGGAGGATGGTGGATTATTTACCACTATTCTCCTTTATTGAAATGCCAAGAGGACAAAAAGATCATGAAGTACATGAAAGATTTAAGAAGTGAGCCAACTAGCTTCAAGGAATGAAGCCATTGTAGAGAGCCGCACCAACAGAATACAGATGTTTTACAAGGACACATGATACATTTTTAATGGAAGAACATACACTGGGCCATTAAAAACTTTTTTCAACCATTTTCAAAGGTTTCCTTATTACAAAGTACACTCTGTAATGGCAATAAATAAAGTATAAATCAATAACAAAATTATTTTGGGAAATAGCTATGCATTAACAAAATTAAAAGTATAGTATCCTTATATAACCAAATTAAGAAATCATCAAGAGAAGATTGAAGCAATCTCAATGAAAGCAGAAAAAGAAACAGTGACTTGAGAATAGAAATAAATAAAGTAAGAATGGTAATGACACAAGGAAAATTAACAATACCCGAAGGTGCTTCTTTTAAAATATCAATAAAATTTATGACTAATTAGTCAGAATAATAAGGGAAAAATGAAGAGGCACAAATTAGCAACTAAAATGAAGGAGAGGATGGTAATCTATCTTCTACAAATTTAGAAGGGGGATGTGAAAAACACTGTGAAAATGTTTAAGACAATAACTTTGACAACTTTTATCAAATATTGAAATAAAAATTATTTAGCTGACATAAAGAATATAAAATTGGAATTGTTCAATAGATATTAAATGCATATTCTATAATGTACACTTTCCTGCAAGGAAACACATAGATCCAGGTACATTGGAATACAACATTTACGGAAGAAATACTACTAATCTTAGATAACTTTCTTCCAGAAAATACAAGTAGACATTTCCCTACTTATTATAATGAGACAAATATGATATGATTATCAAAACAAACAAAAACACAATATACATTTAAACTACCAATTGGCCTCATGGATATAAATGCAAAATCCTAAACAAAATAATAATTATATAAATAATAAATAATCCAAACTTTTTAAAAAGGAAATGCATCAGAAAACAATTTTATCATTTCTGTGAAGAATAAAAGGGATTTTGATTCAGATATTGATCAGCATAATTTTCTCTATTTACAGAATGCAAAGGGAAAACCTTGCATAATCTCAGTAGACACCAGAATCTGCTGTTTAAGGGCAGTACCCATATATGTAATGCCAACTCATAATGGTAGAAAGCAAAAAGAGCTCTGGTACTCCAACAAAGGACAATTACATAAAATCTACACCCACCATCTTAGTTTAAATTATAAAATGAACATTCTCCCACTAACATCAAAAACATTACAAGGACGGGGGCCCATTGCACTTCTATTCTTACACACTCTATTCTACACTTTTGTAGCAAGTGCCATAAAGAAGGAAAAGAAATAAGTGAAAAACAAAAAGGAAAATATCTTCAATTAAGAACAGTCAATTTCTGCAAAAGAAAAATGGGATGAATTGAGATGATAGCAATATAATGGGAAATGAATCCTTAAGTGTTGTGAAATAGGAACAATGAAGAAAACACAAATGTCACACACTCAATGCAACAGTTATATTTCTACATTCTAGAATCATGCTATTAAAATGTGAAATAAAAACGCCTTAGACAAACCCTTTGAAAAACCCTTTCATGATAACAAATTATGGGCAAGATCTTTATGCATAAAATAGAAAATACTGTTGAAAAAATAAGAATTAAGAAAACAGAAGTATTGCTCAATAATTAGTAGACCAAATTTTATTGTGATATAATTTTTCTAGTAGGTTCAGGTTTGTCATTTTTTACTAAGACAGAGACATAATGGCTATATTTATTTTTTTGTTGAAACAATTTAAAACACACAAATAAATAAGTACATGCAACAGTGCTTCTCAAGGTATTAATTGTCACTCATTGGAGGATGGTGATCTATGAGAGACAAGAAACAGAAGCAACAAGTCCTAAAATTGCCCCAAATTACTGAATGCATAGGAGTCCAAGCAGCAATTTTGAAGGGTAGAGAAGCCAGAGAAAAGCTTATATTCTGAGTGGATGAGGGCTGGAAGCATGGTACCATGGTAGCTCTAGATCACAGGGGACACCACTAAAGATGAGAGAGTTGTATGATTAGAGAACTTTGGCAATCTGTAGAGTATCTCCATTGCATATTTAGTAGATTAATGTTAAATTATGTATGTGAAAAAACTACATTTTCCCATGGAAGGAGCCACCTGAAAGCATTGGGGGAGTAGTCCTTTAAGTCTGTAATCAACAGTGAAAGTGAGATGCCTCATGGTTCATGGGTACAGGTGGGGTACTCAGTATTTTTCCTAGGCAATAGGAAAGAACTGTTCTAGATAAACACTGGTCTGCTTTTCTCCAGAAAATCTTAAAAGCAAAAACATAAAGGTCAGCATTTCCAGCTAAATTAAAAACATCTCTGAACAGAGTTCAAAAATAAGCATAGGAAAATAAAGCCTTCAACAAAAAACAAGGTAAAATTTCGAGTCTGACATCCAGTCAAATGGCCATGCCTATAGAGAAGAAGGAAAGCATGTCCAAGGAGATTTGTCCCAATCAATTAAATCAACCTAGAAACCAATCATGGTATATCCATAAAGTGTAATACTCAATATCAAAAACAAATAAACAAGTGATGCACACAGAAACTGAATGTTGACACTAAGTGGAAGAAAAAATTAACTCAGATTGTATGTTTCCATTTATGCGTATAAATTTTTAGAAAGTTAAAACCAATCACAGTGAAAGAAATGAGCCTAGTACTTGAGGCTGGGAGAAAGAGTGAAAGGAATGGATTTCCAATGGACCCCATGAACTTCAGAGAGTATGGATGGCTATGTTCATTACCTTGATTGTGCTGATAAAAATAAAATATCTCAAAAACAAAAAAAAAAAACAGCAACAATTGATCTTGAATACATACAATGTATTGTGCCAGTTATACCACATTATTACACTTAATTATTTTATTTGTCAATCTCAGAAGAAGAAATTAGATGATTTGTGCCAAAATGATAGTAGATATTCTGATATGTTACATTTTAACATAACGGACACATTCTTAAAAGTATTTTTATCAAAAATTGAAAGTTAATTTCCAGGAATTTACCAAGAATAAAGTTAACTAAACCAAATGAAATGTATCTAAATTGTTAGTTTCTCTGAAGCTCATTTACCCACAGTGAGATTTGTGCAATACCAGCTGGTTGTGAAGCTTGTGTGAGCTCCAGCATCTCCAGATACAGGGACATCAAGTCAGCATTTTGTCACACTACCCTTGAGGTCTGTGCATGACAGGAGTTCTGAACAGCACTGGCACCAGAAAAAGGATCCAGGTCCTTCAATACGTCACTGGTTTCAGAAGAACAAAATAAAAGTAGAGATAAGGAATATACTGTTCTAGATTAAAAGAAATTCAAGAAACACAAAACCTGGTAGGATAAAATGATGAAACATGGATCATGAGTTGTGCTAATATGATTTTATACTTAGGTTTTTAGGATAAATGAAAATTTAATATGTGTACAGTAAGTACTATATTAGGTGATAATCAGGATATGCTATTAATGTGAATGATTGGAAGTTTCTTTGTAGTTGTATAGAATCATGCCATAGTTTTGGTTATGTATAATTCATATCTTGGTGCATATTGGTTTGGGAAAAAAACAGGATGCCTAACTTCTAAATATTTTAAATTAAATATTTTAAATTTAAATATTTTAAAATATTTTAAAATATTCAAGAATAAAATAGGAAGATAGGTAAATAACCATGGCAAAAACGTGATAACAATTATTCCAATGGGGTCATGAGAATTTGGATAGTTTATTAATTTATTTTTTCAATTGCTTTTAAAACACACACAAAAACACACACACACACACACACACACACACATATATATATATTAAGCCAATAATAAAAATAGAAAGTTTCATTTTAACATTAATATAGTAATCTGAAATCAAGTTATTTTAAGAGCAGCTATTAATGAAAATATACAGAAAAAGTAATATTCCATAATACTCATAAAAATGAAAATTTGTAAAGCATTTTGGAGAGTAATTTGGCCATGCAATATTTTAAAGTGTTTAATATATAAGCTAGAAGTTATATTTTATAGTTCCATACCTAAAGAAATGTTCAAAATTGTCTGCTGGTAGAAAAATACAAATCGGGTAAATTTAGGAAAAAAATGAAAAATAATGTTTAAATTAGGATTCTGAATGATATTCATTATATAAGTATTTTTCTAAATTTCAAGGCAATACTCTTTCATACTGTTAATGTGAAGAAATTCTGTATAATTCTAAGTCTGATAATATTCACATGAACCACAATATTTAATATGGTAACTTCCATAATAGTAGGAAGTTATGTTGTTTTAATGGTTGAAATTTAGAACTATTTTACATTTTCTTTTCTCTCCAACAATCAAAAGTAAATATTTCAGATATAATGATGCTCACTAGATGTGAATTATCTCTCTCCTATATGATAAACATTTTTTAAATTAAGTTCATATTTGAAATATTCAATAGCTAAATTTAAAATTAACAGCTAACATATCACTTTATAATTCTACTAAAAAAAGCAGATCTGAAAACTGTTCACTGTACTTTCAAATATATATTCATAATGAAAAAAAATGAAATGGAAGCAATAGTTATATCTGAATTATGAAATACTGTGGTTTTGTTTATATGCTTATATATTTGAAATTTTCTATAATGGTCATGTATTTCAGGGTAAGGAAAAAAATACCTTTTCAAATACTGGTGCACTTTTGATTGAAGACTGATGACAGCTGTCAGCTGTGCAAGACTGAGAAACTTTCTGAGCTGAGTCTAGGCATACAAGGAAAAATGCTAACAATTAGTTATATTTGAAATGGGCTCAGGAGAAACCAGTGGTGGCATTTCTGCCTTGCATTTGCAATCCTGGTTATATTTTCCAATCAGGTGAATACATTAATAAAATCTTCATAATACTTCAATATGGAAGAAACATGCTAATACTGTGTCTCATATTAGTGTGGTTTTTATTCTCTTATTGCTACTATGTAGGTGCATTAATGAATATTTATCATGTTGTACAGTAGAGTACATTTCAACATATATAATGCATATAAATAGCATGAAACTTACAAGGCACAATAATAGATAACTACTATTACCACCTTAATACTATTGGAATAACACTTAACCTAAGCATCATCAAAATACTATCTCCAAAGAGAATCATATGAATTTAGTTTTGAAAAGTTTATTTAATCTAATATATTACATCACACAGGAAAGGATTTATATTCAGAAGTGACCTTCCAAATATCAAATATTTCTTTGAATGTAGAAAAAGGACTGAAAACCTCACTGCACTTTACTGAACAGGAGATAGGAAATGCTCAGACACATAGCATTGTGACATCTGACACTGACGTGGTGTCCCCTTGTTTACATTGAATCAAGATCTATACACTGAATTTTAACCTTTGGGCCATTCTTGAAACCAGACATAGTAAAATGTTTCCTATTATCCTCTTCCAGACACCTTCTATTCCCCCACCTTGTTCTGAGGTTTTCAGGTTAAAAAAAAAAAGTGGTAAGAATAAGTCAAAATGATGGATTTGGTGGCTGGTGGGAGAAGATAAAAGTTGAAGCTGCAAAAAGTGGTTGGGATAAATATAGAAACGTAATCCTATTTGTGATCTCTTAAAAATCAAGAGAAACTTGGCAGCCTCTTAGAATGACGCTAGGCATAAAGACTTCGAAATGGCTTTCTCAGAAGGAAATATAGAAAGAAATGTGTGTGGAAATAGCTTGCATACATAAGTGCAAAAGAGGCAATATTTCTGGGCCAAAGATTGTTAATAAATGGCATGCCAACTCCTTCTCCAAAAGCATTCACTCCAGAGAGCTAGAATATGAATGATCTTTCTCTGTCCCATTTCTGAACTCTTGTGAAGCATGTGTTTTGCATATTTACTGTCACAAAGAAGCCCTTGGCTGCAGATAAAGTAATACAGAATCATATGTCCTCATAAGACTCTGCATATATTCTCATCAGACGCCCTCTTTGACTTTGCAGAGCCTTCCCATTGACCATTTGTGTGATGCCCTAAGACAGCTAAACCACTTCCCCCACATAATAGTTGTATGACCTTGAGCGAATGGTTTGACCTCTACTGTCTCAGTTGCCTCATGTGAAGACTGATGATAATAACTGTGCTCATCCCCCAGAATCATGTTTTTTATAAAAAGAGTTGCTGCACATAGAATTTTGCCTGAGGTGCTATGTTAAGTGTTGTTAACAAACTACATAAAGATAGCTAAGAATAGGCTAATGGTAAAGATCAGATGTTTTCTATATTTCTCAACTTTGGAATATTCAGCTATTTTTAATCTCTCCAAACAATACACATATGCAATATCTTTATAAATTTCTATTGCAACTATAGTCTAGGCCTCTTGAATGTCATTTTTTTCTAAGCATGGCTAAGTGACTATGACAAATAAACATTGTCATGCTTGAAGCAATACATGATATTGCATGGACGTATATAAGCTGAAAATGATCCCAGTGTGACTCAGAACAATTATGTTTTCAAAGAAGACTAATTATGACTTTAGGGATGGAAAATATTATAATCTATGCACTTATACAGTTTGAAACTGAATCTAATTAGAAATTGTCTTTTCTATGACCTCTTCTTGGTTACATAAAGATAATTATTCCATCTGTGAAAACTTATAAAAAATATAATGTATTCTGGAATGCATGTGGAAAGCTGAAATACTGAATGTCACTAAGCTCAGCTTCTCATAGAGAAAAGCAGATGGCAATTAATGTAATGGCCCCATCTTTGGAAAACTATTGACTATGCTTGGCCAAAATGATACATCATAAGACATAATATGTGACGATCTGGAAGTCCCAAAGCTTAAAAAAGAACTAAGGAAGTCTCTTAAAGTTTTCTAAAATATTGCTAAAATAGGATAAAAAGTTTTGCTACATCAGTTTAAAGAACATATAAGTTTTTTATATCATGATCTAAATGTACGAAGCAAGGAAATACTATTATAAGATCTATGTGAAGCAAACAGAATAAGGGGATCTTTTGGAAATAGCAACAGACTTCACTTTAATCTCTTCTTATTTCAAGGATTCCTTATAAAAAGCAAGAATGAAAGCTTTGAAGTATCTAATTACAGTTCCCCTTTATTTCATAAGCACATATAATATAAATACATTGCAGAGCAACAATGTGGAAAGTTGGTGGCAGTTTTCTGACTGTGTCTCAAAGTCTGTTTTGTCTTGATACACATGCATACCTCTTGGCTTATCATGTCCGTCTACCTTCCTTTTACCCTTGCCCGCCTCCCTGGGCACCCTTCTTAATCCCTCTACTACTTAGAGGTTGTCTTTGTTGTACTTATTGTTAGTTTCCACATATGAGAGAACACGCAATACTTGTTTTTGTGTTTTGCTCCTTTCACTGAACATGCTGTCCTCTAGTTCCATTTATTTTTCTGAAAATGACAGGACTTCATTCTGGATGAATGCTACTACATTGGATGTATGCACCATTTGGAGCAGCTAGGCTGACTCCATATCTTAGCTGTGTGAATATTATCACAGTAAACATGGGTATGCATTTATCTTTTATATATTGTGACTTCATTTCCTTTGAACATATTTCCAGGAGTGGGAAGCTGGATTACATGGTAGTTCTACTTTTAGTTTTGTGAGGAATCGCCACACTATTTCTACAGCGACCGTACTGATTGACTCCCAACAATCGGAAAATGTTCCTTTTTCTCCACATCCTGACCAACCAACATTTGTGATTTATTTTTTTTTTTTAAACAGACGTTCTTATTTGGGTGAGATGGCATCTCATTTTACTGTTAATCTTCATTTTCCTGATGACGAATGATACTGAACATTTTTTTCAAATATTTATTAGTCATTGGTATTTTTTTTTTGAAAATTGTCTAGTCAGATCATTTGCCCATTTTAAAAATTGGATTACTGGAGGCCCTTGGAAACTGTTACTGATTTTTTTTTGTGTGTGTGTGTGTGTGTGTGAGAGAAAGAGAGAGAGAGAGAGAGAGAGAGAGAGAGAGAGAGAGAGAGAGAGAGAGGTATGTATGCTCTTTACATATTCTAGAAATTAACTTTTTGTTAGATGAATAGCTGGTGAAGATGTTCTCTCATTCTGTCTCATTCTGTAGGTTGTTTCTCCACTCTGTCGACTGTTTCCTTTGCTGTGCAGAGCTTTTTAGGTTGATATACTCCCTTTTGTCAATTCTTGCTTTTAATTTTTGTTTTGTTTTGTTTTTTGTACTTTGGAGTCGTATCCAGAAACTCATTGCCTATACCAATACTTTGAAATATTTCTGAGTGTTTTCCTCTAGTAGTTTCAATATTTGAAGCCTTACATTAAGTTCTTTGTTCCATATTGAGGTGATCTTTATACAGTTTGAGAGATAGAAGTCAGCCTTTAATTTTATGCATGTGTGTATCTTATTTATCCAGCACCATTTTTAAAAAAGGCTTTTCATTATTCAATGTATGTTTTTGGCAACTTTGTCCAGAATCACTTGGCTGCAGAGTGGATATTGTTTTCAGTTCTCCATTCTGTTTTATTTGTCCGTATTTATGTTTTAATGTCAATGCCATGTTGTTGTTGTTTTTTTACAATGGCTCTACAATATGTCTGAAATCAAGTATTGTAGTGCCTCAAGTGTTCTTTTTGCACAAAATTGCTTGCGCTATTAGGAATCTTTTGCAGTTGCATATAAATTTAGAATTGCTTTTTTAGGTCTGTAAAGAATATTGGTATTTTGATGGTGATTTGTTAAATATGTAGATTTATTTGAGTAGTAGGGGTATTTTAATAATGTTATTTTTTTCCAGTCTATGATTATGGTCTTCTTTGAATCTTTCTTAAGGGTTTTATAATTTCCATTGTAGAGATCACAATAAATTCACAAGTAATTTGTAGAAAAGCTATTGATTTTTGCATGCTCATTTTGTATTCTGCTACTTTACTAAACTTTTTTTATCAGTTTTAATAGTGTTTTGGTGAAGTCTTTATTGTGTTGATTTCTGATATTTCTATATATAATTTATTCCATGATATTTTTTCATGAAGAAATGTTAGATTTTACCAAGTTTTTTTTCTGCATCTATTGATATGATCATGTGATACTAAGAAAATATGTTAAAACAAGAATAAATCAATAATAAATAACCAGATAGACTTGGTAATGAGAAGATTCTCAGCAAAGAAAAGTCCAGGACTAGACAGCTTCACTCCTTAATTTTATCAAGTATTCAAGAAGAACTAATGGCGATGCTTCTAAATTGTTTCATAGAATTGAAACCCCTTGACCCATCCTATGAGGCCAGCATCACCCTGCTGCAAAAACCTGATAGGAACACAACAACAAGAAAATGAAAAGAAACTGAAGTTCCATGTCCTTCTCTGATGAATATCAATGTAAGCATCCTCAGCAAAATAAAATTGAAATCAACAGCACAACAAAAAGATCACACATGGTTATCAATATGGTTCCAGGGATGTAAAGATGATTCAACACACACAAGTCCATAAACACGTGGACATATTTAAAACCTTGTCTGTGTACCTAAACATAGATAGAATGATGTTAATAATAGAAAAACATGTTAGGTAAATAAAAATAAATCCCTTTGTGGAAGTTTTCTGGCTGAAATATCTTTTGGAATCTGTATTACCTACTGCATTATTTCTTATTTCAATACCTATCTTATTTAATTCACATTTTTTATTTTACATTATCATTGTATTATGAACTATTTAATATTTTAATATTTATTTTATTTGCATTGTAATCTTAGATTTCAAAGAAATAGTTTGAATTTCTAATTAGTTCTTAGAAGCATTGTGATTTCATGACTTTGAAATGATTTTTTTACCCATCAAACACCTTGAGTCCAAGATTAAGTATCAACCACATGAAGGTATTTACCTAAGTGCTCAGGCTAATTCTGGTCCCTAGAAAGGAATAATATGAACAAAATTATCAGTTATAATATGGAAACAACTGAAAAAATCTACTGACCAAGTGAATGTCAAAAGTAATAGTTTATGTAAAAAAGCATCAATGGGAGTTTAGAAATACTAGCATATTAAGATATATTCACAATTATAAGTTAATGTCTAAGTGGATCCTGGGTATTCTATATGAAGATGGAATTTCATAATCATGATATCCTTCCTTCAACCCTATCACTCCAACAAAGGCTTATCTACATTACCTTAGGATTTTGTGCACATCCTCTAATCTCTGAGTGATTGAGCAGCTAAAACTACTGTGACTGGAAAGTAAAAGAGAGGAGTCAAAAAGAACTGAAATCCTTTGTGGCAGAAAATTATTTTAATAATATCCATCTTGCAATTGGACAAGTTCACGCAATTAGTTTTATTAATGAAAGATGAGGATGCGTACCCTTTTAGAACAAAGGCATTGAAAGGTTTATGGGTGATGCTCTTTACTTCCATTTCTTTAACTACTACATGCCTTAGTTAGGAGATGCTGGATTCTATGCCAAACTCCCATCACTGAATGACTGAGTGAAACTTAGCACCCCATCTTACTAACTCCTACTATACATTTGTGGTAGGATGTTTTTGAGACCCAGGAAGTCCATAATGCTAGTTCCTGTATTTTCTTTGTAATTCAATAAGAACAATTATTATCTCCATTTCAAAAACAAAGTAGGAAGATCAAAGTGAGCTCATCCAGGTCAACTATACCTAATAACTGGAATAAAACTTTTCCAGTTACGGAAGAGAGAAAAATGCCTAACTTGGAAGAATGCAAAGGGTGAGCATGGTCAGAGTTGCCTTTGCCTATTAATTTCTAAACCATTGTTTTAGACAGCAGTAGAAGTCAAGTCATTTCCAAGGTCACATAATGAGGGTAATACACTGGAAATCCTCACAAACTCTATAATTGAGGTAATTTCCTCTTGTGCACATGTCAGGGCTTGGTTGCTCTTATTCAACTCAACCCTCATTCATCTAGGATATTTCTCTACCACATTAAATACTATGTTAATTATTCTGCCACTTTTTCACTATGTGAATAGCAAGTGCTTAGAGGAGCTTTCAACTTAAGTTCAATTTTTCCGTGTCATGTCCCCATTTGTCAGGTGCATCCACATTTGAGTACAGTCCCTTGACATCTCACACTAGTCTGTTTTACATGTGTGCCCACAATGTATGAAGTGTTAAGAGCAGTTTGGGGTACACCATTCAAAAGTTAAAACTCTTTGAGTCATACTTGCTTATTTTTCACACGTATGTAGGGGAACGTATATAGTCACCATCATATGTAGTGTCCCCATGAGGTGGCGAGCAGAAAATAACTTTGTTACCTGGTTTTACTTTCTGATGTTAATTAATACTTAAAATTATAGCACTTAAGTGTTGAAAATGAAACCAGTGGAAGATGTAAATTATAATAAAGATAAAAGATAGTTGAGAGTATTAAGTATGAAGAGAGATAAAAATAAAATCTAAAGTACACATCCATAATGTGTACATGGCAATTCTTATATTGTAAAAACATTACTAGTTTTATGAATATAGAAAAGCCATTCTCATTTACATACTGAACACGAAGAACTGAGACTCAATCAATATTAGTAATTTGGTGTAAATAGAGTTTTTTATCATATATACATATATATACAGCATACATATTAAAAACTGAATTATATGTGAATTTCAGTGCTTAACTATATTTTTGATCAGAATATTATCTTGAGCAGAATAAATATTATAAAACTTTCAGAGCTCAACATGTTATTGCATTTTCATTCTGATAATTTATATGTTTTAATCTATCATATCTTAATCCTAATCATACCTACTAACCTGGGTACAAAGAGAATTATTTCCATAAATTGTTTAAAAATTGTTTACTTTATGTATGTTAATATACAATATGTGTTTGGAATTTAGAAACCTGCACTCATCGTGTATTGTATATGGTCTTGTTCAATTTGAATATTTAGTCAAGATTTAAGCTTCTGATATTAATACACATAGATCTACATTAATTTCAACTGATACACAAAAATCTCAGTTTATAAATCCACCAAGCACTGATGGTGCTGTATGCTATTTTCTCTTTATTTTTTGTAATCAATATATAAAAAAAGGTTTGTTTCTGTTTCCTTGAATCAATATTTAACTGTTTCTCTGTCGAAATATTAATAAAAGAAGTTGATACATTATGGGGTAATTTTTAATCACCTTCCTGGATTTTTTTTAACATATTTACAAATTATATAGGAGTTTTTTTTGTTGTTGTTGTTGTTTTGTTTTTTTATCACTGTCAGTATCATCCATGCATTTTAGTTCACCCAAATTGTTACTGCCATGCTATTACAAATGGCATAATGTTTTGAACGTGGCAAAGAAATAGCTTACTTATAGGAAGTATGTATTTAACATATGACTTTTAAATTTAATTTCTGTTTCCCTAAATTGTGAGATTAAACCTCTTTTTCTAATTATTGTCATTAAAATATTTTAGAGAGTATGTAGGATATAATTCCAAACTGTTTTTATATCCAAAGGTCTTCTGTCACTGCCTCCTTACACTGACATTTGTTAACCACATCTATATAATTTATATTAGGAACTGTGCTGTTATTTAAATTTTCATTGGTTCGTTTTGATTACACATAATAGTGGGATTCATTGTAACACCACACACACATACACACACACACAAACACACACATGTGCATTTGATATAACGTGATCAATTTCATTCCCAAGTACTTTCCCTTCCTCTCTTTTTCCCCTGATCCACCTCCTCCACCCTGTTGCCCTCTCTTCTATTTTCACAAGGTCCTTCTGCATGCCAGAGAAAATATATGATCCTTGACTTTCTGAGTCTGACATATTTTGCTTAACACAATGCTCTCCATTTCTATCCATTTTACTGGTAATGACATAATTTCATTCTTAGTATAGTTGAATAAAACTCTATGATGTATGA
Source organism: Urocitellus parryii (assembly GCF_045843805.1). Taxonomy (NCBI): domain Eukaryota; kingdom Metazoa; phylum Chordata; class Mammalia; order Rodentia; family Sciuridae; genus Urocitellus; species Urocitellus parryii. The sequence continues at coordinate 10,312,865 of NC_135543.1, read as the reverse complement.
ATACTGTATTTTCCTTAGAGGTTCATGTATGGATAGGCACTCATGCTGGTTTCATAACACAGCTACAGTGAATTATGTAGCTATAAGCATTGGTATGCAAGTATCACTATAGTATATTGTCTTTGATCTGTTGCTAGCTAAATACTGAGGAGTGGTACACCTGCGATGTATGATGGTTCCATTGGTACTATTTTATAAACCTTGATACTGATTTCCATAGTGGTTCTACTAATTTACAATCCTACAAAAGGATATGTGTTCTTTTTTTCCTTTTATATTTTCATCAACATTTATCACTTCTATTCTTGATGACTGCCATTCTAACTAGATTGAGAAAAATCTCATCATAGTTTTGTTTTGCATTTACCTGGTTCCTAAAGATACTGAACCTTTTCATATATTGACTATTTGAAATTCTTCTTTTAAGAAGTGTATATTTATCTCATTTTTCAATTTATTAATCAGTTTATTTGTTTTATATATATATATAATATATATATATATATATATATATATGTATGTATATATGTGTGTGTGTGTGTGTGTATGTGTGCATACACACAAAAAAAAATACCTTCATTTTATTTATTTATTTTTATGTGGGGCTGATGACAAATCCCAGTGCCTCACATGTGCTAGGCAAGCACTCTACTGCTGATCCCTAGCCCCAGCCCTGGTTTATTTGTTCTGTTGGTGTTAACTTTTTGAGTTCTTTATGTATGCTAGACATTAATTCATTACTGAAGAGTAGCTAGCCAAGATTTTCTCCCATGCTGTAGGTTTTCTCTTCATGATCATATTCCCTTTGCTGTTCAGAATCTTTTTAAATTTGTTGCCATCTCATTTATTAATTGTTGGTATTATCTCTTGAGCGTTCTATGAGGAAACTTTTCCATGCTGTATGTTGGAACTTTACCCCTGTATATTCTTTTAGCAGTTTCTAAGATTTTGGCCCAACTCCTTGCTCTTGAATCCATTTGAAATGGCTTTTGAGTAGGATGAAAGATGGGGACCTAGTGTAATTCTATACATGGGTAGCCAGTTTTACCAGTACCACATTTTTTTAAAGGCTGGCTTTTCTCTAATGTCTGTTTTTGGTGCTTTTGACAATAATTCAATAACTATCTATGTGGGTCTATCTCTGTCTTCTATTCCATTGGTTTACATGTCTGTTTCTATGCCAGTAACTTATTATTTTTATTAATTTAGTCCTGTAGTATAATTTGAATTTTGGTATTAGATTTCCTACAGCATTGCTTTTCTTGCTTAGAATTCTTTTGACTATTCTAAGCCTTATATTCTTCAATATGAATTTAGGAAATCTTTTTTTTTTCTAATTCCATGAAGAATGTCATCAATATTTGTGGGGGATGAATTGAATCTGTTGATCAGGTTTAGTAATAAAATTTTTAACAAAATTAATTACATAAACATGGGAGGTATTTCCATTATCTAGTGGTGTTCTACTTCTATTTACTTTTTCAGTGCTTTGTAATTTTTGTTGTAGATTTCTGCAACCTCTAGACTTATACTTAATGTTTTCTTTTTCTTTTGAGACAATTGTGAATGGAATTATTTTCCTGATTTTGTTTTCTGCACATTGGTTATTGGTGTATAGAAAAACTATTTTGTCTCTGTGTGTGTGGTGTATATGTGTGTGTGTGTTTGTGGTACTGGGGGATTGAATCCAGGGGCATTTCACCACTGAGTTACATCCCCAAACATTTTTTATTTTGAGTTAGGGTATTGCTAAACTATTGAGGCTGAGTTAGGTGAGTTGGCTGGCCTCAAGTTTGTGATCCTCCTGACTCAGACTCCCAAGTCATTGGAATTTTAGGCATGCACAACTGAGCTAATAAACTATTGATTTCATATCCTTTTACTTTACTAAATTTGCTTAGCAGCTCTAGAAGATATTTTGGTGGAGGGTTTTGTATCTTCTAAGCATAGGATTGTTTCATCTGCAAGCAATGAAAATTTGACTTCTTTTTATTTGTATGTCTTTTATTTCCTACTCTTGCCTATTTTCTCTGGCTAAGATTTCAAGTACTTTATTGTTACTGATTTTATAAGAAACAAGTTCAGTTTTTCCCCATTCAGTATAATTTTGGCTTTGAGTATGTCATATATAAAATTTATGCTGTAGATGGAAAGGAAGTATCCAATTTGAATCACTATATTTTGTTTTACGAGAATGGAGTTACCTGTTAATTGGACTGAAGTATATTTTACCTTTATGCTTAACTTGAACAAATCTGATTTTATTTTGTTAAATAGAAACAATGTATCTTATGTTTCACACACAAATACATGCACACAATTTGTGTCTCAACAAATAAGAACACTGTATTTGTTTCCAACTTTCTATAATATCTTTAAACTCACAGTTTGAAGTTCAAGAGTGTAATATATATAGAAATGCCACTGCACCACTGATTTGGAAAATATGACACTCACTATATGCTTTCTCTTAGTATAACTCTAGTCTTAATGAATGAAATCTTTTCAGATAGCATAGGACCAAAAAATAATAATTTGTACTTCCAACAATAACTAACTAAAAAGTTTAGGAAAGTTAAAACTATAAATAGAGTTTGAAAGTTCATGAAATATCACTACATCATTACAATTTGGCAAGTCCATCAATTAACATATATGTAAATACAAGGGAATTCCATAATCACAGAATTGTGCAAACATTGTTTTGGATAATTAACTACTTTCCTCACATGAATATTACCTGACAAGGATGGACTCACATATTTAGCTACAGAGAACATATGAAGGGAAAATCATTGTTACGGACAACATATTCTATTGTTTCAAGAATTTCTTACAGCATTTATTTCTTTTGTCTTAAATTTCTGTTATAAAGATGTGTTTTACTTCTTATTTGTTGAAAATCATTTTACCCAACAGTTACTAGAGTTAACAATAGACAGACTTGTGTTCCATTTGACAGTTTTGCTGATGTTGTGATACTAGTACATAATACCTAAATAAATATATCTCAACTAGATGTTCTTTTCTCCAATTATCGATTTCTTTTTCACTGCATATTCCCCATAACTACAATATCTATAAATTTATTCTGATGTCAAAAGAAATACTTAGTAAGCACCACTGCTAAATGGTGTGTAAAATATCATTTTTTTATTGAAAAAGGCATAATATAAATATGGTTTTTCTAAGACCCCATCTTTAGCAAATTGAAAAAATAAAATTGAAACAAGTTGCCATTTTTCTTTTTATTTGTGCATACATATGTGTGTATGCTGTGTGGAATGAGTATACTACCTAAAATTAATATAATTGTATCTCAAAACCACATGGTATCTAATTCAGATGAATTGGGTTGAATATTCAAAGAATTTCTCTTGCCCCTAAAAAAATCACCATATCTGACAATTATAAAATTAATTATTTTGAAATATGAATAAACATGATAAAACTATTATTATTATACATTGGAATTTTTCATATTTTTTAGTTTAAAATTTTATTATTCATGTGGAGAATGAATACTTCCATCTTTAAAGTGTAAAAAATCCAGGAACTTGATGAACTCAATCCATCTATTTTGGGGAAATGATTTACACACATAATTCTAAGTATCAATTGAAAAGATAGATTAAAAAGTAGATATCCCACTCCATAGCTTTCCCTTCATAAGTTAGATACACAAACTCCAAAGGTAATTCTAAGGCAAACCATATGGACATCATCATGTTATCATTATCATCATCTTGTCTAATGTGTGTCATGTGTTTACTCTAGGACAATGACTACACAAAAACTGTGACAAACTGACAAACTGATTTGTCTTACTATGATTCTATGGCAGAGGCTCTACTATTGTTAATTTATACATGCAGAGTTTGAACACATAAAATTAAAGTAACATGGTTTAGCCATATAATACCTGATTGGACTGGAACTAAAGGAATCTGCTTTTTCCAGAGAAGGTAACTTGAGCAATGTCTTTGCAGGAAACATTTTATGGAATATGTGTGTTTTTTGAGAAAGAAAAAAATAGAGATATATATAATTGTTGGCTTTCTAGGGCATTATACCCAATTTCTTACCCTTATACTCTTACAATAAAATATTCTTAGGATGAACCCCAATATTTGTATGCATCTGCATATGTATGTCTATACACATATTTACCTACTAATGATTTTCATGCACAATGTATACTACTAAGTACAATATTTTTGAAATCTCTTTATCTTACCATACACAAAAATCAAGTCAAAATGAATCAAAGACCTAACTTTTAAACCTGAAGACTACAACACTACACAACAACTGAAGACTATATAACAACAACAAGAAAACAAAGAAGAAACACCTCAAGATATTGACACATGCAAGAATTATTTTAGACAGAAACCCAAAAGCACAGGCAACAGAAGTAAAGATGAGCAAAGATGACTCCATCAAATTGAGAAGCTTCTGCACAGCAAAGGAAATAATCAACAGGATTCAGAGACAATCTATAGAATGGAAGAAAGTATGGGCAAATGGTACATCTGTCAAGAATTTGGCATCCAGAACACAGAAGGAATGAAGGAGAGGAATACCAAAGAAACCCATTTTTAAAATGAACTAAATAGACCCTTTTTGAAGAAGACTTATAAATGCCAACAGATACATAAAATTGCTCAATTTCACAAATCATTAGAGAAATGCAAAATAAATCCACACTGATACCATCATCTTCCTCCAGTTGTAATGGCCAACACCAAAAAGGTTTAAAAAATGCTAGTGAAGATAATAGGAAAATAAAACTCTTATAAACTGCTATTTGGAATACAAACCAGTATAGTCATTACATAATATGGTATGGAGATTTTTAGGGAAAAAAATTATCTAAAAATACAACTACCATAAGACCCAGCAATTCCACTATTGAATACATTCCAATGGATTTGACATATTTATATCAAAATGATACTTGGATCTCCATGTTTACTGCAACCCTATTTATAAAAGATAAAATATGAAAGTAACCCAGATGCCCTTCAGCAAATGAATGCATAAAAATATTGTGGTGTATTTATGCAATATATTAGCCATAAAAAGCAGGTCTTATCATTTGTACCAACACAGATGCAACTGGAGAATACTATGTTAAATTAAACAAATCAGTCTCTGAAAGACAAACACCACATACTCTTATTCATTTAAGGAAACCAATAGGTCAATCTTGTAAATGTAAAGAATGAAACAGTGGTTACTAAAGATGGGGAAGTTAAAGAAGGGCCATAGAAATAAAAGGGTCTTTTTAAAGAAAAGGGTCTTTTAAAAGAGGGTCTTTTAAGGAATGGGAAGGATATTGGAGGGAAGGGGAAAAGTGAGAGGACCCAAGACTAAAAGAAAGTTTGTTGGACACAGGGCACTAGCCATGCATATACGGAAATGTCACAGTCCATCCCATCAATTTGTAAAATTAATGTGTTTATAAATATTCTAATAAAAATAAATTTAAAACAACTCAGAATTTCAATTCAAAAGAATGAGGTAAAGCCATAAATATAAATAAAATTTCTCATATTTTTCCATGGCTGAAATAATGGTCAGGATGACCTCCTGCAGACTTTGGAGACTGACCTGCCAGGTGAAGGAGCCAGGCATGACCATTTTCTTCAGGTCCACCTCCCCCTTTTATTTTGATTTTGGTTCCTCATTTCATCCCTTCAAGAGAACAAGTTTCACCAATCCTCTGATGATTGGTTTTTACTTTCTATGATCAATCCTACAAGAGTAACTTTAAGTTGCCAGATTAGAGTCAGAATAGATGGTTATTGTAAAGAGTACAAACTGAGAGGATATGATTGTGGACAAATATGCATCATGAAGTCAAGAACGTGGTCAATAGACTGTATTATTCCCAACTGCTTCCATTTTAATTTAGTTTACTTACATGCTATTAATTAAAATGACCAGTACCATTTAGTGAATAGCTGAGATGTTTTAGGAGTGACTCTCAGAAATCAAAAATAATGGATTAAAGATTGAGTGAAGGTCAAGAATGGAATTTCAATAGCAGATGGATAATTTAAAGTAGTTTCTCAGAGAAGAAAAACAGGTTAGCAATGATAGCAGGGCTAGGGGTTGAGAAGTGGATTAGAGTTAATGGTGGTTATTAAATAGAGAGAATACAGTGTCTGAAAGGTAGTTTTTACAGCAGTTAAAAGGTAACATAGATGCTGTTGCACAGAAAATGATAAAGTACCAAAGAAAATACTTGGAAAATTGTACTTATCATAAAGAATAACAAAAATTATAATTATGATATAAGTAGCAATTAATCGCCAATATTTTTATTTCCCTATGACTTGAAAGTGAAGAACAAATTCAGAAGATTCAAAGTTAATTATTATATTAGTATGAAAAACATTAAAATCATGCTTGCTCAAATTAATTTCAAAATAGAGGAAAATGAATTCACAATTTGCTATTATTATCTTTTATCATAAACATTTGGGAATCATATTGTATTAAAATCTTGGGTCCTAAAATGGAATGTACATCTCAAAGAATATGTTTTAAAAAGAGAAGAGAATATATTATTTGGGTTTAAAATATTTTGAAAAAAAATCCTCCTTGAAATAAAACTTATTTTAGCTTTACATTACATAATGTAAAATTCAGTGCTTTCTAAGTCTCTTTTGAATAATCCTTACAATGCAAATATATGCACCACTTTTTTTCTGTACACTAAACTAAAATAATTACATGAGTTCACATTTTCAAAAGCTTACTTTTGTTATAAAAATTATTATGAAGATAAAATTTAAAATTATATTGGCTAATTAAGCAGAATGTTAAAATAACTTTACATTTTGAGAACATTATTTTATGATTATCTTGTATTAATTTTGCATAAAGTATGATAAATAAGGCAATTTAGTAAATATGATATTGGAACTATTCCATGAGGGAGGTTGCTAAAACCATTCAACATGAATGGCATGAATAGAAAATAGTTTCCTACTCTGTGCTTCCTAAACTTGGAAATTTAGGTACATCACTTAAATTTCAAATAAAAAAATATGGTGGGAAGAAATAAAACAGAAGTTATTTTTTATACACTGTGGCAAGTATATTTTTAAGGACTGGGATTGGTTAAAAAAACAAATCAGTTTAAGACAGCAAAACAGTCCTGAATGTGGTTATTTTGAGATACAGAAAGGATACCAAAAAAAAAAAAAAAAAAAAAAAAAAAAGGAAGGATGTCTCCTTTAAGATTTGAATTCTTAGGAGTGGATACCAGACAGAAAAAAACAAACAAACAAAACCAACAAACAAACAAAAACAAGTTTCTTTTAGTCAGTGTGGAAGCATTCAGTACAATCTGGAGGAATGGCTGAATGGATCATAGAATATATGGATGCATCTTTTCTCCTTGAATTCGAATTTTGTGGCTTATAAGCCCATTTTAATTTGTCAATAGGTAGGGAGAAAATTTTTATATTCTGTGGGAAAGAATGCTATAAAAATAAGGCCTCATCTTATTCTTTTAAGTCTAGCAACCCTAATACAATATGTAAGAAGCAGCTAATGAATATCTTGCTGAGCTTTGCAATATTTACCATCCACACTTACAATCTTAAAAGTGTATTGTTTTTTTTTCACAAATCAAAATATTAGTATTATTAGACTAAGATTCCACATAATCTCATAAAATTTATACTTTGGATTAAAAATCATGTTTTAGGCATTGACCTAAAATGCATAGTTAGTTAGATATACGTGTACACACCCATACATAAATGCATACAATGATAACATTTCTTCATGTATTTAAATATAGCCTAATGTAAATTTTATAAAGTAACTATAAAATCATATCCTATAAAAAGCAGTACAAAAATTATATGGTCATAAAATTATCAAAGGACTATACATATTAGTTTGAAATCATCTATCTCTAGACAAATATATAGATAGGATTATGGATATATATATGTATAGATATAAGCTTATTTATTATTAACCATAAATTGGAAGTCAAATTCTGATATGCCAATAGAATTAACTTCTTTTAAAGACATTGCTTAGAAGAGGGAAAATATAGAAAGGGAAATCTATGTCCTACAAATCCTCATTGATAAAAGTACTATTTAAAAGAAAGAGATACATGTATATCTAACTCAAAAATAAGAATGTAGCACACTTCGTTTTGATCAAACATTATAGAGAAAGGGTTATATTTTACTTTACCAGTTGAAGAGAAATTTCAAGCACTGGCAAGAAGTATTTTCTTAGTGACAAATAACAATACTCTTTTCAAGATTCAAACACAGATGTTTGTATGTACTTTCCTCTTTATCTTTTTTTAGTGTAGTTACATTTGATGTTTGTATATTTGGTAGTATTAATTATCTATTTATCAAAGAAGGTCACTGGCTTTCTACTAGAGATTTCTAATAATAAAACAGATACAAAACTCTTTGGAACAATTTAGCTATAATATAATTTATGGGTAGAAAAATGGTAGAATTTTCTATTTCCATGAGTTTTATGTACTTTACTCATTTCCACAGGAATTACATTTCTAAATTTTACACATAGAGAAAATTACCTACATTAATTTAAGGTATGACTTGTGTGTAAAATTATTCTCATTTTAATATGCTGTCATGAGAGTTTACAAATTCCATTTATCATGCAACTGCTTAGGATTGAAGACCAGATAAAATGAGATGTATTGATCAGCAATATTTATCTGCTCTAAAATAACTTCAAATTTGACTTGGTACACTATAATAGGGTTTCTGAAAAACAGGGGTTCTCATTTAATCTTAAGACAAACTTTGATGATTCTGAATGTTATTGTTAGGTAATTGACATAACAATTCTGAAAAAAAATGTGTCTTACTAATTCTCAGATATTGATTGAAACCAGACAAACACATGCTAATGGATCATACCAAAATCTTCCAGAGAAAAATTGTTTGAAAAAGAAATTGATATATTATAAACATTGGAAAACAAGTTCTAGAACATTTATCTGAGTTCCCTCAACTGAGGGGTGGTGATAGTGGGTAACAAACTAAGAGGGTGTGTTTTGTTTTGTTTTGTTTCTCAGGTGTCAAATATCATTCTGGTCAATTTGGAAAAGGCAATTCATTGAGCCTGTGAGCTGTCTTCAGCATTAATAGAAAAGATTCTTGTGTGATTCTTAGTAGATTCCACACTCATTTATATTTCAATCTCAATCTGTTGCATCAAAGTAAATACATGTATGTCCGAAGACATGGATATTAAAGGAAATCATCATGGAAAAAATAGATTTAAATGTTCCATTTTCCCTTATTCATTAGCACCATGCCAGTAGCAACCAATGCTCACAAAAAGAAAGCTATGAAAAGAACAATAATCCTCTCACAGAGGGGAGTACATTATTCCTACTGTACTCACACTCAATTACATGCCAAGTAATACTCTTCAACATGAGAACAACCAAATTTAAAGTGCACACATTAAATCATGAGTTGCAAAACAGTCTGAATATGTTTATTTATAGATTATGATTTATCAATTTTTAGGTAGCTGTATTATGAGAAACTCCTTAAGGAAGGGTCTGGTTACCAAAGAATACATGAAAGACATTGATGCACATGAATTTTTTTTTACTTTATAATTTAAATTAATTTTAACAATTGTATTTCACAAAACATCACTCTTTTATGCTAAAAACTTTCAAAATGAAAACAACCTTAAAATGTGTTTTGTTTGAGATAATTTAATCAAATTAATTTTTTAAAATCCTACGGAAAAGTAACTTAGAAATATTCCAAAATGGAAAATAATTCAAAACAGAAATTAAAAATGGATCACATATGCTTAAACACTGTACAAATTGTGAATTTAAATGGGTATATGTATAAGTAGAAAAATAAAAATGTTTCATGAGGGCAAAAATTTAAAAATTACTAAAATATGAGGCTATAAAATGCATACTTAATTTATATAATGTGATGTATTTCATTAGTTGTTATAAAACCTTGGCAACCTAGGACACACTTATAAAGAGCAGGAAGTGAGGTGATTTCTAAATTACATAAATTTGTTAGTCTTTTAAATAATCATAGACATTTAATTTTGAGGTGTTTACTATTTTATAAACCTTTTTAGCTATTAAATTTGATAAATCAAAAGGTTTGCATTATTTTGAAAACCCAATTTTGCATTCAGCTTTCATAAGTATTCATATTTATAACTCAAAATATTTGAAATATTTAAATTTTGTAATATAAATACTATATAAAAGCATATAATTTCACTTTATATTACAGAAATATCCAAAATATAAAAAAATCTAGGAATTTTTAGCTAAATATCGTCTTCCTTGTAGAAGAATTTATGGAGCTAAAGTAAAAGTTTCTATAAAGAAAACATTTGTCATTCTATAAGGATTTTTCTTATTTTGATGGACATTTTATTTTATTTTATTAATATTTTGGTTAGATTGACTATATCCCTTTTGCAAATTTACTTTGAAATATTTTATTAAAATTAGTAATACAATTAAAAGTATCAGAATTAAAACATGTTTTATGACTCACCTTTTTGCCTTTTCTTAATTTTCATTTTGTATTTCACATGTATGATGAATTATTCTTTCACTACATATAATTGACATGGTGCACATGCATGTACAACAATATGCAAACATGAACATATAGCTATGAATTATTTTGTATTCATGAGACTCAATATTTCATTTTAATTAGAAATATTTACAGAATTTTGAATTACAGATTTTGGCTTTAGAAATTATTGAATTAAATCGAATGATTGGACCAAAACAAACCAAAAAATGGACAAAGATGAATAAAAACAATACATGCTAACTTTGATAATAGCTCATTTTTAAATAAGTGGAAAATATTATTCTGAAAACCTATGCTTAAAAAATAAATTTTAAATTAATATTTTTTCAAAACTAATATTTTCTCTAATTTAAGTGATGACAACAACTTCATTATTCATAATACCTGATGGTACAAAAAAATTCATAGTAAATTAAAAATTAAAATCCCAGAGAAGGAAAAATGTGCAGTAGCTATACATTCATCAAGAAACTTAAGCTTTTTATGTTGTGAGATATGAGCTACATTTTTCCCTCAGTTTGCACTGTCATGATAAAGACTTGTTTTTATACAAATTTGTCCTAAAGAAAGTTCAATACACACGTGATTTCAAAATTTAGAATTTTCCCTAATGAAGTACAAACTAACAACATTTTTTCAAGTATTTTTGACCCTGATTATCAGTAATAAATTATCAAAATAATTCAAAATATGCACAATTATCACAGTCTTACCTCTATAGCTTCAAATGCAGGGCCTCCCTGGAAACTGAAATCCAAACTTCCAATAAGACACAGGAAAGGAGGGAAGATGTCCTTAATTTCTTTCACAGGCGTCTAGTCTCTGCAAACTTTCCATGTGCCACATTGCTCTGAGTTACAAATGCTGTGCTTTTAGTACCACAGCACTGTCACTATGTCACTGCTTACTGAATGCTATTTTGGGTTCTCTGCGTGGAGCCATGAACACTGAGCCTTTTGTGCAAAATATCATAAGGGCATTCTAATGTCCCTCCATAGTCCAGGGTTAATATGCAGACAACTAAGCAAGTAGATTAGCTAGGTTTCTCTCTCTCTCCCTCTCTCTCTCTCTCTCTCTCTCTCTCTCTCTCCCTCCCTCCTTTCCTTCATTCTTTTTTCTTTTGTCTTTTGTACTTTTCTTTTCTTCTTCTTTTCATCATCTTCCTAACAACAAACAAAAAGAAAGAAAGAAAGAAAGAAAGAAAGAAAGAAAGAAAGAAAGAAAGAAAGAAAGAAAGAAATTTCTAGCTTGAGTTGACAATTCAACTTATGATAGAGAATTCTGCAAGTGGAAGGACTTGCCCTTGGGGATTAATTTATGAAAAAAGTGATCTGTTTAAAGCAGACACAGAATTTTACTAAAAGGAGAAAGGAATTTCCACATAAGTCTAGGCAGGTGCAGTCTCCCTGACCCAGGAATTAAGTAAAAACAATAGGAGGGCAGTGTCTAAATTATAACCAATCCTCTCCTATTCTTTCATTTATTTATTCAATTAAGATATGTATTACTTTATGCAAAAATAAATCTTGCCATCAAATAATGATTGATTATGAAATATGTAAGTTTTTTTCTTCATGTTGTTTATTCAATTTTTTTTAAGTTTAAAAATATTTTGATCAAACCAGAGATAGCTGAAAAAGCAATGTAAACAGTATCTTAAGTCATAATTAATGCCTATAAAACAATATTTTTTAAGGTTCAAATATGTAATTATTGTGAAGAAACAGGCTTCAGTTTCAGAAATATACTTGAGTCTTTAGAACTGGGACTTCGTGCAGTTCCATTGTTTTATTTATCTATTTATTTAGCATTACAAGGGAAAGACAGTAGAAAAAGGATTGTATTACATGTAGTGGCTTGTGATGATTTGATTCATCTATGTTTATTTCACTTTGGAAACCACAGCAATTTTATTAGTTACTATTTGAAAAAAAAAATTAGATGCCTTTGCAGCATGAAGCAAAACCAAACTCTGTCCATTAGCATTATGTAAAAAGTGCGTCTTCCTAAATCTCTTTATGTATTTATTTATTTACTTACTGATCATCTTAACATTTATGGACAGGAACAGTTTGCCTAAATTGTGGGTATCATCAGAACAGCCACAATTAATTCATTAGTAATTCATTATTTCACATAATTTAACTGCGTATAAATTTTCAGTCACTGCATTACAAAAATATTTTCTTTTCAATCACTGCAACTAAATCTATACTGAATCACAGGCTCTCAGTTCCACTAATGACATAATGTTTATTTTTGACTTTTATAGGCAACCCTTTTAAACTAAGGATTCTCTTCCTACTCTTCCACTGAAAGTCTTTCTGAGTTTCTGTGCCCGTGTGCGTGTTTCCCTGGTCTGCATTTCAGCTCCTGAGGATGGTGCTGGGTTTCTCCAGGACATACAGGTAGCTCCTTACTTAGAAGTTGGCCTCCACCTTGTGCTCCATATGGTAGGACCACATTGGTTCTAACATCTCAGTGAAGACTTCTCTTCTTCTTTGCAGGCTAAATGGGCTTCTTTGAATTAATTTTAGCCATGTTTAGTCACTGGGGAGTGGGGCAGGAGGGAGTATTTTAAGCTGATATCTTAAGTCATAGTTATACTCAGGAATCTGCTTATCACAGTCCCCACATCAGCCTGGCTCCTCACACTTCACAGCAATGGAGGGAAAGAAACTCCTCAGTACCTGAGGGGCAAGCAATGCTCATGGGGTCTACCTACCCTAAACAAGGGGAAATTCTTGCAGTTATAAGCATCCCTGAAACTTGGTTAGTAGAAGCAATTCGGGAGAAAAGACACATGAATTCCTTTCTCTCTTCTTTCTTTCCCAAGTTCTACTCTATCTACTGGGATGATGTAAAATCTAGTCTCAGCATCATTATGAACCATTTCTACACTCTGCTTCCCTGCTTCATGTCCAGTTCTCACAAAATTATAAATACTACCCTGAACCTCCTTCCAAGTCAAAATTTAAATGAAACTAATGAACACAGTAGGAGTAAAACCAATAAAACTTATTGCACAGCACTAAGCTTTTGTAAATAAAATTCTTTTTTCTTTCAAAAATATTGACCGTTTTGACTTCCATTCAGTAAATCAACAGCTTCTTTGTATGGACTGTATTCACCTCTGGAGTAATAAACATAACGTCTTCAGTAGATCATAGCCTGAAAGAAAAATGTAATTAAGGTCAAAATGTACTGCCTCAAAATACCCCCTTAATTTGCCAGTATTAGGTACAGAACTGTAAGTGTTCCCAGATTCTTCTATAAGGAACTGGTGAAGACTTCATCCAAAGTTCTGAAGGAAGATGTATCTTTAGTGCACATTCCCCCAAATCTTTGCTTTCTCCAGTTCTAAAACTCCAGGCATGTGCCTTGGATAGGAATACTCCTACCTGATCATCTTTGTGCCCGCTTTTTGTTTCTGCTTTGTTTCTTGGTTTTGCTACTATTATCACAGTTTTACCACAAACATTTTCTCAAAATCACCCTTTAATTTAGTGTCACGATTTACTATTATGAAGGTGTGCAGTGCCCATCAAACCCCCTACGGTGCTAGTTACCTTCTTGTTGCATGGGTAGTAGTTCCTGTGTTCATTTGGTGCTGAAGCTTGTTGTTGAAAGCCAGTGCTCTGTCGGTTTTATTCTGGGTTTTTTAATTATTCATGTATTTTACCTGGTTATTCAACTTGGTGGAAACAGTGAGCAAAACAATTGTTGAACAACTTTAATTCATCCACTGCCCCAGTTCCTGTAGCAGAGCCAGTGTGGTTGTTTTACCTCTGCAATAAAATAAAGTTTAATGTAGGAGCAGGATACTCTACCTTTTTAACAAATTCAGATATTTTGGTCCTCTTAGCTTCTCTAAGCTCTCATTTTTAGGCAGTAGTCAGAGGACCTGCACACACACACACACACACACACACACACACACACACATACTCACACACTCGCACTTCCCATCAGGCCATGCATAGTAGGTGGTTGCATTAACTTTTGAACAAATCTTGGAGAGATGGATTTGGGAGAACAGATCTTCAGACAGCAACAGCAGGAATAATGTGATTATTATTTACAAGATAATGATTTTAATAGTGATTTTTTATTTTAAAATATAAGAAGAAAAGCTCTCTCAGGTTTTCAAGATACCAGTGAACAGGAAGGAATAAGAAATTTTACTAACTGGGGCTGCCATCATGGCTCAGTGGTAAAGCTCTTGCAAAGCACATGTGAAGCAATGGGTCTGATCCTCAGCACCACATAAAAATAAATTAAAAAAATAAAGGCATTGTGTCCATTTTCAACTAAAACATATTTAATAAAAAATAAATTTTGCTAACAATGTCAGAGGAATGGTTAAACATTTTTCCCCTTTATATTTTTTAAAGTATGAATACATGTTAAAATACCTATTTAGAAAATACCTCTTTAAATTATTCACTCGGGAATGATATATTCTAGGGTTCTGTCAGAATCTAATGTCTTATGGAATGCCATTGCTATTGTGATGTGGACCCAGTGCCCAGCTGTGCTTCCATTGCAGCTATACTTTTTTTTTTTTTTTTAACTGTGAGTGCAAGTTCATCACAATGTCTCCAGGGATCATTTTAAGTCATCAGGGAGCAAGTGAGGTCAGCATTCACCTCAGTGATTTTTGCAATACCACTAAAATGGCAATCAGCAGTGTAGAAGCCACACTGACACTGGATTACATTTTATTCAGAATTTACAACTTGGAACTATATATTTAGTATAAAATACTATTAGCAGCAATTTGTGATTTCATTAAATAAAAGCTTGGTGTAAAAGCATCTATGTAAAGTGACAAAATAGATTTGCTTTCAATCAAAGCACTAGGTTAGGAAATAATTGCCCTCCTTAGAAGAGAAGATCACTAGCAGACAGGTGGAAATGCAGGAAGGCTCCACTTAGCTCATCCTATATGGGCTTAGCTGTGATGATGGGAACAGTCATCCAACACGTCCAGGAGGTATTTCTATTGCCTTTTGCTCATATTCATAAAAGCATCTGAGATGATTTTCCACATATGGAAGGAGAAACATGTCTAAATAGTGAACCAAGTATGATTGTGGAAAAATGGAGACATGCTACCATGCATGCCACTGTCCATGTGAGAGTCACAGCAGACACTAAGAGGTATTTGAGGTCTTCATACCAGAGAGTAAATGTGAGGCAGGCCAGACAATTCCTGAGACACAACTGCTCCTTTATGTTGAAATACCTGTTTTAAAAATGCCTGTTTAAATAACTGGCTGGCATATGATATATTCTAGGGTTATGTAAGAATCTAACCTCTTATGGAATGCCATTTTCTATCATGAAAACACACAGAACCTTCTGGTAAGCAATCATCAGCTTTCTTATGCAGTCTTGGAGAATTCTGCAGTGCTCAAAGATTCTAAATCCAGGATAATATTGAGTTAATCCAAATTTTAAAAATTAAAACGTTATTCATCAGTGCCCTGAAGAGCCACTACACTTTTTCCAAATCAGATAATTCAGAAATGTAAATCTCATGATGAACTAACAGACAAGACTGGCTAATGAAATTCAGAGCTATCCTAGGGGACAAAAGAAGAAAGTCAAGCATCATTAGAGTTTTCTATTCCACCCCTTGAAAGCAGGCTTTTAATCAGAAAGTGTACGCCTGCCTACTTTCCACCACAAACTTTAAGGTGCCACTGTTAGATGCTCAGACTTTCTTCAACCAGCTGTGGTCAGGAAGACAGGACTCAAATGGTTTAGAAAAAACTTATGATATATGGAGGTATGTATGATATGACTGTATCAGTTAGGAATCTCGTGCCACCAAGCAGATAACAAAACCAAACAGTAAAATGCAGAAGCTGACTTAACAATGAAGAAATGTGATGCACATGTGTACAGTTAAGGAAGGGGAGAGGGCTGGCTGATCCAGGTTCCTCATGCTGCTGACACTTACCCAAGTGCATCGGCCGTTTCTGTGTTTCTCTTAAGGTTGAGCAGTTTTCCTTCAAAGCCCGCAAACATTTCCATTTTTGTTTCATTGACTAAAATTATCATTTTTCTATATATTAACAAATATGTCTAATTAAAATCAATGAGCTATTGCTGATCCTGGGTGGAACTTGGTGGAAAAATCAGGCACATGTAGGGGAACCTACTTGTACACAACACTATTCACTATAGACACTCATGTAAATGAGCTTTGAAAAGTCCGAAAATAAACGTAACTTTCCTTTATGGACAATGTTTACATATTATTTTTTTCCCATACTCCAATTTGCCAGATTTTCTTTTCTGCTTTTAGCAATGAGCATATATCACAATAATAAATCAGAGGAAAAGAAAACAAAATGCATAATAATAGAAAAGACAATAAATAAACATCAGCTAATCCATATTGTTCAAACACTGCAATATACTCTATTATCACACTAAAAAATGAGGCTTAGAGTAAAAGAACAGACTCCTGAATCTGACAACATTTACATGGTCTTAGGAGATTTATTGTTTCAATTCTAGTTACAGCAGCCATTTGTTTAATATAATTAAATCATTGTTGGTCATATACTTATACATAAATATATATGTATAGGTATATGTATTATATCTACTTTAGATTTTTTCTTTATTTTCTTTCTGTGTTGTATTATTTTTGCTTTCTTCTGTTAGGAGACATTGCTGTGGGCCCTGCATCTAAGGAAAAAATATATATATTTGTTTTTTAATAACCTACAACAAAATTTATCTAATGGAAGAAATCCATTGCAGTAACTGGCAATAAATACATTTATAATAACAAATGTGTCCATTCTCTAAAATTCACTTGTAACAGGCAATTCTCTTTCTTCCTCCCCCACACCCCTTTCTCTCTCAAATACTTAAATTCAGTTGTAAACAAAGAGAAGCATTTCACCCTTGACCCATGGCTGTAATCCCAGAATTTACCAGAAAGACTCTCACCTAGACAAAAGCCCCTCAGAAACTGAAGATTAGTATTTATTTTCTGAGTCAGGAGGAAAATATGAAACTTTAATTTCTGGAAGAGATTTTATATTCTGTAAAATTTTGGCTTCTTATGAAATTTAGAGTTTATAGATCACAGCATTTAAAAACATTCTTTCTGGAATTATTTAGAATTGTGAAATTATGTGAAGTGCTAATCTATCTAACATGCATCATAATACTTTAATTCATACAAGATAATTTATTAGATAATATAATGACAACTTGACCAACAAGAGTTTTATTAATCATTTGTAGTTAATAATTCTTCTATAATTAAAATTAAATTTTATTAAGAATTGAAAAATATGCCTATTATAATAATTTATGGGAATTACTGAGCACAGTTCTTGATATATAACTCCAGAACATTTCTTGATATACTAGTACCATTACTAAGTATTAATTGGCCTTGCTACTGTTTTTAATAGTGACAGTAAATATAACAGTGGTTGGTATAAGTACAAAAAATATATTTTAAGCAAAGGAATGTTTTTAAATCAAATTTAAATATTTAGTTTTTCTTAATAAATAAAACCTTATCATCTAACAATAAGAAAATTTAAGTATTTTGGAGGTCTTTTTCTCAGTATTGTTAGACTCATTATTCTGAAACTGGGTCCACTTTTAGTTAATTTTTGTGTATAGTGCAAAATGAGCATTTAATTTTATTTTTATGCATATATCCAGTTACCTCAATACCATATTTGAAGTGATTGCCCTTTCCCCATTGTGTGATCTAGCATCTTTGTTGAAAATCAATGGACCATAAATCTGTGGATTTATTTCTGGGTTCTCTGCTCTGTTCTGTTGGCCCATGAGCCTGTTTTATACTTTCCTATCTGGATTTTTACAACTTTGTAGAAGATTTTGAAATCAGATAGTGGGAAGCCTCTACCATTGTTCTTTATCTCTTAAAATGCTTTTGGCTCTCTGGGGTGTTTTCAACTTTCATAAAAATTTAGAATTTTTTTTTGGTCAAAAATATAATTGCAGTTTTGATAGCAATTTTATTAAATCTGCTGATAATTTGTACAAACATATTTACAATATCAATTCTTCCAATCCAAGAGCACATTGTTGATAAACAGCTATATAAAAAATTCTACATATCACTAATCATCAGAGAATTGTAAACTAAGGTCACAAGAAGATATCACCTCCTCCCTTTTATAGTGGCTATTATTAAGGAAATATGAAAGAAAAGTGTTAGTGAGGATGTAGAAAAAAAGGAGAAAACTTGGACACTATCATGGGGTGCCAGTATATAAAACATTATGGAGATTCCTCAAATAGCAACTGTGTGATCTAGCAAACTCACTACTGGGTATATATACAGAGGAAATGAAATCAACATTTCAAAGACATTTCTTCACCCCATGATCATTGCAGCATTACTAACAGTAATACAGTTATGGAAGCAACCTAAGACTCCATCAGCAGGGGAAAGGATGGAATAAATTTGGTATAAATACTCAAAAACATACTATTCAACCTTAAAATACAGAAAGTTCTGCCAACATGGACAGCATATTTATGAAATGATAGATGAAAAATGAGAAGGGTGTTTTAAGAGAAATAATCCAGGACCAGAAAGCCATATAAAATATGATATCCTTATATGTGGAATATAAAAAGGTGAAATTAGAGAAGCAGGGTAAGACAGTAGGTACCAGAATCTTTGGGGAGGGAGTGTTAGGTATATGTTGTCTACCTACTTTCTGTATTGTCTTTGGCTGCTTTTATGCTACAATGGTAGGGGCATATATTTGGAACAAACTCTTTTATAGAACCTAACATAGTTACTATCTAACAATTTGCAGAAAAAGTTTACACTAATTTTCGATTCATGTAATATAGTGACTTTCAGTTTCTATATAAAACAAAGTATACTTGAAAGTTGAGCTATGTATGTGTGATCAACATAGTGTATATGTGTGTGCATGTACATGCACATAAATTGAAAAAATTTAAAAGCCACTAATCTATGCAGCACAAATTTTCTTATTTTACAAAATTTTACCTGTTAGTGGGTCAATGAATTAATAGAACTGAATAAAATACCTAACTAATATATGCTGTAGTATATTCTAAAATATGCTAAACATCAAATACAGTAAATAGCTATAAACTAATAACTTAGTTTATTCAGTTTTTAAAAAAATTAATTACTTAGCTTTTGGTGTAGATTGTCAAGCTATGTTCTCCGAGATAGTATCCTCATATTTTTACACAAACTGAACCATCATAGATCTGTTTTTCTATTCATTTTAGAAATAATAAAAAAAACTTAAAGAAATATAAATGACCTACGTATGAAATCTTAGATTTTTAGTAGACTGTTCTTTTTAAAAAAGTTTTAGATTCACAGAAAAATAACGTATTCAGTACAGAAAATTCTTCTAGACCTGCTCGCACACACTCAAAGCTTCCCTCACTATCAACACTGAACACTGAAGCGCTACATTTGAAACAAGAGTGACCCTACATTGCCATAATATTGTCATCCAAAAGCAGTAGTTTACATTAGGACTCATTCTTTGTGTTGTACCTTCTATGGATTGTTGGCAAATGTACTATGGCATTCATGTTATTACAGTGTCACACAGAGAAGTTTTATTCTATAAATATAAATACAATATATTCTTCATTTATTCATCCCTATTTCTCCCTTAAACCTTGCAACCACTGATCATTTCACTGCCTCCAGTTTCACCTTTCCTAGAATGCCACACAGTTGGACTCATCTGATATGTAACCTTTTAAATTGGCTTCTTTCGCATACAAATATGCATTTAAATTTCTTTCATGTGCTTTCCTGGCTTGATAGATTATTTTTAAGCTGACACTGCCTGTCTAGATATCTGCCTGTTTATCCAGTTACTGGTGAAGGACATTTTGGTTGCTTCCATATTTTTACAATTATGAATTAAGCTGCTGTAAACACCCATGTGCAGGTTTGTTGGGGTGTAGGCTTTCAACTCTTTTGGGTAAATGCCAGGAAGCACAGTTGCTGTACTTCCTGCTAAGGGTATGTTTGCTTTATCAAAAACCACCATGCTGCTTTCCAACGGGGCTTCACCACTCTGCAGGCCCATCCTATGGGGAAATTCCTATCGATCCACATTCTCAGCATCACTGGACTTCTGTGTTTTGGATTTGAGCCATTTTTTAATAAGTCCACAGTGATCTCCTTGTTTTCATTTGCAGTTTCCTAATGATATATGACATTGCACATCTTTATATAAACTTTCTTCTGTCTTCTTTGGTGAGGTGTCTGTTCAGTTCTTTGCTCCATGTTTTACTGATCAATTTTTAAAATAAGTTCCTCTATGCTCTCTAATGGTACTTATGTGGAATTTGTCAAGATTTTTCAGAACTCTCATCTTGCTATCTACAGAAAAACAATGACATACTTTTCAGGCATAGTTCATTTGCTATATTTTGTAAAGTCTGTATTTTCAACAAGAAAATCTGTAGGCATAGTTTCTTTAAAAGGCCACTTATATCATTTTCTATTTTTATTGCTTTTCAATATGAATATTTAAACCCACACAAAATTTTCTCCAATACTTGCTTTAGCTACAACCCAGAAATCTGGGTATGTTTTTCATTACCATTCATTTCAAAATATTTTCTAATAAGTTTCACATTTAAATCTTTAAACATTGCACATACCTACATGTGTGCATGTACATGCTTTGAATAGCTTATATATGATTATTAACAAAACTAGACACACACATATACACATTATATTTGTATATTCCATTCTATTGAGATACTAATTTGATATTGAGAATTGACATCTGTTAGAGATTTTGCCAAACCATTTATACTTGTCATTACTAGAAAATCTTGGCACTTGAAATTTGTCTATATTTTCACTCTAGGTGATAGAAACCAAATTATATAAACTACTATTTATTTTACCACAGATACTCTTATAAAGTTTTTCCCATGTAGTATTTTACTTACTGCCCACAGCAGGGCTGTTAGGCAGATGTATTTTCCCACATCAGGGCTAAAGAGACTGCCAGATAGTGAGATTAAGTAACTTCTTCAATGTTGCATATTTAGCAGGTGACAGAATCAGGATTCAATGGAGGAAGAAAGAAATCAGGATTTATAATTGCAACCTATGACATCTGGGGACTTTATAAGTGCGATTAAGGAGTTAGAAATGCTAAATATAATCACAGGTGGTTTGCTTTTAAATAATTGCACTTGCTAATTATCAGATAAAAGATAAATCTGTAAAAATATCAATGATATATGTAGTTTGTGGAATAATCATAAAAATAGTGATGTGTCACTTATGTCTGTACTTGGATCTGAACATAATTTTGCTTCTCTAAACACAATCCTCCTCCATGGAATTGTGGTTAGAGCCAAGCTACTGTGTACATTCTCAGGCTGTGCCCTCAGGGACACTGTCATACTAATATTCTTCAATTAGAGCCCCCTGGGATGTGCATCATGGTGACTCTGAACAGTCCCATGCTGTCAAATTCCAATTTTAGCCCTCATTATATGCATCCATCCAATAGTAAAGTTTTTTCTTTTTTTTTTTTTTAAGTACTAACCTCAACAGAACATTTCATGTACAATTATTTTAAAGATTATGATGTGGAGTATAACAAATCAAAATCAGAAAGAAAAATAAAGAGGAGGTAAGGACACTACAATTAAGAACTTGTTAAATGCTTTCAAACAGACTTTTTAATTAGCCTGGAGGCTAAGGGTGTGTTCTGTATGCTGCTTCAAAGCAGTGATAATTCTTCAACTCATCCCAATTTATTTTACCTTAATCAAAATCAATGACTTTGTTAAAATAATGGAACAGGCCCTGCGACTGCTGCCAATCTCCTGCCCTCACTTTGTCTGGCAACCCTCTCTCCTCCCTGCAGGCCCTGACCTCTGATTGTCCCCAAGTCTGAGCAAGCACTGAAGTGGCTGGCGTCCCCTGCTGAGTTTCTCCTGGGCAGCTCCCTGGGGGACAGGCTGTTCCTGTCACACCCTGCTGCTCTTCCTCCTGGACTGTCCAGCTTCCCTTCAAAGCCGAGTTCATCGTTGCCTGTCCTGCCTTACCCTCTGTAAAGAACTCTTCTTTATGATCTTAGACACTGGCTAATTTCTGAGGAGGGAACATCCTCTCTATTGTGATAGTCTTTCTTCTTGGTAAAGCCTTTTATCAAAATCCACATTTGTTTTTATTTGACATATAAATCCTAAGCCTCTCCTATCTGACCTGAGAGTATGAGTATCCACTGGCCCAAGGAATGTGTAGTCAATAGCTGTCATTGATCTCCTTTCTAAGTCTCTTTGTATTTCTTGCCTTAGATATTTATTTATTTCTACTGGTGATTGAACTCAGGGTCACTTTACCACTGGGCTACACCCCAGTCCATTTCTTAGTTCATTTTGAGTCAGGATTTATCTAGTTGTCCAAACCGGCCTCAACTTTATAATCCTCTTGCCTCAGACTCACGAATACCTGGGATTATAGGTGTGCGCCATGGCTACTGGCTAGCCTTCCTTGGATTTTCATGTAAAAGGTAAAAAAAAAAAGAAGCGACTTTTCATTATGACAACAACAAGTGTTAGCATTTCTTATGTTTTTTCAGTTGAAAGTATGCCTCCTCTGAACACATTTTTTTTTCCCTTAACAATTTATATACTCAACCTTGTATTTATTTTTGTGATTGTTGGAGGACATATGGAGGAAATATATGTTTATTTTACCTCAGGTTATATCTTTCACTTTTTGCATGATTCATGCTTCATGCACTTTGGCAAGACTACCACAGAAAGAAGCAAACACAAAGAATTAAATACTCTCTTATAAATTACAAAGGAAATGCAAACACATTCATCTCTCAACACTTTCTTTTCCTAGAAGAGGTAGATTCTGTCTGTCAGGATAACTAACCACACAGATTCTTCTGTATTAGGATAATACTGAAAACGTTATCCAAGGAACCACATAAGGATATCTAGGACACCCTATAGTATCAAACTAAGTCCTTTTAGGGATCTGAGTGGCTTATGAATATTATAGGATTTCTGGTTTACTAGAATGCAGCTGAGACACTCGGAACACAGTACTGAGAATGGATTTGAGCAACCAGCCAATCAACCAAATCAGTTTTTTTTTTTTTAAATACTGGTAAAATCACAGGTTCTGCTTTATTCCTGCAGCATATTTCTTTGTTTTCCTCATATGGAAGTTAGGGACTTTGTTCCCACTGTGAGAAGACATCAATGGACAATGCATATTTTTTCTCTTCTTGAACATGTGTGTTACACAATAGTTTCCATCTTGGTGACTAGATACCCCATTCCTACTGGTTTATCAAAGAATTTTTATTAATAGTATTGTTTATTTTCTCTGAGAATTGTGAACACTTTCTATCTATACACATTACACGCTATTGTAGCTCCACTTAAAGATGTGGTCCTTTTTTGACATGGTTCATGAGCACCTGACCTGTGCAGTCCCACAGGGATCCTTGCTGAGAGTAGCTCATTCTCAGTTTAATGCTTTGCTATAGGAGGCATCTTTATCCTCTTGACAGTTTTTGAATTTTCATTTTCTACAAGGTCCCACAAAGTGTGTAGTCCATGTGGAGAGGGTATAAATTATTTTCAGTAACCATACATCTGCTACCATCACACTCTTGTTGAAAAATTCTATCTCCACATTTATGTTAAAAAAAAATCCTAAACAAAAAATATACTCTGGAAATGTATAATATATTTGCAACTTCCAACCATGTCTTCTTCGAGTTGAACTACTGGGCTTATGGAAGCCTCAATAAAAATTTCACTCCTTATATCATACAGCCTGTATTCAAGTTGTTACCTTGCTCCAACACCTTTTAACCTAATTCCATATCTCCAAATCTGTCAAATCCACACCTGAAAGGCAGTTCTATGGGTTATTAGATGGTCTCTAACTTGAAGAGCAATCTTCCTACATTAAATTCTCCAGCACTTTTTCTATAGTGAATTACTGCACAGCAATTTCTATGTTGCACTGGAATATCTATTGGTAATTGTTGCTAACATTAGAAGTTTTATTTATGTCTCAAACCACAGGTCTCCTAAGTAGCTCTTCCCCAAGTATTGACTTGAGAATCCAGGATGCTTCAGTCTTGTGTCTCTGCACTCAGAAGGCTGTAAAGTGACTTGCAGAAAAGTAAAGACAATAGATTGTTATGCAGAATATTTTTTAAGATCAACACCTGGAAGTATCTCATGTCTAATCTTATGCTGACAATTCAATGGTTAGTACTCAGTCATTTGACCCCAACATAAATGATGTAGACGCTGGGAAATATATCCTTCTCTGATTTCTGAGGAAGAGGAAATTTTGTGATGAATTTGTCACAGTGTCTCTGCCAAACTTGAAACAAGCGATTATATCTAATTCATTTATTTCTCTTTAATAGTACCTTTTACAAACCTTTGGATTGTAGGTGTTAAACTGCTAAATGTTGAATATATGACTCCATGCATCTACATAGCTAACTTTTCTGAAGAACTTTGAACATTTCTTTATTTCTGTTCACTTAGCTAAAATCACAGCCAATAGAGCAATAGGACTTCAGAACAATTACTTTTATAATTTCTCATTTTAAAATTATCATGAAAAATAATCAAAAGAAAAAGAAAATAGTGTTGAAATTTTATTCTGTATTTATCTTAGAAATTGCGTACTCTATATTTACTATGTGATTACTGTCCTATGTTAGAATAGTGAAATCTTTTAGAAGACAGGAAAGAAAATAAAACGGGTAGATGAAACTAAGTAACTGGGAAATAAGGTTGATCAAATTATGTTATATACATATTCAAATATGGCATAATGAACCCCACTGTTAGGTATGATTATAATGCACCAATAAAATGTTAAGAAAATTGTGAGTCAGAAGCATGATTTATATAGAGTATAAAGATATTATGAAGTAATAATTGATAGGCTAAATTAAGCAAATTGTGAATTGCTCTTAACATAGATATGAAGGGGAAGACCAAGACACATGCACTGAAAATGTACCAGTGCCTCAGAGAGGCCCCTAAGGCCCCCATATTCATGATGTGCTCTTTGCATATGAAATATATGAGACCACTTCAGAGATCTTATGTTTTAAATCAGCCACCTCTAAGTGGAAATAATTTTTGCCTGAAGTAACTTTTACTCAAGAAACACCAATAAAAGCCAGCTAATTGATGGGACCAGATGTCCAAGTCCCGGCTTCCCTGTGATAAAGTGAGTGTGCCTGCTGGTCCCAGGCAGCCTCTGTTACTTAGACCCACTTGATCAATCCTCTTCCCCAGTCCTTATTGGCACAAGATGCAAGGTAAGTTGATGTGGCAAAAAAAGAGAAAACAGGGCACGTGGATAACATGTCAACTTAGATGCAGTGGTCCTTCTACCACACGTGCATCCTATCCCCACCTACCCCATTCCTTTCCCGTGTTTCAACCTGTCTAATGTAAATAGGTTTTTAAAATCATGTAAACAAAACCCATAATTTTGTTTCAGTTTATTTTCATTGTTTTTAGTGAACCACAGACTGGTTGGCTTCAACAACAGAAAACATTTTCCAAAGTTCCAGAGACTGGAAGTCTAAAATCAAGGTGTTTACAGCTTTGTGTTTCTTTTTTCTTTTCCTTGAGATCTCTCCCTGGGTAGTAGATGGTCACCATCTTGTGTCCACACATGGGCTTCCCTTGTGTGTGCACATTTTCACTGTGTTTTATGTGTTCTCATTGTTTTTCCTCTGAGGATAGCAGTCATTCCGAATGAAAGCTGACCCTAATGGACGCATCTTTAACTTAATTACATACTTAATGATCCTATTCCAGAATGTACTCACATCCCATGGTACTGAGGGTCAGGAATTCAACATATGAATTTTGGATGGACACAGTTCAGCCCATAACTGTTATTGTTGGTGTCCTGGGACAGCTTGACTGGTAATATACTTGTGGGTTATTATTGTGTCATAGTATTGTTCCACACACCACTATATTTTTAGAAAATGGAACCAGTAGTTAGGAAATAGGAAGTAGACATGTTTCTCAGCTTTTCATAGGTCACAGGTGTTATTTTATTTTATCTTACAAATTTCTAAGATGCTAATTCTATTTGTCACAGTTTTAAATAATTATTTTAAAATGTTAATCTCAAAATTATGTAACTGGAAAAAAACTCATATAAAATAATTTTCTGTAGATAAAATTCAGAGACCAAAATCTTTTAAAGGATCAATCTATAGCTAAAAAGATTATTCATAGAGGAAAAATCAGGAAAATATATCTCTTAAGGAGAAATATGAAACTAATTGTATTTGTTAATTAAAATTATTTGGAGTAATCAGGAATAATTGAAACAGGGATGTTGAGTGTATGTATTCTCCCTGATGTGAAATTAATTTTCTAATAGAGAAATCATGTAATAGTATTTTATGATTTTCAAAGTAGCATTATAGAATTGACAATAAAAACTCCCTACATACCTGAAAGTTGACAAGAAACTCGTGATTTTAAAAGCATGGTATTGATAGAAAAACTTTAATCATTAAAAAAAGTCATAAAGTAAAAACAAAGGAATATTTATTGTCTAATTGAGCAGAAAAATCAATAAAAAATTTAGTATTAATTTAGAATAATTTTCCAAAGTTAAATATAGAAAAAGGCAAGAATAAACCAGCAAGAGCAATTCAATCCATTAAAAATAGCCAAGCTAAAGGATGTCATTTTGACTTATAGCAAGCAGAGAGGCTTCACATTGCACTGGCCAAGATTTCAGTGAATGAAAGATCAACTACTCAAACCTTCAGGTCACTTAGCCAGGGGCAAACTGCCAACTGTGAGAGCCACACTGGTCAGTCCCAAACCCAGGTGTTTGGTTTTTTTGTTTGTTTTCCTAGAGTTGTCCCAAACTGAAAATCCTGCTAAGAAAAATCTATTAGAATGTGATTTTTTAAAAAATGGAGATCTAATTTGACAATCAATTATGAAATTGACTATAAGTAACTAAACAATGAAGATAAAAGTCAGTATATATTTTTGTTATGTTACCTTGCAAAAATGATAAGTTTCCCAGACCAGTTTACTTTTTGTTTTTTTTCAGAGAACTATTTCAGAAAAGGTGTCCTTCATTTATTTTTAAAATGAAAGGAAATTTTTTTTTTTTTTTTGCGTGGTAAGCACAGTGATATGAAAGTATACTTAATTATTCAGCGCAAGGGCAGTCCAAATTTGAGGTAATCGATGTAGTAATTGTCTACGAACCAAATCAGATTTTTCTTTACAGCATATAGAGAAAATATGACTTATATAAGTGGAAAATGATCTAGAATTATGAAGGATATCATTATCAAGACCTAAGCCTCCAACTTTCTTAGTCATCACCCTTCCCATTAACTGTTCTCAGAATTAAGAGCCTAAACTCACCATTTACTGTTTTCATACATAAATTTAGAGAATCAATTCATTTTATATAAAACACTTTCTATATATGTTATCAGATTGATCCTCATGTGGTTGGCAAAATTTTTATTTATTTGACTCATCTATTTTATTTAGAGACATCATTATCCAAATTATCTGAATCTGACAGTTTCCGACTTAGTATTTCTCAGAAGAGAAATGCCATTGTAAATCCTAAGTGAGTTGCTTTTTCTCCATTTCCAAACAGCAGCCCCTGAGCCTCTCCTGCCAACTGTGCTGGAGGTCTCAGCCTGTGCTTTGGCAAAAGCATGTTTGGAGATCAGTTCTATCTGAATCCCCACATCCTGATAGACTTGACTGACATTGAAATGGGAATTTCCCCTTTATCTTTCCCTCTTCACTCTATATTCTTAAGCTTCAGATTCCCTGTCCATTCCTTTTGCCTTCACTTAACTCCCCGAAGCCCTGGGGAAGTGTCATCCCTTGTTATAAATTCCATGGCCTCTAGGTCTACACTCAAAAGGCTTTTCCCCATTTCTAGTCTCACCTCATGAACTCAAACCAATCCTGTCTTTACCTTAAGATGAATTCTTTTCCTGGAAGGTCTGCAGTGCATTCATTTGACTCCTCACTTCCAAAGTCTCCTGAAGCTCCTAACTTTGGTGCTTACTTTCAGGTTCATTGAGGGAACAGATTCCTGCTTCCTGCAGGACCCCAGATTCCTGTTCTTTGTAAACTCTCAGCAGTTATCCTGGAAGTGATGGTCCATGGCTAGTGGACTTCTTGAAGCTTGAGCTGGGTCCTGCCATATTCAGCCTCATTTACTTCCTTTTATGTGGATGATCCATTCAGTGCCTTAATTGCCTGTTTCCTTGATTGGTTAAATTGGTTAAAGAGGGGTCCAAAGACCCCTCTTCAACTTCCTCCCTACTCCACATTGTATTGAACTTTTGTTCTAATTACCAGCTCTCATTTCATCAATAGTTTCAATCTATCCATTCATTTTCTGTGTCTGCCCAGCCTACATGTATGCTCATGTCTCAACCACAGAACAAGAAACAAACCTGTATAATTCTACCATCCATGTCCCTTAAACAGAAGTTTTACCCTTCCCATTCCAATGTCTATACTTGCTATATATCGATTAACCTGTATTTTATAATCTGGTGCTTCCAGAGGCTTCAGTGAATTATTGCCAAACCCAGTGGTTTGGTTTGAATTGTTTCTAGTGTAACATTTTTTTTTAAATTTGGCTTTATTAATATTTAAATTAAATTTGAACAAATTATGTAATTAACACCAATCTGGCTTTAATAAAGTACACTCTGATGTATTTGTGTTGTCCTTTACAGAGGTCTTCTTTACTTGCTTAGTTGGCAGCATTTTTTTTTTTTTCATTTAATCGATGACTGTCTGTTTAGAGAGGCCTCTCTCTGGTTTAGGTATGAGGTGTCCTCAAAAGCTTGTGTGAGACAACACAAGAATGTTCACAGGTAAATGAGTATATTATGAGAACCTTAGTCTAATCAGTGGATCCATCAACTGATACAGATAACCTGGGCAGTAATTATAGGCAGATAAGGTGTGGCAGGCTCAAGTAGTTCACTGCTGGGGGGGGGGGGTGCCTCTGGGTTTTATATTTTGACCCTGGTTAGGGGATCTCTCTTTCTCTCTCTGCTCCCAGGTTACTCTGTCCCAAACTGCTTTCCTCCACTACACCCGCCTCCATGACGTTCTGCCTCACCTCAGGCTCAGAGCTACAGAGACTGCAGACCAGGGATTGAGCCTCTAAAACCCTGAGCCCAAATAAATGTTCCCTTTTTGCTTTTATCAGATCTTTTGGTCACTGTGACCAAAAAGCCAACAAAAACAGGCCACTTGTATGCTTTCATATTTCTCATGTTTGGAAAGGCAGTGTTTGGGGTGATTGGTTCTCGTTAACACTTTCTCTTCATTATGACTTCATGATCATAAATACCCATCATCTCCAGTTGAAATGCTTTAAGATCAGGCTGCTGTTTTACCTTTCTCAGTAACAGCATCCTTAGACAACCTGGAGTTAATTGTTCCATATAGTATTTATCCTTTCTTTTTTTTTCCCCTGTGTTCACATTTCCATTTGTCTTTCCAATGGGAAGAATCAGTTATTTCTTAAAATTTAGCATCTATACAGACATATTCATTTCTATAAATGTGATCTTTGATCTTTGAAAATTTTTTCCAATTGATGTTTTGGCATTTGTTAAGAATGTTGTTTGGTAGAATTCACTTTAATTTTATAAACTGCATTTGTTTTGATTGACTAAAACTGTTTCACCTTAAATCTTTCAATCATGGTGGCCCTGTGAATTCTTTCTTTTGATCAGTCATTTGGTTTCCATCATGTGCCTCTAACTTTTTCTCAAACTTTCTATTCTGCCAGGGTGCTGCTGTACCACTTCTCAAGTCATTACTTTAGCTGGAGTCACTTTCAATTTCACCTTAATTACATTTTAATTTTGAAGACTTGTTTTATTTAATTTGTGCCATTATCTATTTTTTTTTGTACTAAGCAGCACCATGAAGAATATTATTCATGACTACATCTTTGTCTAAAATCTATAACATAAGATTATGTAACATTCTTTAAACTACATATTTCTGTTTCATCTTTCTCCTTGGTTACGATTCCCACAGTCACATTACTGTGTGCTCTGTACAGAGTTCCTATGGAAGAAGAGGATTTTTAAAAAATATTTTTTAGTTGTCAATGGACCTTTATTTTATTTATTTATATGCAGTGCTGAGAAACAAACTCAGTCCTTCAAACATGATAGGCAAGTGCTCTACCTCTGAACCACCACCCCAGCCCAGAAGGTGAGTTCTCTTTGCTTTTACCTGTGACCTGCTGCCCTAGTGGCTCAGACTGGAAGGACTGAGATAAGAGAGCCTTTCTGATTGTGAGAAATGCTCCCAGGTTATCCCTGGGGATTCCTCCATTTCTCTGCTCATGTAGTAAATGCTCTTTCACCAACTTCACTCCATTTCCTCAGAATAAATTGCTATACTCTCAAGTTCTCAGTGATGTCAGCCTTCACATTACATAAAACATGTATTTTGTCTATTTTTTTTATCTAGTCATTTATTTTGAATTCAGCCTGCAAATGTGGATTCTTCAATTTTATCAGAGAGGCTCTTACCAGGTTGCTGTACCTGCTTTGAATTTACTCTCACTGGCAGACATTTCTCAGTTTCCAACCACCTTATTTAAAGAGGAAAACATACGTGTGGACTGCTTTGTAGTTGGGTGCCTGTCTCTGTGTGAGCTTATGGTGAATTACCCGAGAGTGGGGGCTCAGACGTCACAGAGGGTGTCCTTGCCTTTCTTTCCTAAATCAGATACAGAAGAATCTCTGACTGCAGCTCTTATCATAGCTGGTAACACAGTCACCTTGCAGTGACAGGAAAATATCTGCTCCCTTGGATGCATGCTAGTTACTCTTCACACAGGGGTTGTTTTGGAGACTATGGGGATATTATGAGGCAGCACAGACCACTGTCTCTAACCAAACCTGCAGGTGTTTTAAGAATATCTCCACCTGCATTGGGAACTGCCACAGAGGGGCTGAGCACCCTTAGCCTTGAGCAACTGAAGTGTGGAATTGGCCTCTGCTGTGTGTGAAAGCAGCTGGGCCTCACCTCCACTCTGCAGGGGAGTGAAGCTCTGGGAGTGAGCCTCACCCAATGGGACTGGCTACACCCCCCTTGGCACCCAATCCCTTGCCTCATTTGGGTGGAACTTTTGAGTGTTTTCTCCTCAATAAATAGCACTTCAGGTGGGGGTCTCCTTTTCTCTCTCCCTCTCCCTCTCCCTTCTACCAGTTTCCATTGCCTCCCTTGAGGGAGCTGGGGCAGAGGAGCCATTGCTGAACCCCAAGAAAAAGGTCTTTCCTCTCTCTCTGTGTGATTATTTCATGCCAGCCGAATTCACCTACAGTGAACCTGACTGGTTTAGTCACGTGTGAGGGTATACCTGCCTCCTTCATTGCCCTTTGTTTGATTGCTGCTGGTACACTAATTGATTACTTTTGTTTATATTGTTAAATTTCAAGGAAATACTTTTGGATTATGCCATTCAGTTGCATGAAAACTAAAGATTCTGCAACACTAAATAACCCTGAAATTGTTAAAGCCCATGGAAAGAACAAATTCAGTAAATTTATGTTGACTAATAAATGAACAAACAAGGCCAGATACTACTTGTTTATTTTATTTTTTTTTTTTCAGTTTGGCCCTGGATTTGAATAGCATCATTCCCTTCCACACTTGCCTCAATTATCTTGTTTCCTTTCCCTCTAAATAGGATGCAAAATAAATTTTACATTTAGTTCCAAGGATGCTCTTCAGTTTTCATACTAAAATAAAAACGTTCTGGGAACAAAATACCAAATAATCAGACAGTTGTGGAGAATCATCTGGGACAGTGAGTGACAATCCTTTGTTAACATTGAATGACCCAATGTAACTTTGTAAATCAAGCTGGCTTATTTAATTTGGCTTCCTCAATTACTCCACCTGATAACTAAAATAAATAAAGTAATAATTACTCATTATTTTCCCAGATAAAATTAGCTTTCTTTCTCACTTTCCTATTCTCCAGAGATCATTTGATTACATTTCCTTGATGTCCCAAACCAATATTTTATATATTTTCCTGAATTTCTTTGCCTCAGGTAAGAGGGCAAATATTTCCTCCATCGTAAAACTTCCATCTTGTATAGCCACATGGAAGCCCCTTATCTATATGTGTTGCATTGTTGAAGTGAAGCTTCTGATACTAGGAAGATGGCCATGGTGTGTACCAAGATCACACAACTGGTACATTTAGCAGCAGATTTTAAATTTCATTTGTCAGATTCTAAAAGATTCCAAAATTTATTATGGTCCTATGATGGCTGGCATGCACATTCTCCTCTAAAATTGCACCAACTTGTCTAACCTGAAATACTGTTCCCATATCCTGTAGTAACTACTGATTCTAGACTCCTCCCAAGAGTTCAGCAGTGAAATGGCTTGGGATTATTTTGATTACTAAATAAATCTAAAACCAGTCCTAAAAGATCTAAGAGAAGCAGAAAGCTGTGGTCAATAAGCCTCTACTCAAGAGATCTAGCTGTCCTTGGTCACTAATTTG
Source organism: Urocitellus parryii (assembly GCF_045843805.1). Taxonomy (NCBI): domain Eukaryota; kingdom Metazoa; phylum Chordata; class Mammalia; order Rodentia; family Sciuridae; genus Urocitellus; species Urocitellus parryii. The sequence continues at coordinate 10,279,586 of NC_135543.1, read as the reverse complement.
ACTTTGCTAACAAAATTGCACACTAGTTCTATTCTTATCTGACCTGAGCTGCAGAATAAGCTTGAGATGGCAATGGATTCTACCCTGGATCACGTAACTAAAAACTACTCCTATTGAAAGCTGCAGAAATCTATACTAAATCATTTTTCTATGATATTCTTTATTGTGAAATACTTTATCTTGCTAGATTCTATAATTTCATATACTTATAATTCCAACTAAAAACTGTCTTCAAATCCAAAGAATTATTAGACTTAGTGTAAATTACAGTTGGTGCATTCCACAAGAATCTGTGCATTCCACGTTTCCAGTTGAGTTTGTTAAAGTACCCTTTGATTTTTTTTTCTGATTGTATTGAAGGTTACAATGTATTTTATCAGTAAATCTATTTTCATTTATGTGGGTCAAATGTTGAACATACTTAGGGCAATATAGAGATTAATCTTGTGCTCTACCACACATACAGTGTTATATTGCTAAATTAAGATTCCATAGAAATAGAAAAATTAGAGTCCACCTATATTTCCTTCATTAACTGAAATATTTCAGGAGCTCTAACAAAATGAACTACCTGTTTAATTTTGTGGAGACTTAAAAAGTCATATAAAAATATATAAAATATATATATATATATAAAAAATATATGACTTTTTAAATACAACATTCTGTTGTATAGTTAGAGTGGTATGCAACAATTGGTCTTAAAACACTAGAAAAGCAATCATTCTCTTTTATTTAGATAAATATGTACATGTGTATAGTTTAGAGTACCATGAGAGATTCCCCTCTCCAGGCTCCATGGCTTTGAAGATGGCATGAAATTGAGAATGTTGGCCTTTTGTAAGACTTATACCTTACTTTGTTAATTTTTCTTGTTCTATCCTGCTAAAAAGAAACATCATATTTTTATTGTAATCACTATGGTCAGCTCCACATTTATTTTTCAATAGAAGTGTTTGTGAAATAATGGAATTTCTGTATGCATCACTTGCTTGATTTTATATCTTGGAAATATCTGATAGACTTCACATTGCTTGGGATCAGCAGACAAACTTGATAACTAACCAGGAGATAGTGCATAGTAAATATTCTGTAAAAACTTAAATATACCTTGATGAAAATGAGGCATGCATTTTCCAAATGCACCCCAGTTTTTGGTATTCACACCTCTATATAATTCCTTCTCATTAAGTGAGGGCTGGACCTAGTAATTTACTTCTAAGGAATTACATATGATGAAGGTGATGGAATGCCTCTTCAGTGCTTAAGTTTCAAAACACTGTGACTTCCTTCTTGATGGGATTCATTCTTGTGTTTGCAGTCTCTGTCTCCTTGTCTGGTTTTACTTGTGTGCTTTCTCTGATGCAGCGCACAGAAGAAGTCCATGAGATCATAAATGAATGAGGCCTCTGGCCACCTGCCAAAAAAGAATGACATCCTCATAGTCCCCATGTAGTTGAATCCCATCAACAATCACGGGAGTCACCTTAGAAAGGGACCTTCCCTAGTCAACCCTTCAAATGAGAGAGGTGACAGACCACAGCTGCAATGGCTTCAGTATTGTGTCCTCTCCAAAATTCATGTTGAAACTGAATCTTCGGCAGAACACTATTAAGAAATGGGCTTTGGAGAATGATGTCAGGCCATGATGGGAGTCATGTCAGCAACCCTATATATGATGAGTATCTTCTAAGAGAGCTTGAGGGAGCACATTCCGTCCCTCTTCCATCCCTCCTGTCATGGATGCAGTTTTAAGGTGCCATATGGGAAGCAGGGTCCCTCACCAGATGGAATCTGAAGATACCATGGGACTTACAGACTTCAGAACCCTGAGAAATTAATTTCTCTTGTTTCAAAATTAGTCCATCTTGGGTAATTTGTTCCAGCAGCACAAATGAACTGGGACCACAGCCAAGCCCTCAGTTGGGCAGAGATCCTGAAGTAGCACACCCAGATAAATCATGTCTGCATTCCTGACCCACAGACACAGGGGAATAGTAACTGTGTGTGATTTCAGAGCATCAAGTTTGGGACAACTTGTTATACAGCAGAAGATAAGTAAGGCAACAGCAACCTAGGAACCCTCTAACTCCTGCTTTCCAAAGAAATCAGCTACTACCACTAACAGATGTGTGTTGGTGATACTGGTCTCATCATATGTACGTAAACCTTTGGTAAAGAGCCTTTCTTAACTCATTTCCAATATGCCCCCATGTTATTAATTATTCACATCTTTATTTAACCTTATGAATGTCAGCAACCCTATATATTATTTCTATATTAATCTAGTAAATATTATGAATATTTATTAAGAACTGAATTTTTAATAAGAAACGTTTTCCTTTCAGAAGATGCTCTGTCTTTGGGGTTCTTTTCTTCTGACCAAGTAACAGTACCATGGGTATTAGAAGTCAGAAGTCATACATGAAAGAGTCAGTGTCAAAGGCTACCCATAAAAAGCGGTATTCCTGAGGCAAAATTCTGCTTTACAAGTAACTCTTAATTTGATATTTTCAAAGTGTTTGTCAAATTAATATGAAGAAAAAGATCTGCATACTGAGACTTAGACTTTGGAACTAGAGGAAAATATTACTAAGTGCAACCAAGGCTATTTAAGTTTAAATGTAAGTTTAATTTTAAAAACTTAAAATTCAGAACTTATACATGACGATGTGAATCTTAAAGGTCTTTTCCAAGATAGCTTAGCAAAATAATTTTCTGTCCTCAGGACATAGATTAATAAATGACAAATCAGGGCTATCTGAAACAAATTTTTCAGGGAATTTTTTTCTCCTTTTTTTTTTTGAAATTCTGTGGAGGCTTGGTAACATATTTATGTGTTTCAAGGAAACTTACTCTTATTACCTTTCCTTTTAGCAGTTCTATTTTAGGATATTTCCACTAATAAAACAAAACACTCATCACTACAATAGTTGCAAAGGTCAGTAATAGATTCCACACATAGTCCATTGCCCATCAAGTAGCTGAAGACTGAAGAATGTATTCATGCCTGCTCTGATACTGACATAATGAACCAGATTTTTGCCTATTTAAAGTCAAAGTCAGTATGTGGAGGTATAGCTGAGCAATTGACTAATGGTGGGTGAGCCAGTCTCTGAAATGGAGTGTGACAGAGTAGAAAAGCTTCGGAATAACTCATGAATAGATTTCCGCTTCGGCTCTTCCATGTGTAAGATGCATGATTAAGGACAACTCATTGTTTTTTGCTATCTGTAGAGTGGAGAGCATTGCATAAATATTCGACTATAAAATATGAATCAAAGTGTTGCAGGCTCCTTATCATGCTGACAAATTGTCACTTATTCCTCAGCTAAATGCAAATGTTTGGCTGCCAGTACCATGAAAGATTGGATTGTGCTGCAAATTGACTTAAGTCAGTTTGCTTGAAACTCTGTGAGGTTGGGTTTCGTAAATGTCCTTCATTGAGAATAGAGAAAAGATACATGGATGAGAACACATGCGCCACCCTACTCCCTTGACTCTGCCTCCAATAATAGAACCAAAGAGAAACACCAGAAAGACTTCATTCTCTGGATAAATGTGCCCTACCTACACACTTTCATCCTCCACCATGGCATTGACAGGTTAGTGGAGAGAATTGCAGATGCCCACACTCCCTGGAGGGATCTTAACCCTCCACTTCTCCCTTCCAGCATGGACAGCCTCAGCTTCTGCCTAGGGGGTAGCAAGTCTAATCCCAACTCTGCTGTTTAAACCTGCTCTTAGCACAATAGCCCTAAGTCTCTCAGGGAATCCCTGTCTCTGGATGTCCATCACCACAGAGCTCTGTCTTTCCAAAATCCTTTCTGAATTCATAGTCAATTATTAGAAAAATTCCAAATAATATCGTTTATGAATGTATTCTTTAGTTTCTTGTTCTCACCAGACTCGGCTCTCCATGAGTATACAGCTTCACCAATGATCTTTACAGCTTCTATTTGGTTATTCCTTTATGAGAAGTGAAAGTCTCAAAGTCGGGAATGGTTTCTTCTTGTTCCTGAGAAGAAGATCTTGTCTCACTCCAAGTTCCCAACTGTAGTGTTCATGATCCCCTCCTGATCAAAGAAACTGTGCCCTTTTCTCTCACATTATAAGGTCCTAATGTCTTGTAATAGCACTATTCTCTCCAACAAGATTATCCAGGTTTTTCCCAGAAGACTCTTCTAACCTAGATGGTCCTTGTGCCTTGAAATACTCTTCTCTGATAGAATTTTTCACTTTGTGTTAGCCATGTATATATCCTAGAATCTGTTGTTACCCAGGACATTTTGTACAATCTTGTTTTTAAGCATTTTTTTTAGCTTTCCAACCCATAACCTTTCTTACATGATAATTTCTCACCACAGAGGGCCCAGGATTCATGTAGACACAACGTGCCCTCATATACTCTATTTCTGCTTGCTCACTTCACTGCACTGTAACCCAGAAGGCACACTGCTGTGCATTGCAAGTACAAAAATCCAGGTTTTAATTGCTATTCCTTCTGAGTGCTTCTTCCTTCAAAGTCACACAAAGCTTGTAAGAAAGATTCCCAGCTGCACAAATTCACTAATAACTTAATGCAAAATTAAGAAATCATATGGTGAAATAAGTAGAGAGTCTTCTCTTATTTTTAGGAGGTGATACATGCAAACAAGTGGTATTTACAATGTGACAGAGTCCCTGGGAGGCATTGAATGTTAGCTAACATCATATGTGGTCCATGCAACTGTCAATATACTTGTCTACTCTGGCCAAAAAGAAACCCCACATTCCTTCAACATTAATCATTTCCAAGTCACATGAAGACTGAGATATTATTTTAAATTTTCCATGCATATTTGGAGAGCAACTTTAATATGGTGTTTTTAGCCATCTCAGGAGTGTGCACTTGCCATGATTTAAATAGTAGGTGTCTCCCTCAAGCTCATGTGGGAGACAATGCAGGAAAGTTTACAGGTGAAATAATTGGGTTATGAGAGCCTTAGTCAGTGAATTGATCCTTTTATAGAGCTTAACTGAGTGGTGATTTGGTGATAGATGAGGTATGGCTGGAGGAGGTGGGTTGTTGGGTCTGTGCCTTTGGGGTGTAGATTTTGTACTTGCTGACTGGAGTTTCTCTCTCTCTCTCTCTCTCTCTCTCTCTCTCTCTCTCTCTCTCTCTCTCTCTCTCTCTCTCTCTCTCTCTCTCCTTATTGATGCAATGCCCTGAGCCACTTTCCTCCACTATACTCCCCCAGGATGCCATTCCTCCTCACTTGAGCCCTCAGGAAAGGCACTGATCTTCTGTGGACTAGCTCGTCTGAAACCACTTAAGCCCCAAAATAAACTGTTCCAACTCTAATTGTTTTTATCAGTTCTTTTGGTCACAGTAGCAAAAAGTCTGACTGAAACATGGCTCATTCTGATTAGTATATGAAACACTCTGCAAATAAGCATGTTTCAGTCAGATTTTTGTTTTTGCTGCTGTGACCAAAAGACCTGACAAAAACAATGGATTCTGAAGTCATATTTCAAAAACTAAGTACTAGGACCCCTGGAGTATTGATTACAGAAACTAACATGTGCAGATAGATACCACACTATGTATAACAAAGCATTTTATGGTAAATAAATCAGGACGGTAGCTTGGTTTGATCTGTACTAGCATGATGTGGAATCAATAACAGTCAATGAAAAGTCAAGAAAGTGTTTGCTTTCATATATTTGCTAAGTCATACATAATTTTTCTGGTACCCATCTTCCAAGATCAAGATGCAAGCAGAAAAACCTCAAAGTGCAACAGCAAATGGCTCAGAATCACCCTGTCATGAGCAGGCACCAGCTTGCAGTAGCCTGGGGAAATCATGGACTTAACAAAGATGTGGCAGATGGTGTGACCAGTGGGGTGAGACCTGGGTTGTCAGTAAACTATGTTTTCTGTAATGGTAGTTCATATTAGAGATTTTCATGGCTAACCTCATGACCACACCCAAAAGTATGCCAAAAATTTATCTTTTCTTTTTCTTAAAAATTATTTCTACTCTTAATGCAAAATTAAGAAATCATATGGTGAGCATGAGGGGAATGGTGCAGTAAAGGCTGATTTCTCCTAAGCTTGCTTGAGACTAAAATGAAAGATTCACAAATATGTCTTTACTTATAAAGATCCATTCTATTGTGGAGTTAAAAGGTAGGAATGATGAATAGGAATGATGAACATTAAAAATAGAAAAAACAAGCCAGACCCTTTGGTGCATGCCTGCAATCCCAGCAGCTTAGGAGGCTTGAGTCAGAGGGTCTCAAATTCAAAGCCAGCTGCAACAACTTTGCAAGGCCCTAAGCAGAGAACCTGTCTCAAAATAAGAAAGGGTTAGGGATGTGGCTCAGTGGTTAAGTTCCCCTGAGTTCCAATTCCTGGTATTAAAAAAAATAGAAGAAACTAGACATTTTCCATTATCTTTTCCTAAGTAGACCATCTTATGCTTCTTTTATTTCTGATCCAGCCCTTTTGCTTTCAAGATTTGCCTATATTGTATTTATTATAGTGTATTTATTATAATTCTGTTAGATAGCAAGTATTGTCAAAAACACTTTCTCTAAAGTCAATGGTACTTTTGTCAATTTAACCTGCACTTCATATTAAAATTATTACTGTGCACTTCACAAAGGTATATATTACCAAAGTTTCTGCATATGTGGATGAATGTCTTAATTCATTAGTTGGGATGTCTGTGCTTGAACTTTATAACTGAACGAGAGGCACTTGACTTAGTTGGATGATACAAATAACTAAATTGCTTTAGTGGTGTCCTGGATATTCAATAAAATATCAAAAATATGAAAGCTTATAAGATGTGATAAAGACAGTTCTGTATAACAAGCTATGACATTACTATTATAAGGTTGGCCATGAGCCACTTGCACGCTACCCTTGGGAAATATTATGAGGTAATTCAACATAATGCACAGTATTTCTAACATGCTGGGTTAGTTTTCAAGTCGTTTCATATTAATATTAGAACTGATATGAATATTCAAGACTAGAAATAAAATTATCCTTCAGAAAGTTATTTCAAATGTATAGAAACCATTGCACATTTTTCATTCACATTCAAATAACACTGATATATATTTCTATGAAAACTAAAATGCAAGATACAATTACAGTCATGTGAATTTATTCATATATGCTACTGAATCTTAACCTCATTCACATGTAAACATTAAAATACATACTAAATTAAAAGACACTTGAAATCGAGTTTTTGCTATTAAATATCTGGTTAACTCAGATATTATTTGTCATATGATTTTATTGATAAATGCACAAAATTATTTTAACTAAAAGCTAGTAGTCTCTGGATATACTAAATTTAGCTTCTCTGCTCAAAACTTGTTTTTGTCTGTCTTGGTATATTTTGCTTTCACTATATATTATCAATAATAAATCCAGTTCCTAGGAAGCAACTTACTTGTAAAGCTTGATTTATGGCCAAACACTTTTTTTTTCCATTTCAGTATGTCTTTTGGAAAATCCCAAGAAGGACATTTTCACGTAAAGGAAATCTGTAGCAAAAGTATTTCTAACCTGAACCAATGAATAGTAGTTGTTTTCTTCACCAATAAAATTGATAGCTACTATGCAAGCTATATTTTCTGTGCTGCTCTCCTGGTATGTATTTTCTGCAACAAGATAACAATTGCTTCACTGATTGCTTCTCTCTGGGAAACACTCTTAAATGTAAAATGCACTGCCTAGGTAGTTTCTGTGTCTAAAAACAATGTTGGCACTGGGGAGAAAAGTATGCAAAATGTATTACTCTGATGTTTTAGTAAAGTTCTAATTTACTAAAGGTACAGGGGAACAGGAATTGGAATTCACTGTACACCAGGCTTTGCTTCTTTTTAGAAGCTATATTTTTCTTATTAACTCAGAATATGTGTGCTATGTTAACAACTCCTTCTTTATTTAACAACAAATAAAGAGTCATATTCTGTATAGAAATGTATCATTAGCCTTAAGATAATGCCAAAATTTTTAACATGAAATATGATCAGTCAAATTAAATTATCAGTCCTCTCCCAACCTCTATACACATCTTTGTTAAAGGAGTAAAAAGAAATGGTTGCTTTTATCTATCAGGATAGACTAAATAAGCTGTGGTTTTAAATCACAAACATTCTGTGGCTTAAAAAAATATTCTTCTATACCCTCAGTTTTAGGGTTTAGATATGAGCTATTCCCCAAAAGCTCATGTGCAAGACAATGCAAGAAATATTAGAGGTGAAATGATTGGGGTATAGGAGCCTTGTCCTAATCAGTGCATTAATCCACTTGAATGGGTTAACTGGGTAGTAACTATAGGCAGGTAGGGGTGTGGCTAGAGGAGTTGGGTCACTGGGGGGAGTGCCTTTGGGGTTTTTCTTTGCTCTTGTTTAGTGGAGTTCACTTTCTGTGCTTCCTGGTACCGTATTCTCAGCTGCTTTCCTGCAACACACTCTTCTGCCATGATGTTCTGTTTCACCTTGGGCCCAAAATAATGGAATTGGACATCTATAGACTAAGACCTCTGAAACCCTCAGAGAAAATAAACTTTTTTCTCCTCTAAAGTTAGGTATTTTGGTAACAGTGATGAAAAAGCTGACTAAAACACTGCTGTGTGAACCCTCCTCTCTCCCCAGCTCCTGGGAACAGGGCAGACACTGTGGTGAGCTGAACTGATGCCTGCTATAAGGGCCCAGAGAAGGAAATGATGGCTTGTCCACTGGCTCTTAAATTTCCACCTAGACCTGATAGAAGTAGGTTTTACTCACATTTTATGGTGAGTAAAATGTGAGTAAAGGGGAGCAGTGAAAAACACATGAGATCCACAGGAAGAGAGTAGGAAATGTTGGAGGAACAGTCCTGAGGTCACTGCAGGAGCACATATTCACTTCCTGTCCTCACTGTGCCTGAACACACTCTCCCTAGGGAACAGACACTGTGTTCCAAGCTCTGCTACCAGGAACTGTGAGCAGTGTTTGTTTTTGTCATAGTTTTTCATGTCCAGATGTGGCAGTTTTGATCTAGAGAATTATGTATTAGAAAGATATATTTTTTTCAAAACCCAAACAAAAATGTTAAGTGATAGATTTGGCACAGAGCCCACAGTCTGCTCCTTGGCGTGGACAAATTGCTAGGTGCCATGGAGTGGTCACAGAGGGACATCCATTATGAAGTTTCCCACTTAGGCCTAGCAGGGTCCTTATCCTGGAGATGGGGACGGCTCCTGGGTTATGGGGGCCCCTGGTTGACCCCGCCCACTTTTCTCTGTAGATGTTGGCATCACCTCCTGGCAGCACCTTCAGCCCATTTTCTAACTATTGTTGGGGGGAGAACAAAGAAACATATTAAGTCTTAAACACAATTTATTTTGGTCCTGGGAGGACAGTAGACATTTTGGCAGAGCAAATGGCTCTGAAAACTTGTGGCCTCTGCTGTATTTGATCCCAATCAGATCCAAATGCAAACAAATACACACAGAGAGCTCTTTCTTAAATCTACCTCCTGAATTTGCAGTGTACTTTTTTATCATCCTGACATGAACCTTGATGAGTACATGTGGTAGGTAAGATTCTCAAATATTTCCTCATATTATGATTGAAATTGAATTCACATGCAAATGGTTACATTGGATTGATATCAAAGTCTGAAATTAGCTGGAGTAGGAGAAACAAATGAACAAGTATTTTAAATATTAATTGAGGTTTTCTGAATATATCCAAGAGATGTAAATGCTCATAAACCAATAAAGCGACAATTATTGATGTTGGATTTTTTTAAATAAATATTGTCAGTTTAGGTTGTATAAAGTAATACATTTCAGGTACAAGATTTTCTGCAGTTACCTGTTTGATTTGCACACAGAGTCTTACAGTTTTGCAATATCCTTTTAATCTTTAAGCTTATTCCTGACAATTTTTATTTGGACAGATAACAAACATTGGAAAGTTAAAAAAAATTAATAACTTTTTCACAAAAGAACTATAATATAGTTGTAAACTAAGCCAGATACTGAAAGGCTATGACATAAAATACATTAGAAAATTTGAGATTAAAATTGGTGCAAATATTGATCATCTATAACATTCTTATGTATTTTTCATTATGTTTAATAGCATTATTGTATTTCAAATGTAACCAAGTTGGCTATTAGGTTTGGGAATTATTTGACTCAGTGAAGTCTCATCACTAAATAGTTTCTCATATACAAACTAGTTTAACAGATTGACTGCTCTCAATTTAGAAAATATTTCTGAATAGAAACTTTAAACTGTGTTGAGAAATGTTCAAAAAATGCAATTCAGTTGTAATAGTATTATATTGATCTGCTAAATTAAGTGTAGATGTGTTTGCTCCCTTCAAAATTCTACAAAGCAATGTGTAGAATTAGCATTATATTGCATTAATTGATTACCAGAATTTTCCTGTGAAATCATATATTGGAAATGTTTGCATATCAATTTTCAAAGTAAGAATTAAGCAACTCTGATTGCTATAAATTTGCCATAATAATTACTTTTTGTCAGTTTATTTTCGTAATTTGTTTTGTTAAAGAATTATTCCTTTTCAACTAAAGAGTTTAATTTACTAGCATACACTTTCTCATGTTTCTTCAATATTAAAAGGCCAAGACGATATTTCCTTCAGAAGACTATGATAAATTTGTAAACTAATGGATACTCAATGCATCTAAAATACTGAGAATTACAAACAAATGGTAGTTATTTTAGTAACTAGATTTATTTATTGAACTTTAATAATTGTTTGTTTTAAGGAAGGTTTCTCAACCTTGACACAAGTGACATTTGGAGTCTGTACGAGGGGGTCATCCTGTGCTTATTGATGTAGTCTTTGCAAGATCCTTGGCTGCGATCTACAGATACCAGCAGAAGCCCCAGTGGAAAAACAAAACAGACTCCAAACATTTCAAATGTACTCTGAGAGCAAAACCATTCTTGGTTAAGGAGGTCACATCTCCCCTAATGACACCATGTATCTATGTGCAATTACATAAGAGATATGCATTGTTACACTCTTTTGGGGGGGAGGTTACCAGAGATTGAACTCAGGGGCACTCGACCACTGAGCCATACCCCCTGCCTATTTCGTATTTTATTTAGAGACAGGATCTCACTGAGTTGCTTAGTGCTTTGTTTTGCTTTCGCTGAGGCTGGCTTTGAACTATCCATCCTCTTGCAACAGCCTCTGGAGCTGCTGGAATTACAGGCCTGCACTACTGCACTTGGCCATCGTTACACTCTTTAATCCAATATCTTAAATAAATGGAAGTGACTAACAGAAATGTAAGTTGATAATTCAACTGGTCTAGTCACAAAGATACTCTCATTCTAATTTTAAATTGCTTAAAACAAGAAGGATTTAAAAATGGAATTATGTCTATTTGTCATAATAAGGATAAGATGGATAGCTTTTTAAAAGAAAGAATGAGTCAGATATTCGAACAATTAGAACTACTGAACCTTAGGTTGAACTTTCAAAATGCATGCATATATAATGTCTTAAACAATTTTCATGGGAAAATGAAATGTTTAATGAAAGATAAAATATCATAGATGAGTACAGTCAAAAGAGAAAGTACAAGATTTAAAAAATAAAGGAAATTTTAAGGTCTATAAAATTTATATGAAGATGTTTCTAAAATCTGTCATTTATATGGACAAACTCATTCAGACACATTAAATTGTTGAATATGTAATTAAGAATCACATAGATAGCACATAGAATAAAATTTGATACTACTCTGAAATGCCATATTACAAACATATAAGAAATTTAGAATTGGGTGGTTCTGGAATACTCTTATATTTTATGTACCAATTTAATTTAGATACTTCCATCTTATATATTGCATATGATACAAAAGGAAAGTATTTTTGGACAAAACCTAAATGTATTTATTTATATATTTCAAAAGAAAATGATAATAATTCAACCTAAAATGAATACAAAGAATTTATAAATATATATGCATACATACAGACACACACACACATAGATATAAACATATATATATGTGCATATTCATAAGCAAATTTTAGAGATAACATTTTTGTTCTTTTCTAAAAGGAAAGGATATCTTGCTTTTGGTTGTACATGTAATATAATTATTAAAATTTGGGAAAATTAACATTTAAAATTAATTTAACCCAGGGGCATTACCAAACTAAATCCCCAGCTCCTTACCTCCATTTTTTTTTTTAACATGGCGGCCGGCGAGCAGGCAGCATTTTCTATACCTCCGCAGTAACGGGATCAGAGAGACACATAAATACACTTGCATGGGACATGCTGAGGAACTTCTAACAATTTTCCACTGAAAGGAGACCTGCCGATAACTAGTAAGTCTGTGGGAGGGGTCAGTTGGTCCCAGGTGAGTGAATCTCCGCAACGTGGATCAGGGACACAATCCCGCCGGCCACCGCTGAACTGCAGCGAACATAGGAACCTACTGGGCCCCGCAGGCCTGAGTCTGTGAACTGACTCTAGCGGCTTGGTGCTAGGATCCACACTCCTAACACCCCACCCCACACCCAGCCAGTTCGGAGCAAAGCGGACCAGGGACACAACCCCGCCGGCCGGCCACGGGCGGCGGCCAGACTGGGCCCCGCAGGCTTGAGTCTGTGAACGGCCTCTGGCGGTCCAGCGATAGGATCCACATTCCTACCACCCCACCCCCAGCCGGCTCGGTGCAACGCAGATCAGGGACACAATCCCGCCGGCCGCCGCTGAACTGCAGCGAACATAGGAACCTACTGGGCCCGGCAGGCCTGAATCTGTGAACTGACTCTAGCGGCTTGGTGCTAGGATCCACACTCCTAACACCCCACCCCACCCCCAGCCAGTTCGGAGCAAAGCGGACCAGGGACACAATCCCGCCGCCCGCGGGCGGCGGCCAGACTGGGCCCCACAGGCTTGAGTCTGTGAACGGCCTCCGGGGGTCCAGCAATAGGATCCACATTCCTACCACCCCACCCCACCCCCAGCCGGCTCGGAGGCGGCCAGACCAGACTCCGCAGGCCTGAGTCTGTGAACTGCCTCTAGCGGTTTGGCGCTAGGACTTTGGCAGCGCTTAGTGCTGAGTTCCAGCTTTGAGACAGAGGAGAGAAGCGGTCCAGTTGGGTTCCAGACACCGGTCGGACCACAGAGGAGGACAGCAGCCGCCATTTCGGAGAGATGATGTAATCATCCCCATGTTCTATTGATCTCAGCTCATCCAGCGACGGAACAGGTGATTTCAGGCTGGTAGTTGCCTGCGTCTAGCAGACAGATTTCTTGCTCAGGCTCGGGACTGGGGATCTTGTGGAGAATACTCCTAGAGGCTCATGCCTGGCAAGGCGTGTACCGGGCACTGAGCAGCTGGATTCTGGTTCCCGGGGCTAACCTGGCCCAGGTCTGAGGAAACTGCGGAGACTGCCGGTGGAGGCCAGCTCCAAGTGGAGCGTGCGCTGAGCTAGGGGCGACTGGGTTCTGACTCCCGGAACAGTTTTGGCCTGGGGCTAGGGAACCCGTGGGGGTCGCTCGCTGGAGCCAGCTCCCAGCGGAGAGTGTATCGAGATAGGAGAGGCGGGGTTCTGGCTACCGAAGCTGCTTTGACCCAAGGCTAGGGAACCAGCGGTGTCTGCTTCTCAGTCAGGGTCCTGTTGGGTGCTGTGGGGGCAGAGTGGAGCTTCCACCTGCACCCAGAGCAGGCCAAGTGACCCGCCAGTGTGGTAGCATGACACCCCAAACGCAGCTGGGTCTGAAGAGAGTAGCCGCCCACGCCTAGGATAGGACCAGCGGCCCCGCGAAGCGGTAGCCAAGTAACCTCATTTGGAGTAGGGGCTGTGCAGAGCGGGCAGGCAGACCTGCGGCCCACTGGCAAGACAGGCCAGGTAGCTTTCCAGAGTGGTGGACACGTAACACCGAGGCAGTTGCGTCACACTGGTTGGAGTGGGGGTGGAGCAGGGTCGCCGCCCGGGTCCGGAGGGGGCCCAGCGACCCGTTGGAGAGGTAGTCAGGTACTCCCATTGGGAGTGGGGGCTGTGCAGAACTGTGACCCACCGGCCTAGAAGTATGCCAGCGTGGTAGACTCGTCACACCAATTGGAGTGGGGACCCAGCAGAGCCGCCACCCACATCCAGATCAGGACCTACGACCCCAGGGCGTGGTAGTTACGTTACCACAATTGGAGTGGGGGCAGAGCAAAGCCGCCTCCTGTGCCCGCAGGGGGGGCAGACCTGTGACCGATCAGCGTGATAGACAGACCACCATAATTAGAGGAGGAGCACAGCCACTACCCACCCTGCAAGGGAGACTTTCCAACTATACAAGAGCAACATAAATAAATAGGGGGTAAATTTCAAAAACACAACAGTTGCACCAAGCAGAAAGAAACGCGAGCAGTATGAAAAGACAAGGAAAGAAAGGACCACAAGCAATGCAGGTCAACTCAACTTTAGAAGAGGTAATAGCTGCAACAGATGGAATATCAGATAAAGAGTTCAGGATATATATGCTTCAGATGATCTGGAGTCTCAAGGAAGACATGAGACAGCAAAATCAGACAATGAAAGATCACATTGACAAACAAATCCAGGAAGTAAAAGATCAATTTCACAGGGAGATAGAAGTAATAAAAAACAAACAAATAGAAATTCTAGAAATGCAGGAAACAATAAACCAACTTAAAAACTCAATTGAGAATACTACCAGCAGAGTAGATCACTTAGAAGAGAGAACATCAGACAATGAAGACAAAGTATTTCAGCTGGAAAAGAACATAGACAGCTCAGCAAGTCTGCTAAGAAACCATGAGCAGAACATCCAAGAATTATGGGACAATATCAAAAGACCAAATTTAAGAGTCATTGGGATACAGGAAGGCACAGAGCTCCATGCCAAAGGAATAAACAGTCTATTCAGTGAAATAATATGAGAAAACTTCCCAGAATTGAAGATTGAGACAGAATCCCAAATCCTAGAAGCCTACAGGACGCCGAATGTGCAAAATCATAAGAGATCCACACCTAGACACATTATAATGAAGATGTCCAACATACAGAATAAGGAGAGAATTTTAAAAGCTGCAAGAGAAAGAAAGCAGATTACATTTAGGGGTAAACCAATCAGGATAACAGCTGATCTCTCAACACAGACTCTGAAAGCTAGAAAATCCTGGAATAACATATTTCAAACACTGAAAGACAATGGGCTCCAACCAAGAATCGTGTATCCGGCGAAATTAAGCTTCAGGTTAGAAGATGAAATTAAAACCTTCCACGATAAACAAAAGTTAAAAGAATTCGCAGCTAGAAAACCATCTCTTCAAAAAATCCTTGGCAAAACATTACAGGAAGAGGAAATGGAAACTAACATTGATAACCAACAATGGGAGGTAGGACAGTAAAGGGGGGAAAGTAGTCAAAGAGGATAACAAATCAGGTTTAGTAACATCAATAAACAATTATGGATAGAAGAACAAACCACATCTCAATAATAACCCTAAATGTTAATGGCTTAAACTCACCAATTAAGAGACACAGGCTAGTAGAATGGATCACAAAACAAGACCCAACAATATGCTGTCTACAGGAGACGCATTTGATAGGAAAAGATATACATAGACTGAAGGTGAAAGGTTGGGAAAAAGCATATCACTCATATGGACCGCGGAAACAAGCAGGAGTGTCCATACTCATATCTAATAAAATAGATTTCAAGCCAAAGACAATCAAAAGGGATAAAGAAGGACACTTCATACTGCTCAAGGGAACCATACACCAACAAGACATAACAATCATAAATATATATGCCCCAAATAATGGTGCAGCCGTGTTCATCAAGCAAACTCTTCTCAAGTTCAAGAGTCTAATAGACCACCATACAATAATCATGGGTGACTTCAACACACCTCTCTCACCACTGGACAGATCTTCCAAACAAAAGTTAAATAAGGAAACTATAGAACTCAATAACACAATTAACAACCTAGACTTAATTGACATATATAGACTATACCACCCAACTTCAAGTAGCTACACTTTTTTCTCAGCAGCACATGGAACCTTCTCAAAAATAGACCATATACTATGTCACAGGGCAACTCTTAGACAATACAAAGGGGTAGAGATAATACCATGCATCTTATCTGATCATAATGGAATGAAACTGAAAATCAATGATAAAAGAAGAAAGGAAAAATCAAGCATCACCTGGAGAATGAACAACAGGTTGCTGAGTGATCAATGGGTTTTAGAAGACATCAAGGAGGAAATTAAAAAATTCCTAGAGTTAAATGAAAACACAGACACAACATATCGGAATCTATGGGACACATTGAAAGCAGTTCTAAGAGGAAAATTCATTGCTTGGAGTTCATTCCTCAAAAAAAGAAAAAACCAACAAATAAATGATCTCATACTTCATCTCAAAATCCTAGAAAAAGAAGAGCAAAACAACAGCAAAAGAAGTAGAAGGCAAGAAATAATTAAAATCAGAGCTGAAATTAATGAAATTGAAACAAAAGAAACTATTGAAAAAATTGACAAAACTAAAAGCTGGTTCTTTGAAAAAATAAATAACATTGACAGACCCTTAGCCATGCTAACGAAGAGAAGAAGAGAGAGAACCCAAATTACTAGCATACGGGATGAAAAAGGCAATATCACAACAGACACTTCAGAAATACAGAAGATAATCAGAAATTACTTTGAATCCTTATACTCCAATAAAATAGAAGATAGTGAAGGCATAGATAAATTCCTTGAGTCTTATGATCTGCCCAGATTGAGCCAGGAGGATATAGACAACCTAAATAGACCAATAACAATAGAGGAAATAGAAGAAACCATCAAAAGACTACCAACTAAGAAAAGCCCAGGACCGGATGGGTATACAGCAGAGTTTTACAAAACCTTTAAAGAGGAACTAACACCAATACTTTTCAAGCTATTTCAGGAAATAGAAAAAGAGGGAGAACTTCCAAATTCATTCTACGAGGCCAACATCACCCTGATTCCGAAACCAGACAAAGACACATCAAAGAAGGAAAACTACAGACCAATATCTCTAATGAACCTTGATGCAAAAATCCTCAATAAAATTCTGGCGAATCGGATTCAAATACATATCAAAAAAATTATACACCATGATCAAGTAGGATTCATCCCTGGTATGCAAGGTTGGTTCAATATACGGAAATCAATAAATGTTATCCACCACATCAATAGACTTAAAATTAAGAACCATATGATCATCTCGATAGATGCAGAAAAAGCATTCGACAAAGTACAGCATCCCTTTATGTTCAAAACTCTGGAAAAATTAGGGATAACTGGATCGTACCTCAACATTGTAAAAGCAATCTATGATAAGCCACAGGCCAGCATCATTCTGAATGGAGAAAAATTGAAGGCATTCCCTCTAAGATCTGGTACAAGACAGGGATGCCCTCTCTCACCACTTCTATTCAACATAGTCCTCGAGACACTGGCCAGAGCAATTAGGCAGACGAAAGAAATTAAAGGCATAAAAATAGGAAAAGAAGAACTTAAATTATCACTATTTGCAGATGATATGATCCTATACCTAGCAGACCCAAAAGGGTCTACAAAGAAGCTATTAGAGCTAATAAATGAATTCAGCAAAGTGGCAGGATATAAGATCAACACGCATAAATCAAAGGCATTCCTGTATATCAGCGACAAATCCTCTGAAACGGAAATGAGGACAACTACTCCATTCACAATATCCCCCCAAAAAATAAAATACTTGGGAATCAGCCTAACAAAAGAGGTGAAAGATTTATACAATGAAAATTACAGAACCCTAAAGAAAGACATAGAAGAAGACCTTAGAAGATGGAAAAATATACCCTGCTCATGGATAGGCAGAACCAACATCATCAAAATGGCGATATTACCAAAAGTCCTATATAAGTTCAATGCAATGCCAATCAAAATCCCAACAGCATATCTTGTAGAAATCGATAAAAGAATCAGGAAATTCATATGGAATAATAAAAGACCCAGAATAGCAAAAACAATACTAAGCAGGAAGTGTGAATCAGGCGGTATAGCGATACCAGACTTCAAACTATACTACAGAGCAATAGTAACTAAAACAGCATGGTACTGGTACCAAAACAGGCGGGTGGACCAATGGTACAGAATAGAGGACACAGTAACCAATCCACAAAACTACAACTATCTTATTTTTGATAAAGGGGCTAAAAGCATGCAATGGAGGAAGGATAGCATCTTCAACAAATGGTGCTGGGAAAACTGGAAATCCATTTGCACCAAAATGAATCTGAATCCCTATCTCTCGCCATGCACAAAAGTTAACTCAAAATGGATCAAGGAGCTTGATATTAAACCAGAGACATGGCATCTGATAGAAGAAAAAGTTGGTTATGATCTGCACGCTGTGGGATCGGGCTCCAAATTCCTCAATAGGACACCCATAGCGCTAGAGTTAACAAACAGAATCAACAAATGGGACTTACTCAAACTAAAAAGTTTTTTCTCAGCAAAAGAAACAATAAGAGAGATAAACAGGGAGCCTACATCCTGGGAACAAATCTTTACTCCACACACTTCAGATAGAGCCCTAATTACCAGAATATACAAAGAACTCAAAAAATTAGACAATAAGATAACAAATAACCCAATCAATAAATGGGCCAAGGACCTGAACAGACACTTCTCAGAGGAGGACATACAATCAATCAATAAGTACATGAAAAAATGCTCACCATCGCTAGCAGTCAGAGAAATGCAAATCAAAACTACCCTAAGATACCATCTCACTCCAGTAAGACTGGCAGCCATTAGGAAGTCAAACAACAGTAAGTGCTGGAGAGGATGCGGGGAAAAGGGCACTCTTGTTCATTGCTGGTGGGACTGCAAATTGGTGCAGCCAATTTGGAAAGCAGTATGGAGATTTCTCGGAAAGCTGGGAATGGAACCGCCATTCGACCCAGCTATTCCCCTTCTCGGTCTATTCCCTAAAGCCCTAACAAGAGCATGCTACAGGGACACTGCTACATCGATGTTCATAGCAGCTCAATTCACGATAGCAAGACTGTGGAACCAGCCTAGATGCCCTTCAATAGATGAATGGATAAAAAAAATGTGGCATTTATATACTATGGAGTATTATTCTGCATTAAAAAATGACAAAATCATAGAGTTTGGAGGGAAATGGATGGCATTAGAGCAGATTATGCTAAGTGAAGCTAGTCAATCTTTAAAAAACAAATACCAAATGACTCCTTTGATATAAGGGGAGTAAACAAGGACAGGGTAGGGACGAAGAGCTTGAGAAGAAGATTTACATTAAACAGGGATAAGAGGTGGGAGGGAAAGGGAGTGAGAAGGGAAATTGCATGGAAATGGAAGGCGATCCTCAGGGTTATACAAAATGTCATATAAGAGGAAAGGAGGGGTAAGACAAGATAATACAAATGGAAGAAAGGATTTACAGTAGAAGGGGTAGAGAGAGAAAAGGGGAGGGGAGGGGAGGGGAGGGGAGGGGAGGGGGGATAGTAGAGAATAGGACAGACAGCAGAATACATCAGACACTAGAAAGGCAATATGTCAATCAATGGAAGGGAAACTGGTGTGATACAGCAATCTGTATATGGGGTAAAAGCGGGAGTTCATAATCCACTTGAATCAAACCGTGTAATATGATGTATTAAGAACCATGTAGTGTTATGAACGACCAATAAAAAAAATAAAATAAAATAAAAAAAGACAATCTCAATAAGTGGCTTAGGACCTCAGTAATTCACTGAAGCTAGCCTTAAACTTGAGATCTCCTCCTGTCTCTGCCTCCCAAGTTGCTGAGATTACAGTTGTACACTAACCTGCCTAGCAATATTTGATTCTTTAGAGCCAAAATAATGTTTTTAAATAGAGTGCATTCTTCAAGATGAGATTGCATGGCCTGAATTCCCATAACATTTGAAAGAACTGAAAATAAAGGAGACACTCTAAGATAAAAGGATTTCCAGATATGGGTCATTAAGCCAGGTAAGACAATAATCCTTGAGAGACTTGAGAGAGAAGGTAAAGACCTACAATCATTTCAATTTTGTGACCAGCAGGTCATGTGTATCATCAGCCAAGGGCTAATGAGAGTGTGAGTGGGAACTCCCTGGTACTTTAAAATTAAACAACTATAGGTATCACAGGGTTGCCAAAGGTAGCACCAGGTATATATGGTGTGCCCATTCTCAGAAAGAAAACTCATGGTTTCTGGACGCTGAGGAGGGATCCAGAGGACATTGCCTCACTATTAGTATTTAGCCTCTGACTGACAGCTGCCATTGTTGGGGTTAAAAGTTCCTGTGACAAGTGGTCACTTTCTCTTTCTTATCAAAATATAGAGAGATCTTCTAATACACTGAGAAAACTTTATTAGCCAGTCAATGTTCTTTGCTGTTTCTCTCCCTTTTTTAATTATCAGAATTTAACAATACCAGGTTTTATGAAGTCATCATCTAAGTACAAGCTAATTGTGATGCTAGAGAAGATATAAATAAGTGCATAAGTACACCATGCTTGTGGCTTTTGCTCTGTGTCCTTCCCCCATCACAGCGGCTTCGCGATGATGGCTTATTTTCAATACTGTAAAATAGATGGATTCAATGTGACCTTCCCTACACCATGTGTTCAGAAAATATGATACGCTCCGGGGAATTAATGACATATCATCACCATTACCCTAGCAAACACATCACTGCTGTAATTTGTACAAACCATAAACTGGGTGTAGGAAGGATACTGAAATTAAATTGACATTGAATGAAAGTTAAAATTGCAGACCCCCTCACATATGCATATGTGCCTGCCTTCACTTTAATAAGTCCTTACAAAGGAGCTTTGTGATTGATAGGTATTTGGTATTTGTGGACCATCTAAAACAGGCAAAAGTTACAGAAAACTTACTGAAAATAGTCTTGCTAGCATCTCCTATCTTATATTCATTGATGCACATGCAGAACTTTTCAGGTTGATGGAAACTTAACTGACAGTCTGTCAATTCCCTGTCAGCTGTTGTGAACTTTGTTGGGAATGAGGTAAATGGGACTGCATATTGGCTCTTTAATTCCTTTAATCCTAATAGTTTGGGGGCATCTGATATTGATAGGTGTTTATGTATGGATGTTACTTATGTCTCAAAGTTTTTTTTTTCAGTTACTAGTATTTGGTTTTGCATTTCCATTCAATTTTCTTTGAAATTGAAGCATAGGCAATTGGGCTAATACCTGTCTTAGTATAAAAAGGCAATAATGACTTAACCCTGGCTGTGATGGAGAGCTTGCAGCCTCTGTATGCTCTTCAATAACTGCAACAGAAGCCAAGCAAGTACATCAAGTAGCAACAAATGTGATGCCAGGCATCGAACATTGCAAGGATCCAAACTCTCCAGAGGACTTGTGTTCACTGGGGTGTGTCCAGCACTCTGCAGACCTCTCTTCCTTCCAGGTGCTTCCTGACAGCTGGCACTGAGAAACCACACAGATCATGATGGCCAAGTGCTTCAGAGCACAGCTCTCAGAGACTCCACAAATCTTGATGAACATGGTCTTTATGGCTTCTCAGATAAGCAGCTCTGGAAAGGCCAAGATAATGGAGAGGAGAGAGAGGTCCAGGAAATCGATCATGATATTTGGCATTCCTGAGGCATTCCAGATTAAGTTGTTTAGGAAGAGAGTTTAAGAAGCCAAGTAGCTGAAAACCAAAGGAGAATGTTAATTACATAGTGTTGGAACATTTTAGGGAACAAGGAACCTAATAATTATCCCAGATTCTTGGTTGATACTGCAGAAAGGCTCCCATTTGAGTGAAGGTGAATCAAAGCTAGATTGATACATACAAACATTACATGCCAACCTGGAATAAGTACGGTCCCCAAATACGTTGAGACAATTTGTTCCAGCTCCAGCAACCCATCAGACAAATGTACACTGAAGGAATCCATGAATTTTCATAAGAGATGTCTGGCAAAAACAATCGAGATTTTAGAAGACAACAATCACACTATGCATTTAAGTTATTAGAAATTGACTGACAGCTAGGAACTTGATTATTCAATGGTAGAATAGGTATTTAACATGCATGAGGTCCTGAGGTTAATCTCTAGCACACAAAAAAATAAAAAGAGTTTACAAGAGTTGTACTGAATATACTGATATGAGATATAGCAAGATTAATAATTCCACCAGAAAATTGGAATCTAGATATAGAAATACAATTAAAAATTACATATTAGAAAATTGAAATAATTAAAACTGAGAACTTGAATGGATCAAGTGGATTGGGGATAGCTGAAGAAATGGGTCAATGAATGAGAAAATAATACAGAGAAAATTACAGACTTTCAAGCATGGCAGCAGACAGGGTAGAAAATACCATGTTGCAGGTGTGGAAGATGAATATCAGGGGGGAAGTTAGTCCTGAATTTCATGGCACTCCTCAAAGAGGAGCAGAGAGGAGAGCCATCTTGGCCTGGACAGGCGGGCCTGGTCACCAGAGTGTTCACTGACTCCATGTCGTATATGATGAGGCCTTTTCCTTCTCCTTTCTTTCCCCTGCTCCCTTCTCACTCCTCTTTCTTTTTTTTCTTTTTCTTCTTCTTTTTTTCCATCATTTTATTATCTTCAAGTTGTCTTTTTTTTTTTTTTGTGATGTCCTTCCATTTTGATTTATATTTTCCTAAACTGTGGGTCTCTTTTTCAAGTTTTCTATTCTTTTTTAAACATCTTGGTCCCAATTGTGTGTGTGTATGTGTGTGTGTGCACGTGTAAGTGTGCACTTGCTCTTTTATTTAAATTGATTAATTTGGGGCTTGCTTAACTTCCTAGATTCAACTAAATTTTTTTCATGTTGTTGCTTATTTTTTTTACATGTAATCAAATCATTCCGTTACTTAAAAAAATCGTTGCAGTGTTAAATGATATATTCATATGTTCAATGTGCCACACATTGAAGTTCCCTTAGACTTGAAATCCATTAAAGAAGAATATGAACAAAAACACATATTGCATGATGAAAATTTATTAGACTCCAGAAACTATAATAATGTGGTGTATAATTTGTCATAGGAGAAATTACCTGCTCTTGGTATCCAATTTCATCTCTTTTTTTCCCCCAATAACACTTTCCTAATATCTATATTTAGTGAGAAGCATTTACCTTAAGGAAATTATATTTCCATTGTTTCATAAATTAAAAATATTAAAATTCCCTCAATACTTAGACAGCCTTAAATAAATGAAATTAAAAATCCTGTACTACGACTTTGAATTCATACCAACTAAAGTGCAAAAAAGTTGCATAAAAAAGATTTAGAAAAGTGGCACTTTAATTAGACTAGTTGAGTTACTGTGGCATGTTGATAATTTAGGCATCACTAGATAAAAAGCAAACAATTTTTTGTGAATTTTAATAGCTTTGTTTTATTTTTATACACCCGCTGAAATGATTTTCATTACCATATGAGTACAGTTATTGCTGTTTGTTGTTTTAAAAGTAGGAATTAGTCAAATTTTGCAGCTTCATAAGCAATGGTAAAATTTGTAAATTAAAATTGGAAAATAGATCTCCAAAACTCTTTTCATTTTATCTAAATCATCAGTCACATGGATAAATTTTAATGTGTTTGATGTTATTAGATAAAACTATTTTATCCACACTCACAGAGATATATTTGAAAGATATAAGAAGCATATTCATCCCAATATTGCTTTATTATTTGACATCTGTCCATCACCTGTACCCACTCAGAAACACATCGATTCAGGATTGAGCCAGGGAGAAACATGAAGCTTCATTCCTAAGAGATGTTCAAACACAACCATAACACATAGATAATTTCTATTCCTTCATCTGTACAGACACTTCCGTCTTCAACTTTATTTTTTAATTGACAACAATGATATATATTTATTGGGTAAGATTTGATCCCTTATTACATGTGTGCACTGTGGAAGGATTGAATCAGGAAAATACACAGAGGATGAAAAATGGGGATGGAGGTTTTCAAGTTTAAATAAAGTAATATTTGACATATTTGATTATAATAAATATGTCAAACTCCGTTTCCCATTTTCACTCAGAAGTAATGATTTTCCTTTCTATATTATTGAACTTCCAGGACTCCACCCTATCTTGCTTTTCTCCTTGATGTCTGGCCACTCCTCTTCACTTTAATTTGCCTGTTCCTGTTACATGCTGACCTTTATTAAGGAGTCTCAGGTACCACTCATTACATGTTATCATTTCTATCTATTTGTTTGTTTGTTTCTACTTTTATGGATCTAAGTCTTATATGATAATGAGCTAACATTAGCATCCCTATATTGAACTTTTCCTTGACATACAAACATTATAGATAAGAAACTTCTTGATTTCTCTAGTAGGATGATCAAATGACATCTCAATATAGTGCTTGCATGTCTAAGCCCTTGGTCATTTCTTGCATACCTTTTTTTCCTGTAGTCTTCCTTATGTCAATTTAAATCCTTTCTTGCCACTATTTAAGCCCAAAAGCTCATGTCATCTAAATTATCACTCAGTCTCTCAAAAACCTGGTTAATGATGTCAGTATAGCCTTCAATATGTATCTAGAACTTATTTTGCATTACACTGTGAGTCAGAGTGCACTATAGAAAAGTCTCAGCAGGTGCACAAGGAGACGGACTTGCAACATGTCATGAGGATGATGGTGACCATCAGAAGTATCATCAGATCTCCATAGAAACCCTGTAGGTAAAGTGCCTGGGATAGATATGCATATGTTTATTACACATATATTATGTGAGGACAGAAGAATGATGCATTTTTCAAAATATTTTTATTGAGCTCAAATTGTGTTTCAATCACAATTATTAATAAGCAGATGATGAGGAAACAATGAAAATTAAAGACTAAGCATACTAAATATATTAATTATATGATATGTTAAAGGATTATAAAAGCAATGAGAAAATGAAAAACAATATATGGATGAGAAATGGGAAGGGAAGCTTTCAGATTTAAATCAGGTGATCCACAGATCGTAACACACTGGAATACCTGTAGCAGGGAACAAAGGCTATCATTCACAAATAAAATTTTCATATCTTAGATATTTAATAATAAGTTAAATAATCAATATATATCATGATATAATAACCAAAAGTTCAATATAAACATGCAATATATAATATACATATTATATATTGCATATATATAATAATTATGATGATCTTTGTATTAATTAGCTTGTCATTGCTATGTAAAAAATACCTGGCAATGGCAACTTAAAGGAGGACAGGTTTATTTTGGTTCATGGCTTCAGAGTTTTTAGTCCCTGCTTGGCTCACTCCATTGTTCTGGGTCTAAAGGAGGCAGAACTTCATGACAAATGGGCTCATGGCAGCCAGAAAGCAGAGAAAGCAAGGGGTGTGGGGGGGAGAGTGGGGGGAAAACCAATAGTGACCTACTTCCTTCAGCTACATCCTACCTCCTCCTATAATTTTCATCACCTCCTTTTAGTCTATTCAAATTATCCATCCATGAACTAGATTAATCCACTGATGAGGTTAGGGCCCTCACTGTCCAATTATTTCCTAAGTGCACACCTCTTAACACTGCTGCATTGGAGACCAAGTCTTAAACGCAAGAGTCTTTGGAGTATACTTCATATCCAAACTGTAACAATATCTATTATAAATAAATATATATTGTAAAACTGTATAGAAAATAAAATTAAAAACAACAATATGGTTGGCAAAAGAGTTAGGAATTGCCAGCAAAAATCAGTCAATGCTTTCTTAATTTGTGTATAAATTAATGGATGTTGATCTTATAATTTTTCAAAAATTTAAAAGTACATGATTGTTTATATCAAATATTTTACTTTTAAAATATACAAAATAGGTTTCATGATAACTGGCATAATTTTGTATCAGCCCTTTACAAACTAAAGAAAGTATATTGTCATAAACATGCCTAAGGGTGAAGACAAAAAAACATAGAAATGGGTGATTTCAAATTGTCAAGAGTCATTCCATTGTCTGGGTGGATTTTAGGTCACCTGGAACTGACAAACATTTTTGCTAAAATGTATTTTTTAAAATAATAGTGTTGAGACATTTGTAGTAAGAAAGAAGCAATAGTCATCTGTAAAGAAAGTTATATTGCTTTATAATTAGAAGCAGATTCTGAATAGACCCTTCATGACTCTAGATAAACATAGCAGAGTGGTACTCAGTTCTTACATTGATGACAGGAAGTCTTCCACACTCAGCTTGCTTCCTGTAGCAAGTACAGTAACATCCCACTCATTATCAACCCCCACCCCCAGCTGCTCCTCCAAAGTGCCAAGGGTGTTTCCACCTCAGAGAGAGCATTTGCAATGCTGATGTTAAGCTGTTGGAATGCTCTTTCCCTGGGTATTCACATGGCTCAGCCTCTCTAGTTTTCCAAGTGTTTTTGAGTGATCAGCTTACTTTTTAGGTTGATTTCCGGTGTCCACTTGACTGGATTAGAGGATACCCAGACAGCTGGTAAATGAGTTGATTCTCAAGGTCCAGTAGGTATTTAGCCCATCTCTGTTCTGCTGAAACAGAAAGTCAGCTGCTTTGCTTTTGGTTAGAATGACTGGTCTTCCCCAAGTGTGTCTGGGAAGGTGTTCTGTAGTAGACTGATGAGTGAGTGAGTCAGTGGAATGAGTTGTTAAGACCCATGCACACCCATCTCGGAGAGGGTGGCGCGTCCAGTCAGCTGGAGACACACATGGAACACGAAGGTGAGGAAGAGCAAACTCTTATTTGTGTTTTGAAGACAAGAAACCATTTTCTTCTTGCTCTGAGGTATCAGAACTACAGTTTCTCTGTTCTTTGGACTCTGGGCTCTCCCTCTCCTATCTTTTGGGAAGTCTCAAGCCTTTGGCCTCACAATAAGAGCTTCCCTGGATCTGAGGCCTTTAGGCATGGAATGAACCCTGCTAGCAGATTCCCTCGGTCTCCAAGTTGCAAGCAATTTGTTGTGAGAGTTTTTAGCCTCTATAATTGAGGGAGCAAATTTTCTTTATAAATCTCCTCTTCTTTCTCTCTCTCTTTTTTTTTTTCATCAGATAATTTCTATGGAGAACCCTAAACATAGGCCATCTACTGTATCTGAATTGTCTGATAATGAGAACTGTAAGTTGGTACTGTTTGTGGAGGACACTTGCCAATTCCTTTCATATATACCCAAATTTTTCCTACACATTAATATGATTGCAGTTTTCATTGGGACATTGTTTATAACAGGAAAAAAAAAAAAAACCCTGGGAACAAAGTAGCATCTGCAAATAAGGCTGTTGAGAGTGGTATATTTTTGTCTGGGCCCATGTGTGTGACAAGTCTGCAATGCACAGAATAAGGATTTTTTTCTGCCAGTTTGCACAAAATATA
The DNA here is from genome assembly GCF_045843805.1 of Urocitellus parryii. NCBI lineage: Eukaryota > Metazoa > Chordata > Mammalia > Rodentia > Sciuridae > Urocitellus > Urocitellus parryii. The sequence goes on along the minus strand of NC_135543.1, from coordinate 10,252,110 downwards.
GTCCATCCCAATATAAATTTTGTATTTTGAGTCTTGAACCTTACTCTGTTTTGTACATCAGCACAAATAAACTGTTCTATGATTTAAGACTCTGAAATGCAAAATTGTGAAAACAGAAGTATGATGATTTTATTTAAATAATTCTCAAAGTTTTTATCATTTCACAGATATACATCAATAATAGTAATATCCAGGTTTTAGAGCAATGGGTTTTTTTCTGTACATTTGGTACTATTATTCATACTGAGCTTCTACTATGGCTATATAAGAATATTTTTGTACTAAAATTCAAAGTTTTATAAATAAATTTTTCTTCATTTTCTTTTCACAATTAATTTGATTTCACTTTTTGACTTACTTTTGCATGTTTTCATGGATTATTTTATCAATGAATTTTTTCTCAGGCTACAAAATGGTGTTGCAATTTTTTTTGTTTAAATTACTCCATATCATAGGGAAAATAAATGTCTTATCATTTGTTCCTCAGACATCAGTGATTGACTTTTTTGCAAACATCAGCACCATCAGAGAGGACCTTAGAAAAGTGCAGTCTCAGGGCTCACCCACAGACCTGCCTACTCCAAACCTGCCTGTATACCACAGCACACAGGTGTTCCAGCACTATTCTAATCCATCCATTTTCCTCCTCTTCCCCACTGAGTAGTTTCATGCTTTATATTTCATTAAGGATTCTACTCCCTTCACTTCAAAAACTGTTTTATGTCCTCTTATTGAGGTCCCTTAACTTTGCTATTCTTCACTTTTCCTTCAGATATCTGCTAAACTATATCTTCTTTAAGAAAACGGTTTTTTTTAAATTTATTATTTTTATCTGATATTTTATTCAAAAAGATGACATGTTTCTAAATTGTATTCTTTTTTTACTGACAGACCAGATATACTAGTGGGTAATGACAACCACCTATTGTGACAATAAAACTTGGCCATGGTCTTCACAGTAAGCACTGAGAAGCCAGGAAGGTAAGGAACTTGATTAGTGGCTGACAACTTCCTAAATTTTTGTCTCTATTTCTTACTCAGAACCCTCTAGAGAAAGCCAAGGATGCTCCCTGGCCAGCCACAGAGAGCTTCCCATTCTGACTAGTCCTCCTCCAGCTCCCTCACCATCCACTCAGAGCCCACCTGGACCTGTCCCTTTGGCTCATTAGGAAGACCCCTTCCTCTCTGCCTCTGAGTTCCTGCTAAAGGCAGGCGGTTTGGGTCTCCTCTCCTGTAGAGCAAACTTTCTGCATCTCCTTTACTTTATTTTGGGTGTTTTGTTTGTTTGTTTGTTTTTCCCTCATTTGGATCATTTTTGCTTATTTCTAGATTATTAACTTAATGATTTGAAAACCATTTATTTATTTTTGGTAAAATTCATGCAATGGGGGTTGAAATAACCACTGAAGTAATAAAAAGGAGACGTTATTTTTCTTCCAACCTTTCCCCCCAAAGTAACCTACCACTCCAGAATTAGACTGTCTTTAAGCACCTGATGAATTTTTGGTATGTGGCCGGAAGCATGGACACATCAACATAATATTATGTTAAATACATTTTAAAATTAAGGAAGATATAATTTCTTCTCCTTATTCCAGCATTATTCTTTTTTGTCCATATTTGAAAATGTATTGTCTTTGCTTATACAGCTAGATTGTTGAATACTAATAAACAAAAAAGACTATTTCTAACCTGGGGGCAGTCATTTCTAGTAAATTAATTTTAAAATAGTATGCTGCTGCCTTGTATTTGTTTGCAAGCCATTTTAATAGGAAACTGTATCCCAGTACATTTGACAGAGTTAAATAATGCAATTATGGAATGCAATGATAGAAGTAGAAGAAAAAGATATGGTTTTAGATGAGATTTGAAATGGCAGCTCCAATAATGCAGAAAGATAGATAAAGTCTGTTCCAGATGTCAGTCAGCACTGCAGAGAGGACTGGGAGCAATAATTCTGTGTGAAGTAACATAGAAGAGATAAATGGATTCCATGTATTTTGATGCATCAATTTTTATTATGCAATTTCAAGCTATAAACTAAAGATTGAGAAAAATAACTTTTTATATCTTTGAAATAGAATACACGTGGATTTATTGTGAACTGATATATATGTGAACCTACTGTGTGCTACATAGTGTACTAACGTTGTTAACATATTAATATCATGAAATGATAGTGAACTGCAAGTGTAAAATTTTTTTAAAAGTTGCCTGTGAGTAAAAGCAAACATAAGACCAGAGTGCAGAGCACTTGTAGTAATTGTACTCACAAAAGGATCAATTCTAAATCATATTTTTAAAAATTTTTTTAAAAAATTCAGATTATAAGAATAATATGTTTATAGTGAACAAATGAAGATAATGGTACTAATTACCTATAGTTCCAGTGCCCAGGGCTAACCACAATTAATATTTTTCACAAAACTCAAAAATTTTGTTTATATGTTTACACATTGAAAACATGTGTGCACATCAAACCAATAAGTTTACATACACGTGTTTACAAATGTGAATACAGTATTCGTATTATGTGATATTTTAAATATTGCAGTTACATCTCCTTGGGAAACCACCGAATTTATCACCTACCATGTGAAAGGAGGGACATGATTTTAGATGATTCGTGTGGGCTCATTGTGCAGTTTGGAGGAGTACAGGTTGAGTAAACCAAAGAGCTAACCTCCTCCTGGTGTCCCACCCCCACATGCTGAGTCCCACCTCTCTGGTTCCATCTGGGGCTCACTGTCCTGATAGGCTATGCTAACCCATTTACATTGCTTCTGCACCACCGTAGGCTGCTTTATGCAGATCCCAAAGGTCCTTGGTTACTTCAAACTCTGGCCATACACGCACACTCTGGAAAAGCCAAGATTTTCCAGTGCCTTAACAGCCAGGGCACTTTCCAGAGGCGGTCTCCTCTGCTTCCCCTTCTTCTGGATGAAAACTCCTACACTGTGTAGAGGCTTCAGGACTCTGGCTTTGTACCAGGATACTTGGTTTCTTTCACTCTGGCTTTCCTGGGCTTCCCTCCACCCTATAGTATATCACTATACTAATATACTATTCAGTTCCTCAACTGCAAGATTAAGATGATGGCTTATAATCACTCTTAGTATTTTTCCATCATTCCAACTTCCATTAAATCCCACATCTTCCATGAAGGATCATGACGGTCCAAGAACTTGTCTTAATTCATCTGCACAACTGGGGATGTTTTCCCCTTTATCACTTACACAAGAACACTATAATGACAATTAATCCCTGTTTTAACTAGGCCTCTAATTAACACATAACAACCATAACAGGCTTTCTATCTTTATCAGACCATTTTATAGGGTTTCTTATATAGCGATGTGCTAATCAGGATTTCCTTCCCTAGTGACCAAGATCCAACAAGGACAAGATTAATTATTTTGTTCACAAGGGAAGGACACAATGTATTTAGCCTTGGTTGGGGACAGAAAGAATTGTCTTTACATCACCTCTGTTTTTGTGGTCATGGACCCCTGTTTCCTTTTGTTGTGTAAAGCCTTGAGTGGGTTTTTGTAAGGATGAAAGTGTGTGCAAATACTGTCACAAACAATATTTCTACATTGCTACCTTATATCAATATTGCCAGAAAATAATCCCCCCCCCCCAACACTAAGGACTAAAGCTAGAAAATTCTGAAAAAGGAATCGACTCCCAGATGTCTGATCCTAGATATATTTCAAAGTGATGGGTAGGAAATGTAATTATTGTTAGATACTTTGCAGAATTTTTCTATCCCAGTAACTCTAAAGTATGAGCCCATGATTCACATCTTTCCTAAAAGCTGTGAATCTGCTTATAGTCAAAAGGGTTTATAAAGGTAGTGCTGCATATTTTCCTGATTATGAGGAAATGTTTTACCCCAGTTGATTATAAACTCGATTATTATTAAGTGACAATAAATTATTGTTACTTTTTGTAATGCTAAATGTACATTATAAAAAAAATTCTTCAGCAGAGTGTGGTGGCCCACACCTGTAATAGGGAGGCTAAGGTAGGAGGATTGCAAGTTCAAGACCAATCTCAGGAAGTGAACCCCTTTCTGGAAAAATAAAGTAGTCTGGGAATGTAGCTCAAGGATAAAATGTCTCAGGTCCAATATCCAGTACCAATAAAACAAGAACAAAAACAAATGCTTTCTGTGTTAAGAAAGAGGCATACAAAGGCAATGGGAAACATGGCTTTGGAAAGGAAGAATGTGAAGACAGCCCAGTAGTTATTAAATGTGGCTTAGGTGGGGAATATTTTACTCAGAAAATAGTTTTCATCAGGTGCTGGTTATTTCAAAAATTTTCTCTGATACATTTTTAATGAATCATGCTTGAAAATTCCCTGTATGGACTCTGTTATACACAATACCAAATAAATAAACCCAATATAAAATTAGCAATTGTCTGACACCAAATTAAAATCTTTAAAAATGTTTAAATATCAACTATGTCCAGTATAGCAACAAATCTTTTAAGAAGGTTACAACGGTAATCAACAATCTCTTTTTTCATATAATGACAATTTTGTCCAGAGATTTCAGTAATATGTTCAACCACTTATATTTAGAGATTTTTTTTCTTACTTCTGTATGAACTCCAAATCTCACTGTTTGGTATAAAACTGCAATTATTTTAAAATAATTCTACATGCAATGTTTATAAGCACTAAAATTTGCATGACATTTGTAGGATTAATCATACAAATTCACTTAATTAAACGCTAATCTTATTTGTTGAAGTAAACAATATATATTCTAGTAAAATTTATTAGAGTGACTATTATATTACAGAATGTATACAAGTATATCTTGTACAATATTCATGAAACACAAAATATTAATTCCACTTTATAGAGGAGAAAACTTGAGTTTCAAAGGTCTTGTAAGCTACATGTTGTCTTAAAAGAGACTCAGGGAAGAGACACCAGCTTTAGCATTCAGAACCTTCCTAGCTGCTGTCTCCTGGCCTGTCAGGGTATGCTGGTGCTTGCACATGGCTCAGTTGCAACACCAGTTGCTGGGTACCATGGAATACACTGAATAATTAACATGCATATATGTGAGATATAAGGATGCTAACAATGAAGACTGAGTTTCCCAGAGGGTCTGTATTTTTCTTTTAGAGCATATTTCTTGAATATTTACTATTCTCAAAGAAATTCTAAATAAAAAGAAACTACTACAAAAATAACAAAATCACTATATAAAATTATTATAATCTCAGGAAAATCTTAGTCATACTTGAATTTTCTGACATTTGGGGGAAAATAAGGAGAATAACAACTGTGAGATTTCTAAGAAAATATGTACAGAAGACATACATGATAAATGGTTACTCAAAATGAAAACTTTTAAATTTAACTGTATGAATAGAAAAAAAAAAACACCTAACTATTAAAGAAGTCAAAATTCTTCATAGTCACCTCACCAAAGAAACTTTACAGATGAAAATAAGTACATGAAACAATGCAGCATACCACATGTCATTAAGGAAATGCAAATTAAAATTACTATGAGATACCATTATATACTTTTTAAAATGGCCCAAACTCAGAATGCTGTCTCGGAGATGGGAGCTCCCATTCATTGTGGGTAAGAGGGCAGCACAGCACATCTCTTTGAAAGACAGGTATCTTGTAGAAGTAAACATGCTTTTGCAATCCAGATGACTGTTCTTTTTGGTATTTATATGAAGATGAAAACTTATGTCTACACCCATACTGCATAGGGATGTCCATGGCAGCTTTATTCATGGTTGCCCAGACTTTGAGGCAACTAAATTTTCCCAAAACAGGGGAATGGATAAGTAACTTTCATGAAATTTATATATCTATACAATGGAATATTTTTAACATTTAAAAGAAAGAAGATCTCAAGTCTAGGAAAGGTGAGGAGGAAACTTAAATGTATCTATTGCAAGAAAAGAAGACAATATGTAAATGCTACATACTGTGTGGTCAAATCAAATGACCACCTAGAAGAGGGAAAACCATGAGACAGGGAGAAGGCAGTTGTTACGAGGGGTAGGAGGATGGGAGGGGTGAATAGGTAGAGCAGGAAGGCTTTGGTGGACAGTGAAGTCACTGGGTATGTTACCACAATGGCACATATCTACCATTATACATTTGTCAAAACCTGTAGAGCATATTGCACCAAATATGAACCCTACTGTAAAGTATGGATTCGGGTGGTAATGACTTGTCAGCGTAGGTTTGTAAGTTATAATAAATAAATAAATAACCCTATGGTGAGTAATGAAAACAATGGAGGAGTCTATAAGTGTCTATAGGGGACAGCTATGGGAGATTTCTTTACCTTCTACTCAATTTTGCTGTAAAAATAAAACTATTTTTAAATAGTTCAATGAAAAAGCAAAATAATATGAACAAATCAACTAGACAAAAAGCCATAACTGATAAAACTAATTAGACGGAAAAGTGCAATGCCAATGCTGTTTTTAATTGTCTGGTTTTTTTTATTCTTAATGCATTAAAGTTATATGTAATAGAGGGGTTCATTTTAACATACCATGCTTGAAATATAATTTGCTCCAACTCAGTCTCCACTACTTCCTCTTTTTCTCCTCTTCTCCCTACCCATTCTCATTTATCTATTCTATTGTTCTTCTATTTATTTTTAATTGGTGCTTTATAATGAAATGTAAAGGGGGGCTTCACTGTGGCATATTCATATATATATATATAAATAATAATTTGTAATTCCACAGTTCCTCCTCTTTTTCATCTTTTCTCCTTACCCACCAATCTTCTTTCTCTACTGATTTCCCTTTTATTATAATGATACTCCCCTTTCCCCCCATATTGTGAGAGAAAATATTTTATCCTTGACTTTCTAAGTCTGGCTTGTTTGACTTAGCAGGATGTTCTCCAGTTCCATCCACTTACCAGTAAATGCCATAATTTCATTCTTGTTTTATGAATGAATATAAGTGTATATGAATATAACATTCATAAATATATTTGAATATAAAATAAATATATATGATATATTTATCCATTCATGTGTTTATGGGCACCTGGGCTGCTTCCATAACTTAGCAACTGTTAGTTGTGCTGTTATAAACACAGATGTGTCTGTATCATTGCAGTATGCTGATTTTATTTCTTTTTGGATATGCATCAAGGAGTTGGATAGCTAGGTAATGTGGTGGTTCAATTTCTAATTTTATAAGAAATCTTTATATGAAAGACCTCACTGAGTATGTTTAGTAGTGCTGGCTTAGTGGTTATGAATTTTTTAAATTTCTCATCATGGAAAGTTTTTATTTTTCTTTAATTCTGAACAGTTTTGCTGAATATAATAATATTGGCTGGAACTATTATCTTTCAAGTCTTACTATATAGTATTCCAACCTCTCCTGGCTTTTAGTTTTTCATTTTTCAATAAAAATATTTTTGACTTCCTTCTAAACATGATCTACCATTTTTATCTTGCAGTTTTTAAAATTCTGTCTTTTTATACCTTAGGAATTTTAATTATAATATGCCTTGTAGGAAATCTTTTTTGATTTTGTCTATTTTGGGTTCTACATTCATCCTATATTTGGATTTTCTTCTCATTTCTAAAGTTTGGAATTTTTTTCTGATATTATTTTATTGAAAAGATTGTACATTTATTTTGTTTGGATTTCAGTGCTTTCTTCTATGCCAACAATTCTTATATTTGGCCTCTTAATGTTATCCCTAAAAACTTGAATATTCTAGTCATTTAACATTTTTTAACATCTTTTCTTTATTGTGAACGTTATTTTCAAGGTTATATACTTTGTCCTTGAGGCTGGAGAATGTCTTGAAAGTGGCCTAATCTATTGTTGCTTCCAACAGAATATGTAATTGGTTTATAGAGCCTTTCATTTCTAGGATTTCTGCATTGTTCTTTTTCAGTATCTCTATATTCATTAAAATATTCTTTCATCACCTGCATGTTCTCTGTTAGTTCATTCATTAGATCTTCTGTTTGTTCCTTGAAAATTTCAATTGTCAACATTTTAAATATTTTTTTTTTTTTGGCATTTCTCCCACTGTGGCTTCAACAGCAACATCAGCTGTGTTGTAAGCTACTTGGGTTAGCATGTTTCCTTATTTTTTTTATTAGTATTTCTATCCATCTCTTGGATAATTATCTCATCTACTTTTTTTTTTTAAGGATCCATGTTTATTTGGTTATTTAAGGTTTTGGCCATCTGTAAAGTAACAAATCTGTTCACTCTCCTCCATGGTACCCTCTCAGATATTTGAAAAAAATCTAAGTCTTCCTTTGCTAACTGCTTATAAGCTGAACATATGCACTGTCTCTTTTTTTAAAAAATTTTAATTTGTTATATATGACAACAGAATGCATTACAATTCATATTACACATAAGCAGTGGGGAGGGGGGAGGGGAGGTTAAATGAACTCTAGATAGGGCAAAGGGGAAAAGGGGAGGGAGGGGGCATAGAGGTAGGAAAGAAGGTGGAATGTGATGGTCATCATTACCTTAAGTATATGTATGAAGACACAAAGGATGTGACTCTGTGTACAACTGTAGATTTGGAAAATGGTGCTCTATCCCCTAGACTTTTATACCAGGGACTTTTAGTGATGTGCTTTTTCTTTACTATCTTATATTGATAAAATATCTTGGTGTCAATATTTTCACTCAAGTTGAACTCACTAGTATGTTCAGATTCTAACACCACATTAAAAAGGGATTCTAATCTCTAATAATTGCAGCCACTTCAGAATAAGGCTTTACAGCAATAAATCTTTAAAAAAATATATTTGTTTACAATATTTTTCAGCAGCCCTATTTTTCTTGGTAACGTTTTTGAAATTGGATGCTTTTTTCCCCAGTGTTTCAGTTATTGTGCAGTTTTATAAATTATCAGCTCTGATCCTATGTAATTAAGCTTGTTATGGGCGTCCATATGCAGAGTTAGACTGCAAGGTTTCACTCGCTTTTTTGGCTGGAAAATTCTGATACAACCCTTTCTGGGAGTCGCAAACCATGTACTTGGGAAGGAGAGTGGCATGTATCAGCATATTCTTCATCTTTTTCTATGCTGGACAAGGATAACTCAGGGCTCACCAGATTCGGTGTGAATTTAACTGATCTCAGATCAGGCTCCTAATCCCAGAGCTCAGATGACATGTTTTAAATGGAATAGTTCTTTGCATTTCTCAACTTTATAGTTTTCTGCAGTTTTCTGTATTTGTTCTTATTCACTCTGTATTTTCCATGATGATGTGGCTTCCTCTGAACTGCCTTATTCTGTTCCCCAACGTGATAAACATTTCCTGAATTTCAGGGTGCCTAGGATTTCCTATCACCTACAGGCATAGCAATTTGAGTGTCCTGAGCACAAGAGAAGGAACCTAGAAACAAATGTGAATATTGTCAGGCTCCAGAGACCAATGGACAGTGATTCTTAAAAACACCTTAGGTTGTCTACTAACCTTAAATTATATCATTCTCAGCACTACTAGGCAATTAGCTCATTATTATAATTTTAAAATAATTCCAGATCCCTACCTTATTTTTAAAGTTATATTAAATTTTGTATGAATAAATAGCCAATTATTTTTTCTATAATTCCCTACTTATCCAGAGAAGAACAAAAGGAATATTTTCCTCAGTAAAAAAAAAAAATGTTATTTTCTTCCTCCAACTATACCTTTACCACAGAAAACAAATATGCCTGCTGTAGACACACTAACTGAAACAGAAATCCCCTTTTAAACCAAGAAAGCCTAAACCTTTTAAAAATTTTTGGAATAAACTTCATTACAAATTCGGAAAGAGTTGCACAGAACCCTCTGATCCTGCAGGGAATCAGTTAATGAAAATGAGGTTTAAATGCTCAGACGTGTAAATCCTGTGCTAGTTGATCGACTTTATCGCCAGTTTGTACTCTTATCAACAGCAGCAGGCATCTGACTATATTCACTTTGATTTACTCTGTGGAGACTTTTTCAGATTTAAATGTGTTTTACCAAGACAATTGGAGTGACAAATGCAATGAATTAGATATGCATTATACAAGTAAATACATTTTAGCACTGCAGTTACTGAAAAATAAAAGAGAAAGGAAAACAAAACCTCAGATCTATTCTTCATCTTTCCTACAGGGAGATGTCAAAGACCCAGTTGGGGGGACTGCAACCGTGGAGGAAGGAGTAGCAGTCACTAAAAGATCTCACAATCACTGTTCTTTCCTACTGTCTTTCTTTCTGACTTCACCTTCTCCGTCAAGGCACAGTTTACAGAACAGTGGCAGATGCTGCCCTTCCAGAGAAGTGCCAAGCATCCGTCATCCTTCTGCTGAGATGGCTTCCACAGGAGGAAAGCAGCTTGTCCCGCTTCATTCACCCTCTCTGTGAATGTTTGATTTTCACAGAAGACAAAAGGGCAAGAGCTTTGGAATCCAAGAGAGGGTCAGAATGACAATCTTTTAGCCTGGTCCAGCTTCCTTTTATAATCTGACATCTGGAGCCCATTAATAGAACAAATTAGAGCAATTCCAGGCAGTGGCCCAGGAACAGGACTTCCTGCTCTCAGAGACCACAGCCATCAATGGGAACACAGGAGCCAGGGCTCAAAACAATGCAACCATAGAAATAGACTTGTTCCACTCCTGTGCAGACGGAAGCCCCACCCACAGGAAGTGTGTTAAAGAGAACAGGTATTCTATCTCTGAGTGACAAATTTAGTAATGCTTCCATTTCATTTTCATTTTACTAAAATAGAAAACCTCAGTGTACAGACATGATAATATGCATATGCACACATGTACCTATTTCTCAATTATTACCACATTTCTGCTGCTTTTCTATACTGATATCTTCTTCCCTCTCTTATATGTTGATTTATCTTATTGCTTATATAAATAATGTATGTTAGAGTGATATGTGTATTTGTGTGTATATGTGTGTGTCATGTAATATAACAATCCATTAAATATTAAATGACAAATTATTTGTCCTGTCTACTCAAATACGACAATCAGCCATGCTTTTCGAGTGCAAACTTTGGGTCCATCTAGGGAATACCAAATATTGGCCTTAAATTAACATACAGAATCTACATACTAATAAATACTGTGTCCATATGTAAGTGAAAAGCCCCAGGACAGAAAAGGCACTAAAAAAATGGTGTTTGAATATATCTTCTATTCCCCTGTTGCTTACAAATTATATTGAATGTGCAGTTTCTTGGCTTAACCAACAGAGATCACTTGACTATTTAAGCACAACAAGGAGCATTGCTACCTCACTGTTGAGAATCTCTTGGGCGACTACTTGCTCTGGACAGCAAAAGACATGGGCACAGCAAGTGAGGAGCGGAGGTTCTGACTGCCCTGCATTGTTTGCCCAGCAGTTTAAAAGTTCCTCTTGTTGTCTGTTTCTTTTTATTTGCATCCATGAAATGCTTGCCTAGGTGGCTTTACCATAACAGGGATATGGAAGTCTCCTGTCCCTTATGTCTCCACACAACCTACAAATATAATGATCAAAAACAGCCTTTGCCAAGATAAAAACACATTTGGTTATTCACAGCACAAATTTATATTTTAACGTTAAAAAAATCAAATATTTTCATTGAGATTTTAAATATTTCCATTCAGTACTATATTCTCCTTATGTAAAGTTTAGGTGCTTTCCAGTGTAAATAATTTAGTAATAATTTAACTAAAATTGCTTTTAGACTAACTTTCATATAAATGTTAAAATTCACGTACATAACCCATTTTGGAGAATGAAATGTAATATGACTAATTATTTGCTATATTAGTATATGTAATTATGACATTATATAAACACATATGTATGTTCCTGATTCATCCATTCACATGTAATACAGATTATGAATTAAAATCAAAATTTTTTTTATAGAAATGTGGTGTAATTGTAATTATTTATATTGCCAAGAAATTTAAATTTTAAATTAAGGAGAAAGTTATAGCTGATGTTAAATTTTTAAAACATATTCAATCAATTAAAAGTCATTAGACATTACTAAATCACATCATTGGAGTAAGCATTTCACTTCAAATGTATGGAAATATGTTTGAAATATCCTTCAATCATAGCAACAAAAGCTAATTTTTGAGAATTATCACATTACACTTTTCAAATCTAACATTTTGTTACATATTATCATTGCAATGCTACTAAGCACAAAATCAAAGGTGCAAAGCTTTTTTACACTCTTAATGGACTTTGGCTGTTAGTTATGTAATTGAATATTCTTCATATTAAGTTCAATTTTCCAAATGTAGAAAAGTATGCATGTTTTTATACCATAAATTCTGAAAAAAAAACCCGTATTTTTGTACAAAATGATATTCGATTTCAACTACTTGGATTGTACCCAAACATTACAATGCTTCAGGATGAGAACAAAACGAGCCCCTGATCTTCTACTGAAGGATTCTCTCAACAGAAGCACAGTTTTCCAAGAAGCTGATAGTTCCAGGGAGCACTGGGAGGTGAAAGAGGGTGGGGCTGGGTCTCTGAGAGGCAAGGAATAAAAAAGCAGTTGAGCTTCGTCATCAAAGGCTCATTCTTCAGTGAGCAGTGACTTTTCCTGCAGCATCTTCTAGGGCCCATCCATAGTCCATGTCTTGGGCAGAGACGGTCAAATTTATAAAGCCTTTTGGATCCGGTGAAGAACAGAAAATTAAAGAGTAGCCTCAGAGGATATCAGAACCTGAGATGGTTGGACTCAACCAGCTTCTCCTCAGCACATGGGGCCACATCCCTCAGGGCAGACTGACTCTGTGCTCTGTATGGAACTGTCCTCTCATTAGTTCTATCTTCTGGGTGATTCTAGCTTCCAATCCCTTCTATTTCTTGACCAAACTCAGTTCCTTCTATTACCTGACCAAACACAATGCCTTCACTGAACACAAGAAACCAAAGCACTGCATAGTACAAAGCATGGTAGCTGGCCATTGAGGACAGCACCAGCACAGAACTGGCAGCAGTGATTCTCTCAGGACCCTCACACCCATACTGTGCCTGGGCACCGAGTGGACAGTAGAAGACAGCTCATTTCCCACAGCACTCATATTCAGTGGCATGCTTGGCTCTTTTATCATTTTATGGTTTATATGCCCTATTTTTACTCTAGTCAGTCAACATGCCTGTTACTACTTTTGCCACATGTTGCATAGTGTACACTAAATTTATTATCTCCCTATTTAAACTGATTATTTAGCCAAATATTTAAATATATATTGAATAAGTCTTTTTTTCTGAGCAATTTTATTTTACTCTTGTTTATCTTAATTAATTTTTCTATACAATATTATTTTCTCAGTTATATCTTATCCAGTCCATCCATCTGCCTCCCAGTACTGAAAGGGCTAACATGGAACCTCCAATTCATGGGTTTTTGTTAAATCTGTGATCTTTCTCTAGGGAGAAGGAAATTCAGAGTCTAAGAGCATATTGTTGAAACACCCTTTATGTTCCTCTCTATTATCTGGCTTTTGTCTTGATTTGCTTTGTTTTAACCACGGTATAATTGAAATATAATACATGGGAAATATTTAAGAGTATGAAACCATCTTTACACGTGTATATACATATATACACACATAAAGTGCAGTAACAACTTAACATATTTGGTGTTTTAAGAAACCGCGAACCTATTTTTCAAAATAACTTTTTCACTTTCCATTTGTACTAACAGTGTATAAGATTTCCTTGGCCCCATCTCCTCCTAAATATTACCTATATGGTCAATATTTTTTGTTCTAGATAACCTATTAGATATATAATGACATCTAATTGTGGTAGTTTTAGTCTATTAATATGACAGAGTACATTTATTAAATTCCAAATGTTAAGCTATTTTGCATTCTAGAGATAAATAATTACTGGTCATTCTTTGTTATTCTTGTAACATTGTTGGATTTGGTTTCTTAAAATTGTATTGAGTAGGTAAGACCTACTTTGTCAAAATGGCATTTAAAATTATTTTCGAGATTTATGTTTTTATTTCTCACTCATATTTTTAAGTCACAGTATACTTCCATATTTTAACATCTTTGCAGTTGCCATTATATGATTAAATGTATTAATAATTTAATTTTGGATTATTGTATGTGAATTTATGACCTCTTACTTTTATTATTAAAGTTAAAACAACAATGATAGCATCAGCATGATTTCTTTCTTTTGAGAATTTTCAATTACCCAAAGAAAAGAAAAGAAGAAAAGTCTATTTCTATACCTTGTGAGGCATGTCCATATATTTACATTCTAAAACATTCTATCAATTTATACCCACTGTATGGGACAGACTCATCCATATTGGGCATGGCTTTTTTTTCTTCAATAAATGCTTAGCACATGGAATGAGTGAACGTAGCTTCATCTTGGTTAGACTGGAACTTCGTCTTGTGGAGTTATTATTTAGTCAAAACTTAAAAGCTTATTTTGCATTTCTAATTTATCTTTTGTAAACTAAAAATCTTTGTCATTTCCTATCTATTCACCCGTCTTACTATTTTTCATTGTTAGTTGTAAGCTAATTGAAAAATGAGCTTATTTACTATAAATATTACCTCTCTTTTGTCATTGTTATTGTTGTTATGGCATATTTAGAGTAGAATTAGAATGTTTTATTTTTATAGATGCAGATAGCTTTGATTCATTGCTTTGTAATTTCTTGTGTCTTAATTTTAGAAAACAGTGCTTTTTTCAGATAATAGTATCTAGTTTCATGTTTGGCCATTATAATATATATGTCCTATTTTAATCTAATAAATGAGTTCATTTGCCATTCATTTTGTAATATGTTGAGGAATTTATAAAATACTTATATATTTTTTAATTTTAACCAAATATCTCAACCCTGTGTAGTTAACAAGACTTATTTTTCCTTATCAGTTTTACTTGTTCCTTTTCAGCATATAATAATATTTTTCAGGGCTACTTTGTCCCAACTATCCATCTGTCTTTTCCTCTCTTAGTAACAGATGGTTTTAATTATTGTTTCATTACATTTAGCACTTTGCAATGTTGATAAATATCTATCAGCATAAATACAGAGAAGAATAACTAGATAGTCAAAGGAAAGTTATTCATGAAAAGCAAAATATTATTACAGTCCATTGTTGAGTAACCATCTATACGGTTTGAGAATTGGTCTGACTTGATTTATTAAATCAGATTTTTTTCAATTATGATTAAATCAAATATTCTCATTTATCTTTATCATGTAATACTGTTTCCACAGCAAGACAGCACAGCATGGGAGGTCTTTACTTTTAGAAGAAAATCCTTTTTAACTCAGTCATTTCTTTCCTTTGCCTTGTGTTATAACATGCACTAGACATTTCTGTCTCTATCATATGACTTATGATGGTTGAAGAGTCACACTGCTTAATATTGAAATAATTAAATAAGTAAAATCATTGATCTGGGATAAAAGTGATGTTACCTTCCAATCCAAGTCCAATGTCTGTTTTTAAAAAACAGAAAATAAAAATAACTATATAACTTTTGTAAATATTAGCATATCAAATACAGTGGTTGAAATCTAAATACACTTCTGAGCTTAGTCTATGTGTCTGTATACCTAATCTAGACATAAGCATACAACTTGGTACAGTAACATCTCTATTATACAAATCAATATTTTTTAATATATATTTTTTATTTGTAGTTGGACACAATACATTTTTTTCACTTATTTATTTTTATATGGTGCTGAGGATTAAACCCAGGGTCTCACATCTGTGAGGTGAGCGCTCTACCACTAAGCCACAACCTCAGCCCCTCAATATCTTACATATAGACACATAACAATAAAATGAATTTATTGAATGCAGACACAGACAACAAACTATTGATGACCAAAATAAGTATAGTGGTTTTATTGATTTTACTGATTTTATTGTGACATTAACTTCTTTTTATTCTTTTCTATTGGTTTTATTTTTTAAATATATGACAGTGGAATGCATCACAATTCTTATTACATATAGAGAACAATTTTTCTTACCTCTTTGTATATAAAGTATGTTCACACCAATTCATGTCTTCATACATGTACTTTGGATAATGATGTCCATCATATTCCACTATCCTTGCTAATTCCCTGCCCCCTCCCTTCCCTCCCACCCCTCTTCCCTATCTAGAATTCATCTATTCCTCCCATGCTCTCCCTCCCTACCCCACTATGAGTCAGCCTCCTTATAGCAGAGAAAACATTTGGCATTTGTTTTTTTTGGGATTGGCTAGCTTCATTTAGCATTATCTTCTCCAATGCCATCCATTTACCTGCAAATGCCATGATTTTATTCTCTTTTATTGCTGAATAAATTCCATTGTATATATATGTATTGTGGCATTAACTTTTAAGGCTATCTCTTTACTTCATTTTTATTTATGTTTTAAGAAAGATATTGATTACAAAATCTTAAGATATTGATTATAAAATCTTCAACAATCTTTATTTTCTATATAAGATTGACTAAAAGTAAGGAGAGCATTTATTTTCCTCCGTGAAAAGGAATAGTGATATAAAGGAAAATTAGTAAACTAGTAAAATATGTTCTATCTGGATCATTGCACAGTGAGTATATCAAATAATTTTCGATTTTACATTTTACAAATTTTTATTTTAAAATTCTCAGAATCCATCATTTAATGAACATATAAGTAGCAACGTCATGGTGTCAAAGAGTTTCATGGTTTTCATCATTAATTTCTCTTAAAAAGAGTAAATTATGAGCAAATGAGCATTACCAGCAAATTTGTGTTTCAATACTTTCCATCAAATTTAAAGAGATGGTAAACATCAAGATTATTCAGATTTTAGTATACTACATTGTACATCTCTATTTCATTATTACAGGGTGTCTCCTACAAAACATGCACATTGGTAGGTGTCATTTAAAACAATAAATCCAGTAAATGTTTTAAAAATATTTCCATCATGAGAGTGGTACTGACCTGTGTGAAAACGGTCCTGTTTGGGAAGTGGGTGTGAAACTAGGGGAGGAGGCCCGAGGCTTTGCAGTTTGGCAGAGTGTGTGTAACAGGGGTAGAGGAAAGTGGAGAAATGGAGGGACTCAGAGGATCACACCAGCAGAAAGTGGGTAGATGCTGTCCTCAGGGAAATAACACCTTAACCAAATATTTGAAAAATATTTTTCAAAGTCAATCTTTCAAATCTCTGGAATTAAGTTCATGCAGTAAACAGGAAAACATTTATTGAAAGACATCCTCTAAATTGTGCCAAGAGCCATAAGATTCTGGAGCACACCAATTTGCTCCCCATACTGGTAAGACTGAAGTTCTATCCACAGCACTTCTTCCAGGACATGTGTGATCAAGAAGATTCGAGCAGGGTGCCCCGTCCCTCATTTCCACTCTGGGACTAGGGTTGTTCCCAGAGAAAAGCAGCTCCCAAGCCCTCTTTGCAGGTGCTCTATTCCAGTTTTCACCTTATGCCACAGCCCCCAGTTTCATAGCATGGAACCTGGACTTCTGTCAGGGCAAGCCGAAGGACCAACCTGTACAGACACATGGGACTTCAACCCACAGGTAAAGGGAGGACACAAGGACCAAGACTTGTATGGCCCTGTCTGGGGAAATTGTTTGTAGTAGTACATAAAAACCCTACATCTAGGGGCGGTGTTTTTACCTACTTCCCACAGAGAGCAATTGAGAGAAGGCAGTTGTCCCATCTTATAAGTTAATAACTGGTACCTAGAAGTTGAACGGTGAGAAACAGAGAAAGATTCAGCAAAGAATTGTTTCTTCAACAAGCATAGTCGGCCCTGGTGTTCTGGAAGACTGACAGTATACAGGAGTATTCAGTCATGCAGAGAAGGGTAGAGGGCAGATATGAAAGCATTCTTCAAACCCCACATAGTGTACTTATTTATATATATTACAATGCACAGTCTAGCAAAATGAAATTAAGAATGTATTTCCAAACACAGGAGCCTCAAAAAATTAGGTTTAAATTTATCAAAATCATTGCAATATTTGTCTACTTGAATTGTATATTATTGTTCAAAGGTACTGAAGAAAATTTGAATACGTGGAAAGACCCTCATATTCATGATAGAAAAATTTAATATTGTTGAGATGACATTATTCCCCATTTTGATCTACAGGTTCAACAGAAGTGATATCAAAACCTAAACTGGCTTGTTTGCATAAATTAAAGTTGATCCAATAATTAATAAAGAATTCAAAGGATGAAGAGTAGACAAACATGTCTTCCTCAAGAAGAAGAAAGGAAGAGGATTCACTTTTTCTATTTTTAAATTTACTGCAAAGCTACAGTGTTTTTGGTAGAAAGATAGACCTACAGATCAGTGAGATCAAATCCAAATATAGAAACAACCTCTTATATTTATAGATAGTGGTTTTACACAAGTGTGCTGAACAGTTCATTGGGGGAAAATTATCTTTTCAATAAATAGAGCTAACAAAACTGAATATCAACATGCAAACAAAAGAAAAACCAAAATGGACCTCCTAAGTTAATGTCATTTAAAAATTTATTGAAAATGGAAAAGAACTAAAATGTATTAAAGAAAACAGGAGTTGATCTTTGTAATTTGGGACTAAGGAACTATTTCTTAGTTGTGACATCAGAAGCACAAACAAAAAAAGAAGAACTGTATTAATACCAAATGTTCCCATTTTAAAGGACACTAGTATGCCATTAAGAACATGAAAAGGTGTTAGAGTCTGTAAACAAGTCTGGATGGTTTGTGAGGTAATGCCAGGGAGCCATTGAGTGTGGAGATTCCTTATTGGTCGACTGCTGTATCTAGTTTATGTTAATTAAGATAAGCTGTGTAGAATGTATAAATACCCCTCCTGTTCTACAATAAGGGGCTCCCATTCCTCCTGTATCAACGTACACAAGTTGTTCATCACCCCCCCCCCCCCCCGTTATTTTGCTGCAGCCTGACTGGGGCAAAAAGGTTACGCCCAGGTTGGCAAAAATGTTTGCAAATCAGACATCTGAACAGGGCATCGGAACACATAAGAACTTAAGAGTGTGATACAAGGAGAAAAATGGATCCTGTTTTAAAATTGGCACAAGATTTGAATCAGCATTGCTTCAAAGAAGATATGCAACTGGCCAGAAAACAAACTGAAGGACATTCAATATTATTAGTCATGAGGGACACACAAATTGATACCACAGTAAGACACTGATTCACACCCACCATGATGGATATTTGAAATGACAGACAATAATAAGTGCTGACAGAGACATATAAAAATTGGGACCTTATCACATTACTGTTAGGAATGCAAGATGTTGCAGTTGCTTGAAAAAGTGTTTATTATTTTGTTAAAGTGTTAAACATACAATCCTATAATTCTTGAGGTATATACACTAAATAAATGAAAAAAAATTGTTTATGTAAATCTCTGTACAGGAATTAAGATTAGCCAAAGTGGTGAAAAAACTCTAAAGTTTATCAACTGATACGTGAAATAAATAAATTGTGGCATGTGCATTAATTAGAATATTATTCATCAGTAAAAATAAATAAAATACAACAAATTAATATTTCAGAACTTGCATTGAGTGTAAAAAGTTGCAAAAGACTATTATGATCAATTGACTGAAATCATTCTGAAAAGTGATCTAGACAGACTCCTGTATGGCTAACCCAGAACAGAGATGCTAGGGAAATGAGGAAGTATTGCTATGAACACAGGATTTTTTGTCAAAATTAGATTTCAGTAGTGATTATACAATCTTGAGGATTCCCTCAGCCCCCAAAAAAGAAAAAAAAGAAAAACAACTTTGAGTTATGCATTTAGAATAAATAGGTGAATTATGTCCTATCTGGAGTATATCTTAACAAATCTGTTATTATAGGAATGTTACTAACTGCTTTTGATCGTTAACCAAAACTCTTACATAAGAAAAAAAATAATTGAAGGAGTAAAGGAAAAAAAATGGGTGAGTGATAATAAATACAGTGGTTTCTTTGGTTTTGAAGTTGGTATTTTGGGAGTCAAAATTCTCAGTATTCTCAAAATAAGAGTACAGAAGATAATCTTTAGTTTGAACTGCAATATAACATAATCTACATTAGAGGGACTTTACTGCATGACAGCATACAGAATGAATGAATAAAACTTCAGCAAATAATTGGGTAAACTGATTATAGGAACTATCAATAAGTTTTAACCAACTTCTAGAAATTGTAATATGTATAATAAATTTTGGACAATAAATTAAATTATTTTTCTAATGATACTGATTATATTTTCCTAAATGACATAGCCATGAACTAATAAGAGATGGCCAGGCAAGAGGACAGATTATGACAGTTTTAAAGATGCATACTCTATGCAATATTTTTACTATAAAAGGACTCAAACAGATCAGCTTCAGAGTTGCCTTGAGCTACATTCACATGTACACATATTCAGATGCAGATGTTTCTGTGTTAGATAAGACCCTCAGATCCATGTCAAATTACTGCATACTATAATAGGAAGTTTGCTACCCTGAAAAATCTTAGACAGGACATCTATTTCTGAGACAGATAAAATAATTGGTTGTTAGGAATCTTGTGTCAAGTAGGAAAACAAGTATGTTTATATTTCCTATTAACTTGCCTGGAAAACTCATTTCTGTTACATAAAAAAGCAAAAGATATTTTTGTTTTTGCAACCAGAAGAGTTAGTCCAATTCTCGAAGAATTCCTGTCTCCTTCAAATATGCCTCTCTTCTCTGTGTGACAAGATGCGTTGAGCCATCCTTGACACATAACTCTGTACAACATCCTCACATTTCTGGCAGAGTCATTATTGTTCTCACCCACTGCATCAAAGCAGTTGGACTTCTAATAAAATTAAATTAATTAAAATTACATTACTATAAGGAAACCTCTATTAACTCGGCCCTGACTTGAAGGAAAAAATAAAACAAAACACAAAATGACACTTGGTCAAGCTCCATCAACATTGTTTTTAGTGTGTGTGTGTGTGTGTGTGTGTGTGTGCAATGAAAAATCTTTAAAAGGAAAGAATTGTAGAAAATTCTATTTTTCAGTGTGCTTGTGGCAGCTTGATGGGGGAAAAATAGTCTGTTTAAGCTCCTGTATGACACAGACTGCAAGATTACGCATGTAGGTAAAATTTAATTTAATCCCTACAGTTCTCGTTATTTGTAACAATTAGCTTCTCAATATTGATGTTCTGTCATATGTATTTTTTAATATCTAAATGTTCCCAATATATAAAAAAAGAAATGTTTTTTAAATAAATGAAAATACAGGTGTCTTGATCCCTCATCCTTCTGAGGTCCCAGCTGGTTTGGTGGGAGGGTACTTGTGACATCCTGGAAAAAGACAGAAGTATAATGAGTGTGCAATGAAATGTCTATCTTAGCTAATACCCTTGATCTAGATTTTAGGGAAAAAATGACTTTAGAAGTACAAGATTTGAAACAAAAATATTTTTCAATTGAATCTCAATTGCTACAGATGTTATTACAAACTTCATTGGGAGAAATTGAATATGCCTTCTCCTCCCCCGTGACTTATTATTGTTAGTGAGCTAAAAAGAAATATAATAGTGGCTTGAAACAACAGAATCTGAGGGTCAACTTGGAGAAGAGCAAAAGAGAAGGTTTTTTGAGAAAGCATATTTCTGAAGTGCAATAAAAAACAATGTATTTAGAATATTAATTCTATATTTATTAAAAGTAATTTTAAAGATTCCATATTAAATACACCGGCATTTCTGCTGTAAAATAAATGCCCCAAAAAGAAAAAAAAAATCACAGACTGCAAAACTGAGGACTAAAAACCAATGTGGCAATTGGCCCTTGAGGCTCCACGGGGATT
This sequence comes from Urocitellus parryii, assembly GCF_045843805.1. NCBI lineage: Eukaryota > Metazoa > Chordata > Mammalia > Rodentia > Sciuridae > Urocitellus > Urocitellus parryii. Next base: position 10,230,231 of record NC_135543.1, on the reverse strand, counting down.
CCAAAGCCCACTATCTGTCCCTGTCCACAATGAGAACCTCATTCTGCTCCTCTGGCGGCAAATTCCTCTATAAACCATTTCACTTTAATTATGGAGCTCTGCTGGGCACTGGATTTTTTATTAAGTGTTTCTCTAACATTACCGAAAACAGCAGGGCACATCAAGTTCCAAGATTATTTTGTCTTTTGGTCTTGGAAGCAGCCTCAATTAAGGCCAATAGCAATCCTATAATTGTGGCTCAGACAGCATGCATCATGCTATTGGGTTTGGAATAATTCTGGTGCAAATCCCAAATATTGCTGATGAGTGGGCATACCCCCAGGGCTTTGTCATAAGCTCCAATCTGTGTAATTCTAAGTTGTAGATACTTTCTAAATCTTCAAAATCAAAAGGAGCCCAAATTGCTGAGTGAAACATTGCTTTCTAGAATTCAGACATAGCTTGCTATTCTTCTGTCTCCAAAGTTTCTACACAAAATAGCCTTTGGAACCTCACAAAATGTATGGAGATTTCTAGTCAAAACACTAATTACAATAATTACAGCAATATTGGTTAAGGAAGAAATCTGAAGTGCTTCAAGAAGGTGGAGAGCGTTATAGAATATTAAAATAGACAAAGCTAGACAGTGTAAAAACAAGCAAGAGGTTTCTCAGAACTTTGAGACAAGGCTAATGGAAGTGGAATGTTATTCTGGGGCTACTTACAAAAACACACCCACCCCAAAATCCACCATGGCAGACCATGCATCATTGTGGGTGCATCATTGTGGCAGAAGTGTCCATTTTCAGGTATCATTTTTCCTAAAGTAAAATTTAAATGTTCCTGCTGCCTGTGCAATTTCTACCTGATTCTCACTTCTATACTGGCTTATCCTCCCTGGGAGGCACCACTAGAAAGTCAATATGCTTCCTTATTACTCTGCCTTAGGAACCACCTTTACCAATCATGGATAAATCAACGGATTTTGTACAACTTTCACAGTAGCCATTGGATAAATGCAAATCATAAAAGAAATAACTTTGTAATCCTTTCTCACTGGGTTTACCTGTTAAGTATAAATTCCTTTAATTTTCAAAAATTCCTACTTCTTACAAATAACACTACACACTTTCAACACTCTCCTTAATCCTCCTATTGAACTTCTGCCTCCTAATTTCAAAATACAGTCTTGATTTATTTTGAAAATAATAGAATTGTCAGAGTAATAATAGTGTTGAACAAAGAAAAAAAAATCTAAGACGATCAGTGTACTTTTCCTCTAAGGTCTGTCAGACCAATTTATTTTAGATTATATTTTGAGTCTATTGTTCTCTGAGCAGAATGAAAAGTTCCATAATTTTTATGAATAAAATACATGAATGCATGGATGTAAAGAGCTCCTTATATGAGACTGGGAAAGCAGGGCATAGGGCATAAGGCTGGAGGAGGCACATCATAAATATTAAGAGTAGGCCAAAAGAGCAAGTCACCTGAAAGGAGGAGTTTTCTTGTTTGTTGGTTTGGTTGGTTGGTTTTGCTGGTGCTGAGATTAAACAATTGCCTTTGTGATGCTAGGTGCGCACTATACCACTGACCTACACCCTCAGGCTCAGGATAAGCTAGACAGTCCATAGGAATTTCAATAGGATGGTTATCATTTATAAGGTGTCTGAAAATACTATTTACCCTCACATGGTACACGCAGTGTCAAACAATTAATTAGAAATAATTCTGTTACATATCCAATTACCTTAGAAAACTTCTGTGAAGTATTCAATATACATATGATAATGGTTATGATCCAGGTTCTGTGTTGGTACTGGATTATGTCCTGCAGTAGATGATCTGCCCTGTGTAAAAGGCTTAATTTCTCTTTAAAATGAGGAATATAAAGCTTTTCTCAATATAAGTTTTTAAAGTGCTGTTTTCACTAGTATAGGTTTATTTTACCTTACTAGAAATCTTTTGAGATCTGTCTTCTGTTTCAAGATTGAAAAGTATTAGTTAGCAAGCAATTTAAATAGTATTATATATATATATATATATATATACACACACACACACACACACACACATACATACACACACATTTACACACACACATAAATAATTGACACATATTAAGGACTCCCAATGTCACTTATAATTCCACTATACAATCTTTCACTCATTCATACAATTTGGTGTAGAATTTTTCATATGCAAGGCATACTTCAAAAACTAGCATTTGTGCACATATAACGGTTAAGTCAAATTTGTGACCTGTGTATGGGTGTATGAATTCAAGTACTAGAACTTAGGGGTAATCTATAAATTTTCTAAGGGAGTGCTGAATTTCTGTTAATCCCATGAAATATGTCATTTTTCCTTGATTTTCATGTTTTGTTCAGGTTTCCTTTTTTGAATGTGACACGAAACTTATCCTATTGGTTCGAGAGGCAAAATCTAAAATGAGAATAGAAATGCAAAAGGTGACAAGTTGTGCTGTGTTGTTCTATCTCAAGCCTTTTGTCAGATCCTGAGTTTTTTATTACTGTTGGTAACTTTGTTTGCCCACAGCCTCACTTAGGAAAGGAGGTCGAACCTCTTGACCAAGATGTTGAGTCTTGCCGTAGTCCTTAAAATACAGACAGCACAAATGTAAAACTAGTAAAAACAATGTTTAAAAAGAAAAGGCAAAAGCCTTTGTTATAAATCACTATATAATTTCCTAAATCATTAGTATTTATTGAATGATGCTTAATTTTATAAAAACTTCTCAAATATATTAAAAATCTGACTGTTCATATGTTCCATATTTGCATTTTTTTCAAATGCATGAAAAATAAATACTAAACAAAATATATTATCTCTTAACATTTAACTAATATTAAAAATTGGTGCATATATGTATTTCTTCCAACTCTGGTTTCTTTTGCATCTCTGTCTGCTTTTGATAGATGTTGTTCTTGCCTGTTGCTTTATAGTAACAAACAGGTTTTTAATCTTCGTACATTCCACATCTTCCCTGCCAGTTGTTGATGGATGACACACCAAGGAATTGTGCACTTCCTTCTAAATCCTGATGAGTGAACACATTAACAGCATACCATTCAGCTGTTCTCACCCTTGAGGACCTTACTGTCACAAATATTTTTTGGGTCCTCATACCTGTTATGCCTGTGGTTCAGACAGATTAAAACCTGATTAAAAAAGGATCTGAGTTTCCAAGTTAATAATCAAGCCATTGAAGATCAAGCTTCTCCACGCATATTTTAGGAGAGCTCATGACTTTGCCTAACTGTCAGCATATTTGCAGGAAGACACTTTGAGTTTCATCTGAAGTGATGGATTAAAATTAATTCTAAATGCACAATCTTCTTCATGCTTCAACAAATGGTGTTCTATATAACCAATAAATTTTATATGTAGCATTTTCTAAGTAGACTGCAATTATTTTCTTAAACTTTTTAAAGCATGGGGGGCTGGGGATGTGGCTCAAGTGGTAGCGCGCTCACCTGGCATGCATGCGGCCCGGAGTTCTATCCTCAGCACCACATACAAACAAAGATGTTGTGTCCTCCGAAAACTAAAGGAAATAAATATTTTAAAAATTCTCTCTCTCTCTCTCTCTCTCTCTCTCTCTCTCTCTCTCTCTCTCTAAATAAAAAGCATGGGACTTGGAGATTTAGCTAAAATCATTTTTTATTCAATTCATTAGATATTTCTTGAGTGTAAAGGTTGAGGTCAGTGCTACACTAAGTATAATGTCAGAATAAAAACAGGTGAAGCATAAGGACCAGGAAGTTTCTAAGACTTGGAAGCAGTGAGAGCAATAAAACATAAACAAGTGCCTATAACAAAGCACTCAGCAGGTAAAAGGCAAAATAGACAAAATGACTTCTAAGGATATGTATCTTTTTTAAAAAACAGTTTGAAAGGTTATCACCAAACATACATTTCCAAAGTTATTCTGTTATTTCACCTCTTTCAATATTTTTTTAGGAATTCTCTTACTAATTCATTTACCTTGGCAATAATTTATTTCATAATTGAAGAAAAAATTCTATAAAAGGAAAGTTATTCATATAATAGACCTAGATTCCACACTTCTCTAGGCTGTTGGGACTTGGAGATTTAGCTAAAATCATTTTTTATTAAATTTAGCACTAAGGTTGACAGTGCTCTTTATGCTCAACACGACTATACCATACTTCTATTTTACACTGGTGTATGTCATATCCATACAATTTCTATACAATGCATTTCTACATCTATGCCTAAAGGTATTAATCTACCTAAGCCTACATCTTTAATATCTATGTATATTTGTAGGTACCTGCTCCTTGTTTCCCCAATCAAACTGTAATGTGCTTCTGGGCTTCATACAGCCAGGGCTTAGATCAATATCCCAGCATCAGATGAGTGTGCAGGACCTGAGTGCAATGCCACAACTGGAGTCGTTTGTCCCCTGACCCACATTTTAGCAGTGCAACATCCTCCAACTCACTCACCTTGGAAACTGCCAAATGTAAATTCATGCCTCACCTACAAGGACATTTTGGACAGATTCATTTTGATAGTTTATGTTGGTATTATATGAAGTGTAGAAATCAAAGTTGTCATTACTTGCTAACTACAGTATTAAAAGAGTTGTCTATCCTTTGAGAAAATTCAAATACTTTTATACCAAAACGTTTTACTAATGATGTTCTAGAACCCATGGAAAAGGGATGGAGAAAACTAAATGTAGTTCTCAATAATAGTAAAATAGCTTCCTGCCATTTTTAAAAGAAGGATTGTTTATTTTAATCTCTTTAGCTTTGTGAAAAATTCTTTTGGAAATAAACAATAGAACACTTCAGACTTTCTGGGATAAAACTGCATTTGGGACATGAAAAAATGAAAAGGAGTGCTTTATTTACCTTATGTGTGTCCCACATTAATTACAAGCCACAAGTATTTCTTTTATACAGTTACAGAAAATTTAATTAAAATATGACAATTATAATGTCTGTTAAATATTATACAAAAACTCATGAAGATTCAGAATTGAAAAATTATCTCTGAAAGGGACAGTGCAATTATATGCAGGCTTGAAATAAAATATGACCTTTCTAAAAGTTTCAAGATTACTGGCATTTGGTACAAGGAAGTTAGCTGTATATGAAATTAAAAAAAAAATTAATGCCATCACCTGTTTTAGAGCCTAAAGGTCTGTGGTGTGCAAGGAGTTTAATAGATTATAAATACCCAACTCCATTCCAGGTAAAGAGGATGACTCTAGTGTTTGAGTCTAGGCTTCCTTTTATCTTAATATAAGGTTAATACAATTCTTTCCTAACGTAGCTCATGCACTTACTTGCACTATAATTTATTTCTGGTTGGAAAGAGGGGGTGTGAAGTTGCCAAGGCCTCCTGGAGAATGGACTGAGAAATACTGATTCTCATCATCAAAATTCCACCTGAATACACATTTCATCATCTTTGCTAACCAATGATTATGCAGTCAGGTCGCTTTTAAATTCATTGCTGATAGATGTGTCTGGATTTGCCATTATTGCATGGGTAGTGTAGAGAAAAAGCCTTCAGACTTGCAATGTTAGAAGGTCGTGTTCACCTTGGGCTATTCAGGGATGCCCTTTATCCATGGGAGGCACTCCTCTTCAGCTCCTGCTTTGTGAAGCCGGCTTTGTTGCTGCTGTTTTTGTGGTTTCTTTTCTTTCTTTATTTTGTCTTGAAGGAGTGGTGAATTTTTATCAAAATGATTTTTCTGCACTTCAAGATGCTAATCAGCCCTTTTATTTCTGAATAAATGGTTCTGGTACATAATGCTTTTCACATGGCTGAATTCAGTTCACTAGTATTTGTGAAAAGTTCTGGGTTCTAAAGATATCAGATGTTTTGTTGTTGTTGTTGCTGCTGCTGCTTGTTGATAATGTCCTGTGCTGCTGGTATCAGATTCATATTAACTCCTAGAAAGAATCTGAAGGCCTCCTTTTCTGGTTCCTTTCTTGAAGGGTTTGTGAAGGACTGATGTTAATCTTCCTCAGAAAGTTTTGTGGAATTCACCAGTGAAGACTCCTTGGTCAAGATCTTGTATGTGGGGAAAGTTTTTAAATTGTCGATTTGATTTCTATTCTATTATAGACCTATTTGAATTTTTAAAATTTCTTCCTGAGTCAGTTTTAGTAACTTGTGTCTCTCTAGGAATTTCTCTATTTCACTTAAATTATTTAATTTGTAAGCATAAAGTTGCTTATAGTAGTCCTTGTAATTCTCTTCTAGTATTATCAAGTTCCATAGTGATGTCTCCTTCTTTTATTCCTGATTTTAGTAACTTGAGTCTTTGGTCTTCTTTTCATGATCAGTCTAGTTAAAGAATTGTCAACTTGGAGCTCTTTCTATAGAAGCAGCTTTAGGTGTTGTTTAATTTCTATATTTGGTTCTATTCTTTGTTTTATTCCTTGCTGCTCTAACATTTGTTATTTTTATCCTCTGCTGGCTTTATATCACATTTTTTATTTTCACTTTTCTTAGGCTAAAATTTAGGTTATTGATCTGAAATATTCCTTTTTTTTTTTTTTTTTTTTTTTTTTTTTTTTACATTGTAAACACAAGTGTTTAGAGCTACGCATTTCTCCCAGGCTCTTACTCCCTGCATGATATACATTTTGGTATAGTGTATTTTTACTTCCATTTTCTTCAAAATATTTTCTGAATATTTAGGATACTGTGTTTAATTTCCACATTTTTGTGTAAATTTCTCAAATTCCTTTCTATTATTGACTTCTAGTCTATTTTCATTTTTATGGGAGAAGATGCTTTGTAAAATTTTAATCATTTTAAATTTGTTGTTGTCTTTTTGCGTTCCAGTGTAGGGTCTCTCTTGGAGAATGCTCAATGCCTGCTTATGAGGAATGAGTGTTCTGCTGTTGAAGAGTGTATCTGTAAATGTCTGTTACATCCATTTGGTTAATAGTTTTCTAGGCTGTTTCCTTGTTGATCGTCTGCATCACTGTCCCATCCATTACCGAAAGTGACATTTCAATGTCTTTTGCTCTAATATTTGATTGTAAACCTCTCTCCTTGGATCTGTCAGTTTTGCTTCACACATTTTTGGGCTCCTTGTTCAGTACATATGCGTTTTATAACAGTTGAATTTTCTTGATCTGTCAACACATTTTTCATTATGAAATGTTTGTTTTATCTCTAGCAAAATTTTGGGTTTTAAAGTCTATTATGTGGGGATTGGTGGAAAGACTGACCTGTAGTAGAACTTCTGCAGTGTGGGGCTGGTGGCACAGGAAAAGCAGGCAGCCTGCTCCTCTCTCCTCTCCAGGAGAAACCATCACAGGCAGGAAGCTGGGAAGAGAGTGAGCCCTGTATTTTTGGTCACACCTGCCCTTTCCTCAGAAAAAGAAAATAAAGGTCTTCATTCTTCTATTCTGGTAATCCCTCTCTGTATCATTTATAATATGCATTTAAATTTGATAAGACAAAATACATTTTTACGGGACATAGTTTTCCTTGTATTGGAAAAATATTCTGTTAGTTTAATTTAGCAATATTATCTAACGATGAATCGCTGTACTTCCAAGTATTAAAAGCTTCTGACTTTTATAAGTTCACTATGGATTCTTTTGAATCTGCATCATTCATTTAGTTGGACTCTGGAAATCTATAACAATTCATATGTATGCATATACATATACACACACATTATATATTGACCTTGATAAGGAATAGTAAACGTTATTACCAGAAGAAGAAATAGCATTTTATGAACCATTAAAGCAAAGATATACAAGAAGCATGTCATGTGTTTCACAGCTTTTATGATATTAAATAGAACTGCCTCTATATTTAAAAGGTGTATTTCCTAATATTTTCTGAAAAGGTTCTCTTTAGTGGTAAATACTGAATATGTGTCATCTTTACATTGAGAGATGAATAATAATACTCTAGCAATTTGGTAAAATTGAAAGTTGAAATTCTTCCTTCTCAATCTTCTACTTTTTTCCCATGCAGATTCAGAAAATACCTGAGTGCTATGAAATGCTTATGTTATATAGAATATTTCTTATCATAAAATAATAATACTACCAATAAAATCATCTATATTAATGACAAACACATTAGTATTAGATAGATATGCCTTTATTTCCATTAAGGCTTTTATTAGTGGCCCTTAAATTTGAAATAGGAGTAATTAATTTAAAGTTCCCAATGAGCCAACTTCAACTATGGGAATCCAATAACAAATGACCTAAAGAAAACTTGTTTTACTGCATCTCAATGCATCATCCATCATTATAGTGGAGGCCAGTTTTCTGCCTGTAAAATTATGTCAAAAGACAAAATCACCACAAAGATCTAAGTGGCTTCTATTACTGAGGCATGGATTTGACAGTCTCATCTGAAGGTGCAGAAAAAGGTTCCTGTGAGTACAGCTGAGGAGTTGGCTTTATAAAGTAGCATTAACAGAAACAAAGAGGATATTACAAAGGTGGACTGAGGAGCCTCAGACTACTTCAGGCTTCTTTCCTTTTAAACCCTAAAGCGGAGCCGACTTATTTACCATGAAGGCTAAAACTGGCCTGTTCAATATCTCACTGTCATCTTTCTCCTCATTCCTCAGAAGGTTAAGGAGTCCAGGTTCTGTTTGGGACCCAGAACCTTAGAATGAGCCGCCTCATTTTGGCTTGGTCTGCTGGAGGCTCAGTTCAAAGCAATTGCCCCCAAGATTTACCTCAACTGCACTGACATCCCGTCCTCCTTCATTCGTTAAGATTCTATGCTAGGTTTGTTTGTTTGTTTGTTTGTTTTTAGCTGCAATGTCTTTATAAATTAATATTTAGTCTATTAGATACTTAAAAGTATCTTTGTAATTTTTCATGCCTATGAGATTGATTTTGCAAACAAGAGATAGGCATAGAATTTCAATTATGCACATTGAAATGATATAGTACTTATGTTTTCCTATATTCTTTGTTTTTTATTTTTTTGGTATGGAGTAGTAAACTCAGGGGTGCTTAACCACTAAGCCACATCCACAGCCCTCTTTGATTTATAGACAGGGTATCACTGCTTTGCTATGTGCCTTGCTAACCTGCTAAGGCTGGCTTTGAACTTGCCATCTTTCTGCCTCAGGCTCCCAGATTGGTGAAATTACAGGTGTATGCCACCATGCCCAGTGGTTTTCATATATTTTAAAATAAATATGTAGGTAACCTTTTTCTTTTTCTTCTGTGAATGTACGTTTATGTGATTTTTCTACATCATATACCAAAAGACAGGACTATGAAAAAAAGTTTGCAATATAATCCTCTATCTATATTAGTGCAGTAGAGCTATAGCAGGGGATATGAACAAATAATTATCACAATAGGGTAATTGGAATAGGAGATACTTATGAAGCACCATGCAAAGACTGAATGAAACGCAGCTCAGTACTTACCTGGGAGGTCAGCGGCAGCTTCAGATTGGAAGTCACATTTGAGTAGTTCTGAATAATGAGTGGAACTTCCTCAGGAAGGTAGCTCCTTTGAAACATGACTGCAAAATAACTGTTCTCAATGAAAACCAAAACCAATCTGTTTTGTAAGATACATACTAAACCAAAATGTCAGAACGTATTCGCAAATTTCTCATTTTGCTGCAGAAGGTAGTTGCTTTACTATGAGACTTGTGCAAAACAGAGAAAATATGTATTTTGTATAAATGACTTCTCAAATGAAAGGTAAAGTAAATGGCAGAGTAAAATGTTCTCTACACTAAATATGAATAAAATATCAACTTATGTACCCTTATCTTTAATAGATGTATATTGCATGAGACAAAAGGGATAAAGTCAGTTACTCCAACCATAAAGCTATCATATGAAGTCAAAGCTTTGTCATAGTGAGAGATGTGACCTGAGGAAGATCAGAGGACAAACAAGTCAGATCACCATTCGAGAGAAGAGATGGCATCCTCTCATGGTACGCAATGAAGCCATAGAAACCCAAAGTGTGAGTTTGGCCTTTTGGTAAGAAGGTTGAGGTTTAAAGACGACATAAGAAAATATCAGAACTCATGATACTACATATAGAAGATTCCAGAAATGAAGACAAATTGTCATCTTAGATTTTATTTTTGGTAACCTCAGTATTAATGACAATATCCAGATGTTAAATAGAGTTGTTTATAGCCATCCATTGTTATTTTGAGGCCAGAATCTCTTTAATTTATTCTTAAATAGGAATTTGGTTGTTAAGATAATATATATATATATATATATATATATATATATATATATATATACTGTATGTATGTATTTAGATACATATGTTACATATAATGTATTAAAAGTTGAAATCATACATGTATCAATATATTTAAAAACCTGTTGTATATTTATTGAACAAATCATTTCCCCCAAATTTAGGCATAAATTTTACTCAATAAAAATAACTGCTGAATTATGGAATTATTTCTGTGTTACATAATGTATTTAATATTTGAATTATAATAAAATGATATTTGTGTGAGGAAATCAAATGTGTTATCTTCCTCTCTTATATGTACATGTGTTTATGTACATGTGTTAAGGTTTCTATAAATAATTTTTAAGTAAATGAGATTGAAAGAAAAAAATTATAGAAATACTTCTTTTTCTCAACCTCTGTTTTTAACAGAAGATTGCCAATTTCCCTAGGAAAATGGCAACTGCTAAATTAAGTGAACTAAAGTCATGAATTTTGTAAAAAAAAAAAAAAAAAAAAGAATTAATTTTTTTCCATCAAATGGTCCTGCAATGAAGTTATGAAGACAATAGATTAATAAATGTCAGTAGATTACTTTCTGAAATAAAATTACTTCGGGTTTACTTGAAAACAATGCTTTTTCTACAAGGTCCTCCCTTCTTTCTTGCTAAGGGCAATACACCAAAGCACCATCTCGGTTGATGAAAAATCCAATGCTTTAGCAACTTAGTCAGCCAATGTGATCATACTTCCCATGTCATTAAACCAGTTAGTCACTGAGGAATTATATTCATTGAAAAAGATAAAATAAACTAGTTCTGATTATCTCAAGCTCCTTTCTTCTAGAACCAGTGGATGTAATCAAGTTTCCCCTGGCCTACCTTCAAGAACACTCCACTGCTCTATTGGCCACAGGATTCAACCCATCCATCTTCTATACTGTATAAATCAGAGTCTTGGGAGCAGTTGTCTGGACCACCGCCATCCAGGGACACATTTAGGAGACCCCACACACCATGCTGTGCAGGGAGATGGCTTCCTGCTGGAGCCAACCAGGACGACTCAGATATTGAATGGAAACAGTAGAGATATTTTTTCCTTATGTCTAAATAGTTGAAAAGGAAATGTAACTGTAGAACAAATGAAAGGGCTTGACAGTGAAGTGAAAATTTTAAAAGAAGAAATGAACATTCTAGAGCCTAAGTTTGTGATATCTGAAAAGTAAAATCCACTGAATGACCTTAAAAATCAGACAAAAATGAGGGCAATAGGAAAAGTCAGCGCATTTGAAGATAGAACAATGAAAATAATTTGATATGAAAGAGAGACAAAAACAAAGTCTGAAAAGGAAATCAGAAGAAACATAGTCAACATTGGATCAGTAGGAATAGAGATTAAGAAAAGGGAATGTATATTTGAATAATTGTTTACTGAAAATATACACATATGATAAAAACATAAACTTTCTAATCATGTTCAATAAAGAGAAAGAAAACTAGTCTTAGATGTTTAATAATCAAACTACTAATACCAAAAGTAAAAATAAAATCTTGAAATTAACGAGAAAAAAAATTGATAGATTATATAATTTCATTTCATTATGTCTTTGGAAGAGAAACATTAAATAATAACTCAATTGAAGTTCAGAAAACTTATGGATTGTATTACATAATGAAAATCATGATGCAAGCTACCTCAGATTTCTTGCCAGAAACAAAGGAGATCAGAACCAAGTGAAACAATATCTTCCAAGTTCTGAAAAAAAAAAAAATCTCAATACAAAGAAAATATTTCCCCACAGGTAAGAAAAACATTTCTTTTTATAATAAAAATTGACAAATGGTCACCAACAGACCTGGACTTTAAGAAACACAACAGAAAGCCTTCAGATGGTGGCACTGACACCAAACAAAGACTCAGACCTGAGGAAGAACAAGCCCCCACCATGGAAAGTATGAAGGAAAACATTTTGAAAACATGTTCGCCTCTTCTAATTTATTCAATCAATAATAGTTGTTTAAAACAAATATTACAACTTTATAGCACATTGAGTTTATGTGCACACATACACACACAAACACACACACCCCACATTCACAAAAATGGTTGAAGAACAGTAACTGCTCTGCTCTTTGATTATTTTATTTTCTCTGAAATAGTATAATAGTAACTGGACATGGACCTTGACAACTTCAGTGTAGAAATATAGTTTTCAGAGCAATGTTGAAAAAAGCACAAATAGCTATAGCTAAAATGTCAATACAATATTACAGAGACATACTAAAATTCATTCAGTAGTAAATTTCTAAACTTTCTTTGCACCCACCAGGAGCTCCAATCCAATGAGACAATCAGTAACTCACTAACCATCTCTTCCCTCATATGTCCATATAACCCTTAATATAGAAAGAATTGTAGAAATAATCTATTTTCTCTTTCCTTCATATCTCTCTTCCTCTTTTTGTCTCTCTGTCTCTGTCTCTCACATTTACCTAGAAAGTTTCCTCACTTATTTGCAGTCTGTACCTGAACAGGGCAGGGGGAATGCCAACCACACTGACTTAGTAGAAATCAACCACCAACTCAGCACAAATGGACAGGATTCCTAATATTCTCTTGTTCAAGCACTCTCCCATTTTCAGAGAATGGTTTCAATCATTATTCCTTTACATCACCATTATGATATGTTCCCTTCATATGTACAGATAACGTCCTTGAATTATTTCATTATGGAAAGATAAATGCAACCAAAGGGAATTTGTCATCCTGCCACCATTATACCTTCCACCCTGCTGTACCCATAAACCTTGATTTTTCTCTTAAAATGGAATAATTAGCCAGCCTTAGTCCACACACTGTACTTTTGGAATGGATCTCAAATGACTCTCACTTATATAGAAACATTAGTTCAAAAATGAGCTGCAATTTTATCTTATCATTTTTTAGAACATTCACATTAGCATACCAAAATGCTATATCTCAATATAATTTTTTTAAAAAGCCTCCTTGGACTCCACATATCCTTCATACATTATTCTAATTTTCTGGTCCCTCCTTATGTAAGAATGTTGCAATCTGAGTTGCTTTTGCTCTTGGTGCAAATTATATCCCATGCTCTCCTGAAGAGAAACTGCAGATTTACATTGCCCACCCCAAACATAAACCAAATCTACTCTTTTCAAGGTAATGATTGATGTCCATGCTGCCACATCCAATGGGCAATTTGGTGTCTTGATCCCAAGTGATCTATCAGTGAAATTTGAGAGAGATGGACTTATTCTAAAATATAGACATGATTAACATTTTTGAGTTAAATTGCCTTTTGCTTTCTCCCTGGCTACTCCTCTCAGAGTCCCAACAAAATTCCCCACAACAAATGCACCTCCCTGAGTACTTATCAGCAAAAGAGGGATAGACCACACAGTGAATCTCTTCAAGGTCATCCCTTATTAGTAAAATAAAATGAAAAAGCAATCAGATTTCTCAACTTAAACGTACAAAGAGCATAGACATAAATTATTTAGTTTATAATTAAATATAAATTAAATATAATTACTATTTAATGTAGGCTCTCAGATAATTATTACTTAAATACAGTTTGATCATCCTAAACTGAAAATCAGAAATCTTTCAGATGCAAAATCCAAATCATCTTGTGCTCCGATGTCATTTCACAAACTCAAAATTCTACACATGACCTCATGTGATAGTTCTAAGTCAAAACAAGACACATTACAAAAAATTACCTTCCAGCTGTGCATACAAGGTATACATGAAAAATGAAAGAACTTTATACTTTGACTGGGGTCCTAGCCCCAAGATTTCTCATTATGTATATGCAAATATTTTGAAACCCAAAATGAAATCTAAAATACTACGAATGCATTTTGGATAAGGGATTTTATTCCTTATAGGGATGCATTTTATTTTAACTGGAGACAGAAGAAACGGAAAAAAATCTCTAACAATGTGAGAATAAATTCTTTTAAATTCCATAGATTATAAGAAAAAGTAATGATGTTTTCAGTTTTAAGATTTTTTTGGAAGAAAGCAAGCACAATAAGGCAGATCCAACCTACACACCCCTTTTACAATTCCAGGCCTGTTAATTGTGTCAAGTTCATGCTTTAGAGGTGTGTAGGTTGGATCTGCCTTAGTCATTGAGATTACAAGAGTTCTATTCTTAAAAGAAAGTGTCAGTTGGAGCAAATGAGAGCCATGCTCTAATCATGCTTGAAACTAACCATCGATAGTTCTGGAAGATTTGGACTCTAAGGAAGACTAGAAAGGAAGTGAGCAGCAGAGAGTGAGTCTGGGTGGGCCCAGAAATGTAAAACTTAGTTGTAAAATCCAATGGAAGTACAAATGCATCATATCCACTGCACACTCAACAAAGTGGTGACAATAATAGAGACGAAGTTGGCTAGGTATCTGCCACATTAAAGAGAAACCCAGCTGTGCACCACACCTGTAATCTCAGTTACTCTAGAGGCTGTGGCAGGAGGACACCACATTAGAGGCCAGCCTATGAAAACAAGCAAGACCCTGTGTCAAAATAAACAATAAAAAAGGACTTGGGATGCAATTCAGTGGCAGCATCCCTTGGCTCAATCCCTGTTGCCAGGGGGAGTCGTGCTGGGAGAGAGTAACTGTCTTCTTTATCCAGTTAATTGTTTTCTTATTGACCCCAGGTTACATTGTAAATAGAGGACCAAAAGATTAATGAGGGCATCATCTTTAACAATATCATTTTATTCAAATGCTTCATTTAAAAACATGGCAGTGGCAATTTTGAAAATTGAAAACTCTACCTCTCGCCTCAAAAAAAAAAATAGAAATTATAGCATATGAAGTACACAGTATCTTAGAGAATACATTATCAACTCACAAAAATTGCTCAAATTGATTTTTCCAGAATGACCGACATTAACAAGGGTACAAAACAACTGGGAGAGGAAGAAGGAGGGCCCTCAGAAGTTGGAGAACAGTGCACACAGAGATCTCTTGTGAGTGAACTTATGTTGATGTTGCTGATAGATGATTTCAGAACACACTGTGCTGAACTTTACCAGCTGGACGGAAGACATACTGGAAAACAAGTCAGAGCTATGTGGGGCCATTGTTGACTGGTGGGATCATAAGAGCAGAGCATTCACGGTGGCCAGCTCAGTCAGAAGTGGATGGAAACACAGCAGATGTGCCAAACCCAGGCGACTCCACCAGCGAGATGCAGAAACTGACTCAAGGAGAGAGACCCCATGCCTAGGCTGGCTCTGCCCCTCCGCAGAACAGTTGTTCTGTAGAACTTGAGGGTCCTGCGGTAGTACTTTTCTCCCTGAAGCACAGAGTAATCACCGATTTTGGAAATGTTACTCAGAAATGGTGCTCACAATAACAATTTAAATGGAGGGCCCTCTGCAATATCCTTCTAAATTCATTCCAAAAGTAGTTCAAACATTTTTGGATATCTGACATGTGGCTGGCATAGGGCTTGGTCTTAAAGCTACTCCTTGCTCTCAAACAGCCCACCTTTCCAGTGAAAGAAATTTGGGTCAGTTCTATTTCATTAGGTTTTAATTACAGGCTTAATTGGCACATGCACTAGGTGCTTTATGGAACTCAAGAGAGCATCAACAGGTCCTCCAGTGGGGAGGCACTGAGAGTCACCTCCAATTCAGTATGCTTTCACACAAGCGATTTGGTTAGAAGTGTATATTTTAAACATAAAATACAATTAGGATTGTTTCTTTATTCATGAGATAAAAGGTGAGCCCCCAGACCCTGCGAGATCATGACAATTGGTGCATTTGAAAGCTCAAGGTGCTCATTTGTGGCTCTGACTTCTGGACCTCTGGGCAGAATGTGAGTCCTTCTTTCTGGGAGGATCATTCAGGGTTGGGTAGACATTCCCAAGCAGTTAAGCACATCAAGAATGCCAGAAAAAGATTATCCTAGTGTAGATTAATTCATCTCTGCTGATGATTTTGTTTATGCTCTTATTTTTAGGATGGTGGTTCAGGGGTGAAACTAATGTGGAAATCTGTGGGATTCAGGAGATGTTCCCAAGTTGGTGGTTGGAAATATAGTCCAGCACCATGCAGGAGCAAACTCTGAGTGGCTCCTTTTCAAGGTCTACCTTTGGGAGTAGCATATGTCAGGAGAAGTGATGGGAGGTTGGATGGCACTTGTAAGTGCTTCCAAGATCCCAAGGTAATGGTGTGATGGGGGTTTGAACTTAAGCATCTCCCAGAACACTGCATTCCAAAACTCTCCCATCACCTATGCTTTTGTCTCTTTTTTATTTTACCTTTACATTTGAGTCCTATTTGACCATGCCATATTCTGTTCTGTCTTTTCATACCCAAAGTAGGCAATGATAAAGCAAAAGAGAAACAAAGACTTCCAAGTGTTTATCAGAGCAAACTCCCATTGATACCTTGAGTGATGCTTCCACACTGCAGGTCAATGGAGCAATGTGTGTGAATTATGCAGAATATAGATGCACACATAGCTAATGGGTTGTCCACTGATGATTAAAATCATACACAAGGCACATAAACCCTTAAGCATAGTTCACAATTATTAGAGAAAATCAACAAGGCTAAAACTCTACAAAGTTAAATTTGGTCCAACTCACTTGCTTGAAAATGCACTTGCTTGAAGTCTGACCATGCTTTGACTTCACCTGTGTTTGTTTTTTTTCAATAGTCATGTGACCTCTAACAACCTAACTAGATCCTCACTCAACTTCACCTGACAACTGGAGATGAAAACCTCTCATAGCACAAAGCTTCACAGGAGATAAGATGTGATAAATCTTGGCTATTATATTTTTTCAATGATGTCTGTAAAAAAGTATTTTGCTATGTGCTTTTAGAAACACAAATTGAACCTAGAGCTTATAAGTAGATTTGGAAAAGTAAGATATATAGGTGAGAAATGCGTTTGTGTGTGTGTGTGTGTGTGTGTATCTTGAGTTTGTGCCTATTACTCTGTATATATTAGACATAAATCATAACAGCAGCATCTTTAGCCATAAGAATGCAATGACCACAGTGAAATGCAGAGAATACAGTGAACAAATAAAATTTAAATTCATCTTGAAAAAGTTCGTAGCAAATTTCAGAGTCCTGAGATACTTAAGAAATTAAGAATTATCCAATTTTTATTTTTTTTAAATTTATTCTACTTAGTTATACATAATAGCAGAATGCATTTTAACTCATTGTACATGAATTGAGCACAAATTTCTCTAGTTGTGCACAATGTAGAGTCACACCATTTGTGCAATCCTGTATGTTCCTAGGGTAATGATGTCCATTTTATTCCACCATCTTTTCTGCCTCATTCCCCCTTCCCTCTCCACCCTCCCCTTTGCCCAACCCAAAATTCCTCCATTCTTGCCACCTCACCCCATTATGGATCAACATTTACTAATCAGAATAAACATTCAGCCTTTGTTTTTTTTTTTTTTGGGGGGGGGTTGGGTTACTTTTCTTAGCATGATATTCTCCAACTCCATCCATTTACCTGCAAATGCCATCATTTTGTTCTCTTTTAATGATGAGTAATATTCCATAGTGTATATATACCTAGGTTTCTTTATCCATTCATCTATTGATGGGCATCTAGGTTGGTTTCATAGTTTACCAGGAGGCACCACAATACCAGACCTTAAACTATACTACATAGCAATAGTAACAAAATAACATGGTATTGGCACCAAAATAGATATGTAGACCAATAGTAAAAAATAGAAGACACAGAGAAAAAAACACATAAAAACCATTATCTTATATTAAACGAAGGTGCTAAAAACATATATCAGAGAAAAGATAGCCTCTTCAACAAATGGTTCTGGGAAAACTGGAAATCCATATGCAACAAAATGAAATTAACCCCTGTCTCTCACCATGCACAAAACTCAACTCAAATAGGATCAAGGTCCTAGTAATTATACCAGAGACCCTGCACCCAAAAGAAAAAAAAAAGTAGGTCCAAATCTTCATCATGTCAGATTAGACCATGACTTCCTTAATAAGAAATAAATCAACAATTATTAAATGGAATAGATTCAAACTAAAAAGCAGCAAAAGAAACAACCAAGGAAGTGAAGACACAGCCTACAGAGTGGGAGAATATCTTAACCACACACACATCAGATATAGCACCAATCTCCAAGATATATAAAGAACTCCAAAAACTTAACACCAAAAAAAACAACAACAACAACAAAAAAACCCCCAAATAACCCAATCAATAAATGGGCCAAGAAAGTGAACAGGCAATTCTCAGAAGAAGATATATAAGCGATCAACAAATGAAAAAAAACTTCAACCTCTTTAGTAATTAGAGAATGCAAATTAAAACTAAGGTTTTACTTAACTCCACTCAGAATGGCAGTTATAAAGAATAAAAGCAATAATAAGTGTTGGAGTAGAGGTGGGGGAAAAGGTATACTCATACATTGCTGGTGGGACTGCAAATGGGTGGAACCATTCTGGAAAGCAGTATGGAGATTCCTTAGAAAACTTAGAATGGAACCACCATTTGACCCAGCTATCCCACTCTTTGGTCTATACCCAAAGGACTTAAAATAAGCATACTATAGAGGTGCAACCACATCAGTGTTTATAGCAGCTCAATTCACAATAATAAAACTGTGAAACCAACCTTGATGCCCATCTAGAATTATCCAAATTTTAATCCAGGTTGTGATAACTACAAAATAACACCAAACCTACTCAGAATTAAGTCTCAGTAGCAGAAAGTTTCCCTGGTTCTTTAGTGTAGGCATCAGGGCACTAAAACTGTGGTGGCTGGGTGTCCACCTACATGAAGCCTAAGGAAATGACAATTTTTACTAGATGCATAGGTTAATGTCAGAAACTGGATGCCAGGAAAAACAAGCATACTTTCCCATAACAGGGATGTTTCTCTGACCTGACAATAAGTGACAGTGGCTTTTCCTTTGGCAACACTGAGACACACCACTTGCTGGGTTTGGGATGAAACACCTGTGTTTTTATTTTGAATTTTATTTTCCTCTATCAAGTGCTTTTCACACTCATTTTCGTGAAGGGTTGGAATAGTATTTCATAGAGAATAACTAATGAGGATGTAGTTGGTGTTGACACTTTTACCCATGTGCCAGTATTCAAAATAGAACAATTTTATGATATATATTGTGTTCCAAATCTGTTCAGACGGAATACTCTGTAAACATTTGTTTTTGCTGAAGGAATTAAAGCATGCCTAAATGCATTTGAAATGCACTTTCTCTTAAATATTTCTAGAATTATTTCTGAGGTTCTTCTCTCCACCCAACTACAGGTCTATAAGTTTGGATAACACTCTTATTTTAGGGAAAAAATGTGGCATTATTATTTTTTAAACAATTTACCTCTTTTTAAAATTCATAGTCTACTTCTCTAGCCCATGTAAAATCTCAAATCATTCCTGATTAAAAAGTATTATATTGATGGTCTTATTCAGAATTCAACTCCTAGCAACATTTAAGCAAAGAAAACAAGAACTAGATTGCTTCTCATCTCCTAGTGTATCAATCCAGACATCCCTAACATTTTTTGGTTGGTATTTTAATTTTTTTTCATTATGTATATAGAACTTGAAATCCATCCATAAAGTTATCTGAAAATTTGAAAACTTTGCAAAAAATTTTCACTAGATAGAATCTCAGGGACTCTTAGTTCAACTTTGATTTATACACATTGTGGTTGATAGAGGTAATACCAGGCAAGAATGAGAGAAACAGGCCCTTGTATTCTGAGTTAGCTTATCAACCAATGAGAAGATGGATATGGGCAATCTATCAAAATCATCCCAGTCTCTCATTTTGTTCTCTATGGGATTTGTATTTTGTCACATGGCTACAAATTTTTGGAGAGGCCTCCAGCTGGACCTGGCACCACTGGGGGTCCTGCTCTTTGACATTATTCCTCAGCCATCAATTAGAGGCAAATTTCTCCTTATACTGGCACAGAGGTGTTAATGTTTCCACCTGGCATGTTTGTCCAATATGTCCATTTAACTTACACCAGACATGTCTGGGAGCAGTAGAAGTTTGATTTCATGCACATCCTCCTAGCATTCTGTTCACTGAATATTTTGTTTTCCATCTTGTGATAAACACTTCCCTTATGTGGAAAAGTTGCTTGGAAAATGATTCATATCCCAAGGGTATGACCATAGAGAATAAAGGCAAATTTGTTGCAAAATGCCATTTTTGTGATCTAAGTCCCTTGTGTTCCCAAATCAGCAACTTGGGAACATTAGGACCATTCAAGTCCAGTTCACAAAAGTCAGCTCCTGAAAGACTGCATTGTCTGTGCTGCTTTTATGAATTACATGCCTCATGCATTACCTTCTCCAAATGCAGATGCCGTGTTCACATTGCCCAGTCTTCAATATAATTGTGCCTAGTTCCTTTAATGAGAAAAGAAATGCATTGTTTTTGCCTATACAGTCACTAATTTTAAGTTAATCAAGTTAAATAATGATTTATATTGCTTATAGAACCAAATACAAAAAAGAGGTCGTTTAAGCATATTTCTTAAATTCATAACATGGAATATGAATCCCTTATTGAGTAAGTTTCTGATTTTCCAGGAAAGTTGTTACACGTTTTCCATTCAATAATGGCAGGAAACAACTTCACTTTATTGTGAAATATAAAAGAAAGCAGAATGCTTCTTTATCAGGTTTCTAAAATGTTCTTCCTCTAGTTGCCGAAGTCAGTAACTGGACTCATACTATTCTTTAGCTGGTGAGATAAATCATGTACCTGAATTAAGGGCTCAAATTTAATGCAAATCATTGGTCTTCTGAACTCATGTAACCAAGGAGCACATGATAGTCTTTTAAAATAATAGTGATTGATAGTGGGAAATAAAACGTCTAGCTAAAAGTAGTAGTGAACCAAAAAAATAGATGTTTAGTCTAGAAGGAAAAGATCCATGGACAGAAAGACCATTTATGTTAATATAAACGCTTTGGTTGTTGCTAACACAGGGTGTTGAAATAAGAAAGCATCTCACTCCAATCAGCCACTTTGTAAAGTAAATGCAACACACAAGCATTTAATTTTTCACCATTTCAATTTGTCTGTCTTGAACACATTTGTTTTCTTTCTCCTGAAGAGCCTGATTCCTTCTCAGATAAGGGACGAAGCTGGGCTATGGAGATGCTTGCGCAGAGCCAGTCAGATCCTGTGTAATGAACATGGTCCTGGTGATATGTCATATGCCATGTAACATTAGCACTGTCCAAAGTACATAAAAAGAAGGTATTGAAATAAATATCATAAAAGATTCAGTGTATTTGTAGACGTGAATTTGAACCTCAGTTTACCTTTTCACAATGTATGTGGTTGATATTTAAAAACCACATTTATCCTGACTTAATAAAACAAGGACATCGTATTCCATGTCAAAGGGTTGCGGTAAGGTTTAAAAAATAAAGATTAGAACAGTAAATAGAAATATATATATATATATATATATATATATATATATATATATTTCTATTTCTTTCCATTTTTTAGAAAAGATCCTATAAAGTATATGCCCTTACTGATTCCTTAACTTAATGTTATTTATTATAGATTTATTTACTTTATTTATTATAGACTTAATTAGATTTATTTTCTGCATCCACATAAAATTTATTTCCTAAATGACCTAGTGAACATTCGGAGAATTTGAAAATTAGTTCTCTTTTTCATCAGCTTGTTAAGGTATATATTTATTTGGATTTGAAGAAAATCATCATTCTTTTAATGAGCTAGGAAACATAATAATATAAAACAGCAAACCAAGGCTAGATGTAGGTATATTTGAATAAAAACCTAGTACCACTACTGAACATCTATAGAGATCACACAAATTAAAATGCTTATGGGCATATTTATACACATGTATGGCCTATGTTCTTTTGAATGTTACACTTTCTTGCAGGTATACAACCTAAGACGAAATGTTTTGGAAGTTTAATAATACTATATCCTTTTAGCTTTTGCAGCAACTAAATTTCTATATTTTTCAGTTTTATATTGATACAGAAGTCTCTATTAATGTTCATGAAATCTGAGAAAACAAAACAATGAGACATTTATTTTATTTTCTATAAATGCCATTACTTGTAAATGTCAGGATAAACTTCCTTTGAGCGTTACGCAGTTTAACATGTCAACTATCATTGTCATCACAAAATCCCAGCATGAATCACATTTGGAGATGTCTAACCAACCTTTCTTAGACGTGGAACTCTCAGAACAGAGATAAAGTTATTTGCTTTGTTTTTGGCAGGAGACTATGTTATGAAGAGTGATCTAATTCATCTTTAAAAAAACAATGCTTTGGATTTAAAATGTCACATTCTTTTGTTTCAGCTTCTTTACTGAGAATAGACATTGTGAAACTACATTTAGGATAGGACATCATATATTTTTGTGACTTTAATGTTTGCTTAATCATATTGCTATAAAGCAAAAAAAAAAAACTGTAGCAGACAGTCTAAGTAACTTTTTAAAGCCTTTTTTAAATAAAGAAGGTGCTATAGACTGAATTGGGTCTACAGCAAATTCATATGTTGAAGCTTAACTTTGAACCTGATGGTATTTGGACATTAGCCACTGGGAGAAGATGGGATTGAGGTGACACCATGGGGAGCCACAGTGGTGGGAGTGGGAGTCTTTTAAGATGAGGGAGACACCAAAGCTCTCTCTTCTCCCTGTGAGGACGGGATTCCAGGCTCCCGAACTATAAGACGCAAATTTCTGTTGTTTAATCAACCAGTTTTTGTGGTATATATATATATATATATATATATATATATATATATATATATATATATATATATTTTATGTCAAACACAATTTACCTTTCCCTCATATTTAAACCTTTTTAGCTAGGTTTAATCCATTAATTTATTAAATCAAAACATTTATTTATTGGATTGTAAGTGCTGGTTCGTAGCTAAAATAAAAGTCAGAGATTTATTTGTAAACACGTTCCCATCTGCTGAATTCATGTCTTGATGAAAAACATTGTACTAAATGCCAAATATCTTTCAGGCATTGGGACAGATTTTAGAATACCAATACCAATTAGGCACAATCCCTGTTCTTGGGTATTCAGACAGGAAACCATGATTGGCATCCAAGTCATATGTATATGTGATGTTGAGAAGCATCTAGGAAACTGATAGGCAGACTACATTAGCTCCCTCTCCAAGATCTTAACAGATATTCATGCTTACAACAAAACACTAGACATGTGTGGTCTCCAAACACAATTTTCTCTGTCAGTAGCCTCGGAACACTGCACAAGGCTGTTTTTTGTGTGCATAGAATGTATATATTGCAAAAGCTAGACGTTTGTCTAAGTGGCATGATGCCTTTTGCTTTGTCCTGTGCAGTAGGCTTGTCAACTTGAGAACATACACTGACATTTGAAACTAGAGAGATATTTTGGAGTAGGTCACAAAAATAATCTGTCCCCCTCCAATAACCACCTAATATTTGCTAGTATTACTCTGATTCTTGCCTTGCTCACTTGATATACCCAGTAGGTGATTTTGAAAGCACAGCTTCCACTCCCAGATGATATCTGTGATCTGAAGTTAAGTCTTGTTTTAAGTTTACTACTCGCTCGGTTTTCTAGCAATTGTGTGTGGAGAGTGCAACTTTCTTCTTCTTTTCAGGATAAATGTTGCAAAGACGTCTTTGAACAATACAATCAGCCTCTCTAAAATCCAACACTACATTCAACAAAGACATTAACTGGAGTTGCCTAAGTCAAAGATCTGGGCTCCACATATCACCTCTTCATACTACTACAGTGTTTCCACTTCTTGGAGGATGCTTCATGTTAGACACAAAAATGAAAGGAAAACTGAAAATGTTTTGGGCTATCACTGTATATTTTCTTAAAATAGCATTTATAAAGACTTAGAAGAGATATTTCAAGTGATATATTACATGGATAACCATCTCCCTAATTGCTAAACAAAACAGACGAGACCCTCAATGCTCTCTCAGGATGTTGCCCTGTTGTGGACACAGAAGAAACAAAAAATAGGGTAATGGAGGAATCTCTGAGTTTAATTTAATTTTTTTTTTCAAATTTCAGTTCTTGAACTTCATATTACCATACATTTGAGCTTTTGAGTCATTTATAATAGCTACATAAAATACATTATTATATTTTCTCTTTGGTATATATTTACCAGTTTCTTTTTCTGAATGATATCTCTGGCTCCAGCCTAATTTTCTTCTCATTAATGTAAATGCCTGAATAACAGCAGTTTTCCTACTTTCATTTCTCTCTCTTCCTTTCTTCCTTCCTTTCTCATTTTGAAGGAGGGACAATTGAATTTTATGTATCAAATGATTTCATGCAACTTGAACATAAAGAAGACCACATTCAGTTTTCTCTGATTTCTGTGTTGGAAGTTTTTTAAATTATTTATTTATTTATTTTTTAGTTGTAGTTGGTATAATATCTTTATTTATTTATTTTCATGTGGTGATGGGGATTGAACCCAGCACCTCACACGTACAAGGCAAGTAAGTGCTTTACCACTGAGCTACATCCCCAGGAGGTTTACTTGTACCAAAACAGAAACAAGAAGAACAAAATATATACTAGCTTATGATTCTACTTTTACATGGGGGTACATTCAATAAAATGGTAGCCTGCTCACCAAAAAATATATGAAACACATACTTTTTATTTTATATAAGTAACAGAAAATGCAAACAGAAATTGAATTCTTCAGATACATTATAAACAACACAGTGAATTCTAAGTCCTTTCTTCAACTTTGTTTCCAGTTTAAGGTTGAGATGACTGGTGGCTAGTGAGGTCATAAGTACAAAATTTAGGTTACAAAAATCTTAATGATAAACATAAGTACTAGAAATTTTAGTGCACTATTTAAAAATCAAAATTAATATATGCATCATGAACAAAATATTGACATTTTGCATAAAACCAAGATCCAACCTTACAGTTAAATGCTACATTTTATTCATATCACTGTAATCCAGGCCAATTTGTGGCCTTCAATTCTCTTTCACATATAGTGATAATAATTGCTTTAAATCCTTACTCTGGTTGTACATTGCAAATCCAGTCCCACCCCCAACTGCCACCAACACAAAACAATATGCACACACACATATGCCACTTTTCTCAACATTTCTACTCCAATGAGTTCCCACATCTCTCTCTGACTTCCTTTAGCATATCTTATCTGCTGGGTGGATGTCACACCTTACTTTCCTGGGCTTCTCTAAGTTTCTGAATCCCTTTAGTACCTGGAGGATGCAGGACAGAGGCAGGTCCAGTAACAGTCCCAGTGAGTGGGACTCCTTCATCCTCAGAGGAACTATGCTTATCATCTGCACGGGAGAAAGGTAATAGAGAGTAATGGAATGATGACTAATGAATGACAGTCATGAAACAGGTTCAGTTTTAAAGGAGAGATAGATAGATATATAGACAGAATGGTGTGGCTCTCTCCTGTGATTAATGCAAGGAGTGTGTTATTATTCTCTTTATTTCATAGAAGAGAAAACCAGGGTACAGAGAGATAAAGCAACTGTGTAAGTCCACATATATAAAAAGAATTAGTACTTAAGAGGATAAATTGTATAGCTATAATCTTAACTCACTGTCTTTCTGTTGTCATTTCATATGTTTAAAAAAAAAGGATTTTAACTTTTGATTGAGGGATAATTATTCTTATGACTGCTTCCTATATATTCTGGGAAATTTGATATTGAAATAGGATATGTGTATTTACCAATATTTAATAGCAATTATCTGACTATGTCAAATAATACAAAAGTTTTAAAATAGGTTTATGTTTATGTTTCTAATCAGTGTTGATAGCAATGATGATATTAAAGGTCAAAAAAAAAAAGATTTGGTGTTATCCAAAAATAATTTTCTTGGCTTTTGGGTTGATTTGTCTGTCAAAATGATGAACCTATTGTGCAAAGAGGAGCAGCATTTAGGGTGGTATCTTTTCTACCTGTCATAGCCGTCAGTCTTACCAAAGTATAAGCTGATAAAAATGCCTGAAGTCTTCCCCTTTCAGCCAACAATAGTCTTGATTGCAAATAAGAAAAACTAGGTGCAGAACAGGATACTCAGGAAAAGTAATGATTTTCCTGAAAATAATTCAAGCACCAACTTTTTAATGTTTATCCATTTTAGAACAAATTCTCAGAACTAAAAGAATCAGAATGAGGATAATCATTAAGTATCAATTTCTTCAAATATTCTTTCTTGCTGCATTCCAAAGCACTTCCTAAGAACTCAAACTGTAGCCATTAAGCAACAGGGTCATACCCCTTTGGAATGCATACAAGTTTGTATCAAATTATTTTCTAAAATAGCCCAAAGCTGTTGGAGTAGTTTCAAATTGCTTCAGGCATTCTTAAATTCCTATATGACAAGTATTACAGAATTTAGCTGTAATCACCTACCTCATTCAAGAGAAATTTAATAATTGCAAAAAAAAACCCAGAAAATAACCTCTCATATTTGCACATTTAAAAATGGAGAACAAAGTGCACATTGCCCTCCAGACAATATTTATCTTTGAACAAAATTGTTAAATAGTGCTGACTGGAGAAAACTAACTAATCGAATTTTGTCAGTTCTGTGACTAGAAGGCATAACCTTATTTAAAGATAACACCTGGGGAAAAAGTTGAGGCAGTTATTAGATTTGACTGCAAATTTTCATATTTTTGTGCAGATTTATTAAAAAAAATTATCTATATTTACTCACTAAAAAAATTAACAAAAGATGTTTAATTAGTTTGTTGAACCTGAATCACTTGCAAATCTAGAACTCACACCGGCCAATAGATCCCATTGTACAAGGTATTGTTAAAAAAAAAAATGTTACATTTTTCATTGTTTGGAATCCAGGAGCTGCAATGTGATGCATTAATGATTTGTGAACACAACTGTGAAAAGCAAAGAAGGTGTTTCCTACTTCATACTCTGAGTGTGAACAGGGTGTGAGAGAGACTCACATTTCTTCCAATAGAAGAAACATTTAAATATTCCTCAAACAGAATCTGTGATATTACTATGAACAGCTTAAAGCAAATAGAGAGTTCACTAGCCAACTTTCCCAGTGTTAGAGTTCCTATCCTTCCTTTTTTTTGTCATTATTTTCAGCTAAAATATGCCATCATGCAAGTACATCTCATAGCTTTTGAGTCAGTCCTATGGGACACCCCTGAGTAGTTACATTACCGTTTCCTGATAGCATGTCATCTAGTCTTGAAATCACCACCTCTGTATCCTACCGCTTCAAATTTAATCATTGAAATATCTCCAATTTTCTCAACCTGTGCCTTTGTTACTCACAATTTAGATATGTAAACTCCACTCCAAAACCCCAATTTTCTTCTTAGATATCTTTCAACTTGTGAAATTTACATGTGGTCATAGCAATTCAAATATATTTATATAAAAATATGATTTATTTTCAAATGAATACAGTGGAACTGAGCTCCTAAGAAACAGAAGCTTCTCCAAAGACTTTCCTCATCTGTGAATGGGAACTCTTTATTGATGTCCATTTCTCTGTCTTTCTCTCCCTTTCTGTTTCCCCCTGTTACTGAATCAGTCTTTCTCTCTTTCTCTCCCTCTCTCTGGGAAACTCTTTTTTTTTTTTTTTTTTTTCCTCTACCATCAAATGTATTCAGGATGTAGCCATCTCTTACCGCCACTGGAGTCCAAGTGGGCTTCATCTCTCCCTGGATTGTTGCTACAGCCTCTTCACCTGTCACTCAGGCCTCACTTACTGCAGCACGCAGTGACCTTGGTAAGTAAACTCAGAAGCCAACACTCTGCCTGTCCACCTTCCTGCTTGCTGCCCTGGTCCACTTGCCTTCTAGCTATGTTTGGCAGAGAGAGGTAGCCTACAGTTTTATAGCAGGTTTTTCAAATACCAGCACTGAAAATTGCTGAATGGTTCTTGTCCTGGGGTCTGTCCTGTGCATGTTAAACTCTACTCACTAGATACCAGTAACAACTGTGCCCCAAGGAGTGATAACCAAAAATGTATCCAGGCATTAGTAAATGTCACTGGTGCATGTAGGGGTTAAAAACATTGAGAATCACTGTCCCAGCACATTAGTATTTGTGTTTGTCTCTAGAGAACACAGTTTAACTTTATAGGCTGCTTCAACTTTTTTCTGTATGTTACTCAAATGTCATGTATTCATTGAAGTTTTTCCTGAGCACACAATGACTAATATGTAACCAAACACCTGTCTCATATTATTTCTTATTTTTTCTTTAAAATATAACCATAGTTCGTTTAATTTTGATTTTCTAATTATTTTCTGTTATCGCCCTAGAATTAAGGATCTCTGTTTTGTCTCTTTTGGTCCCTAATGTTTCCCTTCTCCTTAGAGCATTGCCTGATTCATAGAGAAAGACCCAATAATTTATTGAATCAATAAATAAGTGAACAAATGGATTATCAGGTTATAAAGTTATCTTCTGGAGATTTCAGGAATTTAGCTGCTGCAAATGAGAAATACTGAAACACAGTATCAATCAAAATGGGCCTGATTTTACTTGAGAAAAATGTAGAGGTAAGTCAATGGGTACATAATTTCTGGATCTTTCTCCAGTAATTTTTGAAGGAAGTAATTTTGTATTTCTATCTATTGCCTAACAATTTTAACATATCTGTAATAGTTTTCAGATAATTTTTGAGCCAAAGTTACATAATTAGAATTATCACTTGATTTATACTGACAGATTCTTACCAGTAACACATGCCAAACAAATCAAGACTATTTGTACCTTCCTACAGTGTCCTTTTTTTTTGTAAAATGGGAAAACGTGCATGTTGTTTATCTTCTACTTCAAATACTGGGCTGTGTGCACAATCATCTGGTATTTATTTCAAGGATATTGAACCTGACTCCATGTAAGAGTTTATAGATGCATTTTAAGACTGCTGCAGTAAAAGTTTGGGTTTTAAAATAGTGTGCCATTTTGTCATTGAAACCATCAAACACGAGGAGGAAAAAAAGAAAAAAAAATAGGGGAAAAATTCAAGCCAGTAATGCTGGGTATTAATTTATGTACTGAACTGTTGCTGAAGTCCAGCCAGCAGCCCCTGGATGCATTCTGTGGCTTCTGGTCTATTAGAGTCAGAAGAACACAGCTGAAGCCCTGAGTCCGCAGCTCACCCAGAAAAGCTAACCCCATGACTTTTCTTGCAACAAGATCCCTGCAGTCCCTTTCACCCTTGAGAATATCAAAGAAGAAGAGACAAAGAATGATGAGTGTACAAAGGACACCCCACACACCCAAGATAAGAGGAATGACAATGAAGAACACATCAGAAAATATGACACCAAGGCAAAAGAAGTACTGGACAAATTCATTATTCAGCAGTTTAGAAAAACTAACAAACAATGTGCCCTTGTAGAAGGCGTGGGCAGGGTTGATACAAGCCAGGCAGTGCAGCAATAAGTAAGGTATGGTTCACAGACATCTTATGCTCTGAGGAAGCCCATTAACCTGTAGAAGAGAGATCCTTGAGGTCCTGAAACTAACAAATGCTAATACCTTTCATTGTCACAATACAAAAGGAAACACTTCATGGGCCCAAACATTTTTGTTTAAAGTTGATAAAAATCCCCAACCTGGAAACCCATAATGTATGGCATTCCCCTTAACTCCTCAAACCTGGAAATCAAGATCAACAGTGTCCCCATGCTACTGAGAGTTTGCTCTGAACCACCTGGCAAGGAGATACCAGGATGAGCCCAGAATACACTCGACTGCCTTTGCACTGGGCTGACTATCTCGTACACCTCGTCAGGAATTGGCCAGAGCTGACCATTGTCCCAGTGCCACCCTCCTGGCAGGCCATATTAAGTAAGTACCCCTACGGAACAATTTCTTACATTTTCAAACCCCATTTTTATTAAAAAAGAAAAGTGAGGGAAAAAGGAATTTCTGAAGAAGAAGATAGCAAATTTCAGAATTCTGACCATTGGAGAACCAAGTTTAATCTTGGAACTATTGATGATATTCTATTGCTAATATGTTACATACAGCATTCAAAAGAATGTTCTCTCTTCTTCTTTTATCTAGCTTCACATGGGACTCTTTGTAGATAGTATCTTTTCTACATTTTTTCTTTATATCTTGTTCCATTTTCTCCTAAAATCTGACACATTTTTGTTCTCATCCATGCCTAAGCTTTTCTGTGTTCTTGCAAAACTAATCCTAAAATTGTCTAAAAATGGTGTCCATTATTTCTCAGCATTAGTGGCTTTTCACACACTATTTACAGCAAAGGGATAATGTGGTTGATCCAGGGAAAGCTCAGGGAAAGTGAAATTAGTATGAATACCTCACATGGGAGCAACAGGGGTTTAGCAGCTGCCAAGAGTAGCACCCTGAATCATTCTCTATAAACTCTTCAAACAAAAAGAACAGGAATAAAGTGGATTGAATTTGTTTGATGCAGCATGAATTTTCTTATTTATGCTCTGGTGTAGTTTTCACCTCGTCAACTGTCTGCTTAGTACCAGTCAGCTCCATCGATTTTGTCATGGAAGAAAGCTGGGATTGGTAGATTGTTCTCCTTTTGTCTAAATCAGTCTAATCTATACTGGAAATATGACTCTATACAGGGAAGATGTGTCATTGACACGCCTGTTTCAAGGGTTTAGTGTGCAAAGGGACTACCTGGATTCATTAGTTTATTTCTGTATTTATAGTAGATATGTATGTCCTCAATTATCATCTAAGCCCATGTTGTAAAAGTGTATTAATATTTCATCTATATAACTTGATGAGGAAACAACCTTTCTCATCCAAAACAGTTGATTTGTCCTTTAAACTCTTAATGCCCATTTGAAGAAAAAAAAAGTAGTCTTATTAAAATATTCTGTTGCACATTTACTTTTAAGTTAAAATCCAATGTAATATATTGTTTCTAGAATTGTTCCATTTCATTGTCTAGGATATAATGATATTGAAAACCATTTTGAGGGATATAATCAATTAATTCTGATTATGATGTAAATGTTTATTTTCCGTATGTTAAAAGATTTCCTAAACAGACAGTATTCCTATTCCATGAGCAGAGTAGGGTGCCAAGAGTCTCATGAAGCTATTAGGCTGCTTTAAATGCTGCATAGGCTCTCTCCCTAATTGTTTTTGGACTTTTTATACTATAATAGATTAAGTTCTGGGTTAGATTGGCTAATATTGGCAATAATACACAGATGGATTATTAGATTAAATAGATTTTGAAATATGTAACACATTTTAAAATACTTCTGAATAATTTTAAATTTTTGCTGTTATTATAAATTTAACCCAAATCTCTCCCACAGATATTCCCATATACACAATTTCTACTCTTTTCCACATGCACATTGGTCAGGGAAGGACATATTCTGATTCTGTTTTCTAACGTATTAAAAATATACATGTTTTTTGGGGGAAACTATTTGTCAAACCTTAACAAGTTTCCTTTTGTAGTGTTTGTACATTTTTTAAAAAATCAGTTTCCTCTTAATCAAATAGTTATTTATTCAGAATTGCTTTATATTTAAGTATCACCAGGGTAAAGTGTCCTCGGTTTTAGTGTTGTATTAGTCAAGCTTCTCCAGAGAGAACCAATAGGTCTATATAGACCTGAATGTAGACGTGCATAAAGGGATGCACTAGGGAACTGGCTCACATAATAACGAAAGAGGAGAAATTACACAGCCACTGAATTTGTCAAAATAAAGAAAAACCCACTTTAACATTATTACTAAACAGTTTATTCAGTCACCAAAAACTATTTCTAGAGACCTAAAACAAATTTTCATTACCAGAGTGAAAATTCTGTTGAAATTTGAGGAAAGTAATAACTAAAGAAAATAATGTTTTAGTTTCTTTGTTGCATATACTCTAATCTCCTGTGTGAGAAAGGAACATCTATTTTGATGCCCTCTAATCAGAGGTTCTTATAATTCATTAATATATAATTTGTTAATACAGATATGTGGGAGTAATGAGGTCAAGAAAAAATATAGCATTAGGAATAGACATAGATATGGGAAAATATTAACATGGCACCAATTAACTGAAAGAACTCAAGTGCATATTAATTAATATCTAAATTTCTCTGAATAACCCAGGATTTGCTGTATAAATTTTCTTCCCAGCACTACGAAGTTCTGGCCAGTCTTGCCTACCAGCACTGCCATGTACCTGAACATGCAGGCAGCAGGTACACTTGCTTCAGCCCAGGACCTTCTCTATGGGCAGAACTGCCACAATGGACACATGTGTCATTCTACCAGAAGCCAGTGGCAGCTTTGCATGATTAAAGATGGCAGAATCAGGGCCATACATACATTTCCATGCAAATGTGCTTGAGAAAACAGCATACAATACATTATGTAAACATATTTAGAATGAATAAACACACTCAGCTAAACTTTCAAACATCTGTTCAAGCTCATGGCAGCACCTCGAATTTGCATACCTAACTGTTTTTAAACAAAGCTTAATTTTGTCCTCCATATTATTAGATCATAGTAGCTTCTCAACCCCCCAATACATAATTTTGATGGTACAGATGATGCTAATCACCATTTATAAATTCCAAATGCCCTCCTGCTTTAGACTTCCTCCTGTGCTTTCTCTAAGAGAGAAGGGCACACAGCAGGGTCTCTGGTTGTGGGGGAACATTTACACATACCCCAACTCAATTCATGTGTTAGGAAGAAAGGAATTGAGACTTGAATTATTTGCATAACCGTGCTTCCAGCCATATAAAAATGCAGGAATTCTCACCACAATATGCATATTCCATCCACTTAATGGCATGAATCTGCCAGTCCTTGTAGTTTATGCACCCTAGAGTTCAAACAATAATGTAGTGCCAGTGTTTTGCATTGTTTTGTTTTCTATTTTTATTTAGCATGCTCTCCCCTAGTCTCTATAAGTTTCTGTCAAAAGGACACAAATATATGATCTAAATGAGTATACCAGGTTAAACTTGAAAGCCAAGTTTCAGAAGGAGAACCCTAACTCTCCTTCCAAACACACTAATAAGCCTGAGCCCCTCCTGTATGGAAATTCTGCAAAGAAGGCATTTGTTTATTTCTTGAATAAAACCTGCTTTAAAATATGCTTTCTATGAATTATTAAGGATAGTTCGACAAAAACAATAACAACAAAAATAACAATGTTTTTTTCCAAACTTTATCTCCTTGTACTTGGGCTTAGAGGAAATTGAATTTCTGTTATGTAAATTTGAACTTGTGGAAATTTCTTTCAAAATGCAGCTATAAACATGAAAACAAATAAATAAATAAATAAGCAGATATTATAAAAGATAATAACTGGAATTAGTTTTGGGTTAAGTAAAATACATTCATTCACTTATTCATTGGCAGCATAATAACAGGAGCCCAGCACCACTGGTCTCTGGGGATATGGTGCCTAACTAAATAGACACAGACCCAGTTTTATAGAACTTTCAGCCTATGAGAAGATACAAGGAAGAGACTGTCAACAGGCCCTGTAGCCTTCTGTGAGGCAGTACCAATAAAAATTTAAATCTGTTACCAACATTTTAAAGCTTTAATTGATTAAAGGTGGCTCAACATTCTTTTCTCTCCTTTCCATTATAAGAAGAAATCCCATTTCCATCCTGCAAATCTTAATAGACTTTAATGACTGTTTTTATTGATCCAATACCATGGAAATATTCTTCTATCAACTTTGGGGCCCAGGTTGAAAAAAAAAATTAAAAAGACTTAAAGCATCCATTCTTGTTTCCTGTTACAACAGGTCATCTGGGAAAGAGAGTGGACATGGTGTAAGACTCCTGAAGTCTAAGAGCATGCCCTGCTAAGCTCATCTTCCAGGACTCATGCCAAGATGCCACAAGTGTGAACAAGTCCTCCCACGTGCCTCCAAATCAGACCTTGTGCCTGCATAAAACTACAAAGCTATCTCAAGCTGCCCCCACATGGAGTAAAAACATG
The DNA here is from genome assembly GCF_045843805.1 of Urocitellus parryii. NCBI lineage: Eukaryota > Metazoa > Chordata > Mammalia > Rodentia > Sciuridae > Urocitellus > Urocitellus parryii. Next base: position 10,195,948 of record NC_135543.1, on the reverse strand, counting down.
CATGCTCATTTTTAATTTTTGACCAATGCATCTTTGAGGTACAATGAAACAACTGTGTTTTTAGGTCTCTGTGGTTTTAGATAATTTGCAACTCATCAATAGATAACTAGTAGAAAATATTTTACTTAGATGTATGGGACTGCTCTAATTATCATTAAAATCAAAGACACTGGCTTTGGCACTACAAGGCAAGAAAAGCTAACAGGGTCTAGAAGAGCCCCGTTGTGAAACCTGCAAGGCCTTAGGAAATTCTTAATGAGAGTTAAGGAGACAGTGAGGAAATTGTTACTAGAGAAAGAGAGAAGAGGTCTGGTAACACTCCCATCTATAGTCACTCATGAGACAGAATTATGCTCAATGACTTGTTTGATTTGGCCAAGAAGATTTCTATACATAGTCCTGAAAATTCTATATAATTAACTTAGGCACAAATGGGAAAGTTTTGTTTAAAGAAATTGGTGCAAAATAGATGTTCAATTGCAAGAAAAAAAATTAGAAGAAACATTAAAAAGTTAGGAATTTCTGGGATCAAATTAAAACTCTTTCTCATTCCAAGTCTTTCCCTTAACAAGCTTCTCTAGTGAGAAGTGGCTTTAAGGCATAGATCAAGTCCAGAGTATGCCCAATAAAGCACTGATCAAAGTTTCAAAACTCAAAAATGGGGCTTGAAGATCCTTTATTAAGATTTAAAAATATTTAAGGGCTAACTTATTTAGGCTTCTAAGAATCTTAAGGACATGCTTATGAGACCCACTTTAAATAGACAAAAAGACTTTTAAGTATCTCAGTGTGATGTTCCCACAGAAAAATGACTCTCAGCACAAGTATAAACTAGATTGGGTGTAAATGTGATTTTTGTTTAAAGAATTAAGTGATGAGTAATTCACAGTAACTTCACCAAATTTTTTAAGTAATTAATGGAGTGACAGACTGTACAATTAAAAAAAAAAGCTTTTGTACATTCAAAACTGAATAACTAAAATGCAAGCCTAAGTACATAATAGTTACTAATAAACATTAATTCATTATTATTTACATGGCTTTAATCCCAAATCAGATTATGGGATCAAGAGCCCAGAGAGAGAAGTCAAGAACTGCAGAGAGTATTTTTCTGGGCAGGAGAACTTGCATCTATTCAAGAAACTAGGAACATATGTCAAACAGGCTTCAAAATTGCTGTGAACCCTCAGTAACTGATGTGTCCTGCATTTCCCGTTTTGAGAGGACATATCTATTATAATTACTTCATCTGTGCCAGGGCACAGACGGCCTATCGGCCTATCTCTGTACCTTTGAGGTCTCTGTTCAAGAGAAACTGTATTCCTGGAACTGAACCTGAGATAACACACAAAAGGGATCTTGCACACACCTGAAAGTGACAAATATGGTACTTTTCTAAAGCTGTGCCAATATGATATCAAATTTGTGATTTGGGAGAAAGTGTCTATGTTTTGCAATCGGAGTTTGACAAATTAAAACTTTCTAAATTAAAATTTACCTTTGATTTATTATAATGGATTGAGTAAGTTGAAGAGTGCTTAAGGAAGTGAATCTGAAAGAGGTTCATTTGGACTTAGAAATGGTTTTAATTGCAAGATCCTGATTTTGGAATCAAATATGTATTGGAATAAGATTTTGGGGCAGTCTTAAGTGACAAGGTTTATTTTGCATGCAGAAGAGATATAAATCATTTGCATCTACTGGGAAGATTCCAGCATGTTTAAATGCTCATATTATATTTTTCTACTTCTTCTATGGAGAGGTAAAGTTAAATTTTTCTCTCCATGAAATTGGCTGTTCTGACAATGATTACAAATAAAACACTGTGGACATGCACCACGGGTTCCTTTAGGGATCTGACACTTCCTCTTACTATCCCTTGGAACACTTGTTTAAAATTTAAAGGCTGCCATTGAAGACAGCCAACTGTCTGAGACCAATATGTTGAAGGGGAAATGTGTAGACATTCAAGTCAATAGTCCAAGTTGTGCTCTGTCTCCCAGCTATCCCTGGCAAGAAACCCGAGATCTGGGCAAAACCAACTTGACTCTCTTTGCTGGTCCATCGGCTTGCTCAAGAGCACTAAGTGACCCAGATTGATGCCACATGGAGGCAAAGAATGACAACTGAGATCTGACCAAATTTCTGATTAAAACACATAAACCCCATGAGTGACAATAATAAGCTTGTTGTTTTATGACACTAAATTTCAGGGTAGTTGGTTAAGTAAAATTATACTGTCAGAACACAATGATGATAAAGGTCTTAGCTTTGATTGTATGAAGACAGGCATTTGAAAAGCATATAATATAGAATTTGAAGTTATTCTTAGTCCCCATTACCTTGACACCTTTTTGATTTTATATATTCTAAAATCTGAAATAATTTAAAGATACTGAATGTAGTATGCAGTTTATTCAAATTACAGGCTATGTTTGGATAAAAGGAATAATACATGAAGATTATTATAAGTTTATATCTATACACATTGTAATAAAAATCTGCAATATAGCACATAAATTAATCTATTACATATACATAATAGTTACTAATAAACATTAATTAATTATTATTTACATGAATCTCTTGAGAGAAATTAAAGCAAACAATAATGGCCAAAAAAAAATCGTATGTGTAGTTTGGAATTGCAATTTTCTTTTGCTTTTAAACAATTGCAAAGTTTATAATGATAATTTAAGAGCAATCAAGGAATTCCCCCCCTTTAATCTTACAAAATATTAGATAACAATATGCTCTATATTTTTATAAACTTTTTTATAGCTTTATTAATATTTAATATAACATTAACACATTAATAAATGTGTAATATAAGTTTTCATATATAAATTGAAAAATAATAAGTAAAACACAGTAATTACAATAATAAATTTCTCATTATAAGAATTTTTTTTACAAGGGTCACTACTGAAAGAATTATATGCATTTGATAGATATTTCAGAAAACTAGAAGTGATCTGTAAAGGAGGAAAGTCAAGAAGATAGAGACATTCAAAGGACGGGTTCAGAAAGTATCACTCTGTGCCATTTATTTCCTAAACATATTTCTGTTCTAATTGCCCTGAAAAGCTACCTCTGAAATAAGCAAATGCTTGATGATTTTCAAATTATTATTGACATAATTCTAAGCACAATCTGTTTTTTGGGAGGGGCGGGTACAGGGGATTGAACTCAGGGGCACTCAACCACTGCCACATCACATCCCTATTTTGTATTTTATTTAAAGACAGGGTCTCACTGAGTTGCTTAGCACCTGCCTTTTGTTGAGTCTGGCTTTGAACTGGCAATCCTCCTGCCTCAACCTCTGGAGCCACTGGGATTATAGGTGTGTGCCACCACACCCAGCTTCTAAGCACAATCTTAATGAAAGGTGGTGCTATTTCTATTATTAAATAGAAGAGGTTTATCCCACAGATCATTAAAAAAAAACTCTTCTAAGAGAACATACCAGAGATATGTGCTCGACGTGTTGTATGTTATGCACAGGCAGGTAGCATGACATTGAGCCCCCTGCTGAGAGTCCAATGGAAGTGCAATGAGCCCCACATGCCAGGTGCTGCTACAGCTTGAGATGAGTTTGTATTCCCATCCTGTCTTGCCACCCTGAAATGTCTCTGGGAAGAAGGCCCACTTTCCACCCTTCCATGTACACTGAGGGGCAACGGATCATGGAAACAAGAACTAACATCTAATATAGCTGTTTTCTTCTGTGCTGGGTAAAACAGGACCTGGGAGCGCACTGCAACCAGATCTCAGTCCAGGGTCACACAGCAGTCCTGGGTATCACTGTATGTTCACGCCTGCCAGAGTTTGCCCTCTACTCTTAAGTTATCTCATTATGCAGGTGATATAAGACATCCTTATTAATAGAATACAGAGAGGACTATATGGAACAAGATAAAATATTGGAAAATTATGTTGATTTTTAAATTTATTTTCCATATTTTTAACTAAGTGGTAATTAATTCCACTGTGGCTAAAAGTAAGATGTATGCTCACTTTAACACTCAGACCAATATTTGAGGGGGAATTTTGCATATTTCTTCCCAATGTAAACTTACTTATGTTTATTTTAGATAAAATGTTCATTAGAATAATTTAGGATCATGTATTTAGAAGAGATTTCCTAATTGGTTTAGGTGAAGAAAGTACTTGAATTTTATCATTGAATACTTCAACTTTATTTATTTATTTTTGCATACCAGGGATTGAACTCAGGGACAATCAGCTACTGAGCCACATCCCCAGTGCCCGCCCCCCCCCTTTTTTGTATTTTATTTAGAGACAGAATCTCACTGAATTGCTTAGCACCTCGCTGTTGCTGAGGCTGGCTTTGTACTCATAATCCTCCTGCCTCAGCCTCCTAAACTGCTGGGATTACAGGTATGCACCACCACACCTGGCAACTTTATCATTCTTGAGAAGCTAAATGTGTAACTGTTTGGGGGAATGTAAATTAGTACAGCAATTATAGAAATCAATACAAAGGTTCATCGGATAATTAAAAAATAGAATTACCATATTACCCTATAATCCCACTATGGGGTAAATACTGAAAATAATTGAAATTAGTATGTCAAAGAGACATCTACATTTCCAAGTTTATTGCACCATTATTGACAATAGCCAAAATGTAGAAATACCCTTGTTGTTCATCAGCAGATTCGCAGATAAAAATATACTATAAAAATCAGGTTAACACATGATGGAAATTCATTTTTTTATTACCTCAATTTATCTCCTTCACAATGAATACAGATTTCAAAACAATATGTGTATATAATAAGCTTATTAAAATAGTATTGCCTAATTAAAAATGACTTCTAAAAGTATAACTTAAATGTACAGAGTTTGACTATTACTTATGTTAGTTGCAAAATAAACTTATACAAAATGTCGTTTCTCTTTTCTCTTGGACTTTTCCCAAACATTTTGTATCCACTTTTGGTCTGTCTCTTGTTCTCCTTTTCTCAAAAGAAAAAGTGACCCCTTTGACACTACCAAAGTTACGAATAGTGAGGTAAAGCACAGCAAAGAAGAGTAGATCAGAGTGGCAAGGGGCTAATACAACATCTCTTGCAAGTTTTTCTTTCATCTAGTGAATAAACAGTTTATAGGAACCAAATTTTTTTTTTTAGTCCAAACTACTGGATTTGGGGGCATTTCTCATTATTTTATTATTAAAACGGGGGTACACATTACATAAAACAGACAAACTATAAATGCAATAAAACAAAAACATATAAAAAAAACTTTCTTCTTGTAGTTCTCCTTTCTGACTATATCCCTAAAACAGCTCATTTAGCTTTCAATTAGATTATTCCACAATATTTCACATTTTCTGGAATCATTTCTTTTTTTTCCTCATTAGATAGAATACCAACAAGATATATCAGAGCAATGTTATGGAAGCTTTCATAGCAGTACGAAAAGAGCCACTTCTTGATGGATCCAAGGACAGTGGCCTTTAAGGCATATTACCAGAGATGAATCATCAGCCTTAAGTATTGGTCATTGGCAAATTTCTTCAGGCAGGAAGCCATGATGAGGAAAGGAGGTATTGTGGTATAAGATGGTGGCATGTGGTGGGGAAACTCAGGTGATTTGTACAAAGCAGAAAGGAGGACAGATATGAAGTAGGAACTAAATATTTGAAATAATTACCCCCTCCCCCCGTAGAGTGCTAATTTGGACAACAATCTGAAGGAAGTTGGGAGACTTTTTTACATAGGCAATGACATGAATGGATCCAAGCTTTAGAAATGTTGCTTTAGAAGGAGAGGAGAAGGAATTGACACGGGGTGGTAGCAAACAGAAAACATCGACACTAGTTCACTAGGAAGAACATGCCTCAATGAGATGCGTGCCCTGGGAAAGGGTGGATTTGAGAACGCATTTGGGACAGATTGTCAGAGATTTAGGGATAACTGCAGGCAGTGATGAAAGGAAAGTTAGGAGGAAAATGGATACAACAGATCCTTTAAAGGGAAGGATTGAGTAAATCTTTGTTTTCCATATTGTACATAACATGGGAAAGTAACAAAAATTATAGTGTCCTGTGTTTTTAATTAATTTATTTTTCTAATCTCTGAGAATTAAGTATTAATAAGATATGAACCCACAATTACACCAGATTCTGCTGACTTTTCATAAGAGAGTACAGATTCAATTCTTAGGTATTTGATTTTTATTATTATTATTTTTTAATTCTTAGGTATTTTAAAGGATATTTTATTACATTTCAATTCTCTGTGAGAAGAGCTGTCTAAAGAGAGCCAGGAAACATAGAGCATTTTCCAGCAACAAGGTGTGGGTCTTCTACTACAGAACAGCTTAATTTATCCCAGTTTTGATTGATCGTCTCCACAAAGGAGATGGAAAATCCTTCAGAATAAAAAGAATCTGAGTCTGGTCGCAGACTGCTCAGATCAATCAAGGTGCCAACGAGCCAGAACCAGGATGCTGAAGGTAGGGAGCAGAAGAGTTGAATGTGGATCTTCTATTTTCTCTTTTGCGCTACACGGTAGGGAACTGTAATGACAAGATCATAGGTCAGCCACAGTGAATCTTTCCTGAATTATACCTGCCTAATACCTGAGTGTTATGGTTTACATGTGATGTCTCCCAGAAGCTCATGTGTAACCAATTGCAAGAAGGTTTTGAGGAGAAATGATTGGGCTATAACTTTAACCTAATCAGTGCATGGATCCTTGATGGGATCAACTGAGGGGTCACTGGAGGTGCATGGGATGTAGCTGGAAGAAGTGGTTCAATGGGGAGCATAGCCATGGGGTTTATATTTTGTATCTGGAGGGTGTAGTCTCCTTATCTGTTTCCTGATCACCATGTGAGCTGGTTCCCTCTGCCACACTCTTCCGCCTTGGTATTCTGCCTCATCCCAATCCCTGAGGAATGGAGTCAGTCTTCTATGGACTAAAACCTCTGATACTGTGAGCCATCAAATAAACTTTTCTTCCTTTAAAATTGTTCTGGTTAGATCTTTTAGTCACAGCAGTGAAAAATCAGACTAAAAGAAAAATTGGTACCAAGTCATGGGGTCCTTGCTATAACTAATCTGACCATGTGGTTCAGAAGCTTTTTGAATTTTTAGGAATTGGTGGGGAGGGATATGGAGATGTTTAGTAGTGCAAGCTGGAAATGCTTTAGATTGTTGTAAATGAAGCTTAATAGACAATTCTGGTGGGAGCTCAGAAGACCTGAATGCCATTTATGATGGTGAACAGTGAAGACAGGGCTCAAAAGGGTTTAGAGGACACCATCAGCAGTGAGACTAGAGACCACTCATGTTGTGTTCTGGCTGAGAAGTCATATGCATTTTGCCCATGTACTGAGACATTCTGTGAAGCTGATTTTAAAAGCAATGCACTCCTTAATCTGGCAGAAGAAATTTCCAGGAAGCATAGCATTCAAGAAGTGGCATGGATATTGTTGGCAGCTTTTAGCCAAGTTAATTGTGATTTTCAGGAGCAGAAAGCAGAGTAGAAAGACTGGAAATATTTGGCTTGAAAAGCTAGAGTAAAACTGAGGCTAAGGGAGTTGAAGTTGTTAAAGACTTAACTGCCATTAAAGAAATGCTAAAGAGTTTGCCCAGGGATAATAAGAAAGATGGCTTAAGGATATCCCAGGAGCAGGTAAGACCACACCTACTTCAGTCTAAAGGGAGTAAAAGTGAAAATGGTTTTAAGAGACCAGTGGGGAATCCTTCTTGCACAAGGGGCCTAGGAGGTTTTTTCAACATGCTCAGTCTTTCAGAGACTCAGAGGATGCAGCAGCTTGCATCTCTGGAAGCTTCACTAATTCTTGAGATGACATCAACCACATGGTGCTGGTTCTGTAGGAATGCAGGATGCTGGAGTTAAGGGTTCAGAGAAGCTTCCACCAAGATTTCAAAGGAAGGCCTTAGAAGCCAGGCAAAGTGCAGGGGTGTCAGAGTCCCTGCAGTTAGCCCCTGAGAAGTCAAATTGTGGAGATGTGAGGAGGAAGCCAAAGCTGCAGTGGAGACCCCCAAGATTAAGAAATGCCAGCAACATGGGACATTGTCCTAGGCAGCTGCAGGACATGGACAGAGGCAAGCCAACAGAGGAGCCTCTTGGGCTGCAACAAACAAGGCCATGGGGGCAGAGCTACACAAGCTTTTTGGAAAGAACACCATGCTCTCCCCATGCCCCAGATGCAGGACAGGGAGCTACAGGACTTCTTTGCCCAGCTGGATTTTGGTCTTGCTTTGGTCCCATCCCTTGTTTCTATGCCCTTAGTTTTGCAAATGGAAATGTTTACTTAGTGCCTTTATACATTGTGTATTTTTAAAGTGCTTTTAATTTTACTGGAGTTCACAATGTGAGATTGCCTTGAGCCTCAGAGAAGACTTTGAATTTGAACTTTGAACCATCTCATAATCTTTGAGACTATGGGGATTCTTGGGAATAGAATAAATGTATTTTGCTTTACCAGATGAGTGTGAGCTTTTGGGGGCCAGAGGAGGAATGTTATGGTTTAGATGTGGTGTATCACATATGAGACAATGCAAGAAGGTTTGAAGGAGGAATGATTGGGCTATAGCCTTAAACTAATCAATGAACTGGTTCCTGATGGGATTAACTGGGTGGTAACTAGAGGCACATGGGGTATGGCTGCAGGAAATGGCTCATGGGGGGCGTGGCTATGAGGTATATATTTTGTATCTGGATACTGGAGTCTCTCTCTAATTTCTGATTACTGTGAGCTGGTTTTCTCCACCAACTCTTCTGCAATGGAATTCAGCCTGCCTTCTATGGACTAAGACCTCGGAAATTGTGAGTTCTCAAATAAACTTTCCCTTCTTTAAAATTGTTCTGGTCTGCTGGGTATAATGGCTCACACGTGTAATTCCAGCCCCTCAGGAGGCTGAGGCAGGAGGATCACAAATTCAAAGCCAGCCTTAGCAAAAGTGAGGTGCTAAGCAACACAATGAGGCCTTGTCTCTAAACAAAATACAAAAAACTAGGTGTGGGGATGTGAGTCAGTGGTCAAATGCTCCTGAGTTTAATCCCTGGTACCAAAAAAATTATATAGATATCTATATCTATATATAGATATAGATATATAGAGGTATAGATATATATAGAGAGAGATAGGTAGATATAGATAAACATAGATATAGATATAGAGATAGAGAGTTTTTTTCTTTTCACAACTTTTAGTCATAGCCATAAAAAAGCTGACTAAAATACTGAGTCAATATTATACAGGTGTGGTTTTTATCAAAGCAATCAGGAAAATTTCATATATTTTTTCTAATTTCAATTTACAGAGTCTAAACTGTTGGAAGTGTCTAAAGAATTTGTCAAAACTGTTATTGATTTTTTAAAGTGGATAAGTATAAGAGAAGCCAACAGAAACCTGTGAGTATAGGATTTGACTGTTAACAATTGGAATTCTAGAGTCTGAACTAATATTGTCTATTATAATTGAGAACTTTGAGTTCATTGCTTCTTTTGTAAGACCATCAGTACTTTCTGGTATGAATTTAAAAGAGCTGGTAAAAATAAACCCTGTCAACCACAGTAATCCCAAGTCTTGGTATTCTCCACAGAACATAAACAAGGGTCAAAACAGGATAGAAACAGGCTAAAACTGATTCCACAAAAATGACTGCATACACTCCCTTTCAGTCTAACAAATTTTGGTCCACTTTAATACATTCCTTTCTGAATAAATATTATGGTACACAACCAGAAATTGTTCTCACTTCTTGACACTGTCTGTTTCATAGGCTCTACTTTCCTATTCCATTCTTAGAATCACCTGAAACAAAAACAGACTCCAGAGACTCCCTGCTCTTCTTCCTGGACAAAAGGTGCATCAAGTTAAATAAATATAAATTTATTCCATGATAAAAATGTAGATAATTTTTGAATTCCAATAGGGGACATCTTCCTTTTTAGAAAGATGACAATCCGTGGGGACAATAGAGAAAGCTTCATTGGCATCATGGTGTTTGGCTTACTTAAGACTTTGGCTAACAATATAAAAACCTGAAAATATGAGGGCATTCCACATTGAGAACAGATATAATCAAAGGCCCAAAGATGAAAAATGCAATGATTTTAAATTTAGAATCATTACACTGAGTCTGGCTACAAACTTGATCCACATCTCTTTTATTTTCTCAATTATCATCGACTCACGGAAGCACTTACCTGTTGTTAATAGTTAAGCTTTTTCAGCTGGAAACCTCCTGATCCATAATTGTTCCCAAACTAGCTTATCTAGCCTATCAGAATTGCCTCCTCTGTTGTTCTTATTTATTGACCCAAAGCTGGAGAGAACTAGAGCACTCTACAATCTATTTTTTCTCTAACTGCACTGTGGTGCCATGTTGAAGATGGCGCTTGTACCTGAGAGAAAGGCAAGTGATGGGTACCCTATTTAGCCATCTAAGATGTTCCATGGCATGTTAACAGGACAAATTCTAGGATCTCTTCATTGTTACATAACTAGAGTTACAATCACAACTCCTGTTTCTGATGTGGTATTTTTACCAAAGTCAATCAACCAAATTTTTGACAGTTGGAAACAATATATAGCCATTGACCTGACAAATATTTTACTTTCTAAAACAGTCCTCACAAAGTATTTGTATTTTATGATAGTACAAGAATGTACTCTTAATATTTTAGCCTATTGCTAGGTCAAATTTACTTTTTGCCATCATAATAGCATTCAGATTGGCTTTTATTTTACTGACAGACAATAAAAATTATACTGGTCCATGATATTGATGTATTGTGCTATCTGCACCTGACCTCCAAAACATGGAAAGTGGATAGAAGTGTTATTAATACATGTGTTTGCCCACAGATAGAAGATAAATAGACAATAATTTCTTGGTAGTCTACTAAAATGGCAAATACTGGAGGCCAGCTCTTCTACAATGAAATAGAATTGCTACTTCTACCTACCATGATAAAAGACCCACCTCATAGTGAATTGGTTGAATTTTGGATTCACCACATATCACACTTGGACTTACTTCTAGAAACTATTTGCTGAGTAATCCATAAGGTTGGTAGTTTGGAATTTAAATCAAAGAATAGGTTGTAGAGTAGAGTGGTATTATGCAGTTTTAGTAGTTGTGGTTGTCAATTGACTTAGACTGGTCTGAGCTTCTCATCCCTCTCACTGGGAACATGAAACATTGGTTCCAAAAGTATGGGAGGTAGTTAGAAAGACTGAAAAAAAAAAAATCTGACAGCTGTTTCAATAGAAAAATAACAGAACATGCACAAGGATTTTGACTAATTCAACTCCCTCCTTTGTTGGTAAATATTAATTCTAAAGTAATTCCTGGCCTGCTGTTAGGTCTAAGCAGGAAATGAATATTTGATCACAAACAAAACAAAACAAAACATGTAATCTAAATTGTCAATTATGTTTTCGGTATTACCTGATCCCATAAAGCATAAATTTGCAATGCATAGTACAATTTATTATTATTACAATTTAAATTAAAATTTATTATAAAATGAGAGTGTTATTTAAATAAAAGACCTGAGCATATCTCCCACACATTGCATGAGCAGGTAGATGGTACTTATTTCAATATTTCTATTTTTGTCCATCCATATGTATGACCTTAATTTGAGTATCTCTATCCAACTAATAAAAGAGTAAAAGCACTGCTGTTCCTCACACAGGGATCCCATTGCATGTTAGCACAGGCCTGAAGTAGACAGCTCTGTACTTTACTTTATTAATGGGCAGATTGGAAAGGCAAACATGTAGGATATTTTTCCAGTGAACGTGATTTTAACCAGTATAGCTGTGTACTTCATTTAGGTCACAGCTCCAAGTATAGATAATAACTAATGATTTTTTAGGAAAGTCAGATCCTAGAAAAATTGGTCTGGAGTCTTTATGTGAATGGATATTTTGGAACAACATAGAAAAAAGAACATATTTCACCCAAATCTTACATAATGATCATCAACAGCAATGGAAGTTCATGATCATCAAGGGAAACAATGATGTTCTCTGTGGATTTAAGTTGGCAGCTCTGCCATAACTTTAACTCCCCCAACTGGTCTACATACAGAATGGCTTTAGCAGCGGAGAGGGCACCATGAGTATCTCTGAATGGGCTCAGAAAGGCTCTGGTCCTCATTGCACTCTGTGGCCTTGAGGATGCGTGCCCACAGCCAGCCTTGGAAGACACCCAGTCTCACTCTCAGAGGCAGTTGGGAAGTTTGTTGGGTATTTTGTTTGTTTGTTTGTTTGTTTTCCTTTGTGCCCTGATCATATACTGCCTCACTCTGAGGTAGAGTTTGGGTAAGTTTGTTAACACCCCCTTTAATGGTTTTAGATTCCCTATGCGGATTGCTTGCCTGTTGTTTGTGCAACATCTGTCTGTTCTTATTCACCTTGCCCTTGGACTCTGAGGGCACAGGGGACATCAGGAAATAAATCTCATGCTGCCTTTTGGGTTATGAATAACAAAGTTCTCTGTTATCTAATGAAGGTATCTCTCCCTCTCTTTTTTTTAGCATCCAGGAAACCATGAAAGGCTAACTTGCTCCTTGAAATCAGGATTACTCTCAGATCCCCACGGGCCTTGGTGATGTGATTTAGAAAGCTGAGTGACTATGCAACGGAGAGTTTTACGTGATATTATGAAAACTGCATTGATTACAGGAGGTAACGCAGCACTGTGGCAGTTTTATTTGTTTTTAATACATATTTTAGTAGTGCATGGAACTGACATGCCTAGAGACTTGAATTTGACAAGTTTAGATGATGAGATTGAACTGGGAAGAGAACATGTGTGGAGTCTTAGGGAATCAGCTGACTTCAAGGATTGCCTGGTTAACAAAGAGTGTTCTGTGGCCAGTTCGTAAATCCATTTTCACCAGAGTTTGTGTGCCTGTCTCCTTTGCCTCACCAATGTAGAATGAATCTAATCAGTCTAATATTTTATTGCTTTTTATATTGAAGTGAGAATATTTGAAACCTTATCAGAATAGCATCTCAGAGAACAGAAATTAGACTGCATTTACCATGCATCATCATAATCATAAGTAAATAATATAGGGAGGATAAAGTCTCAAGAGTTAATTCTAAACTTATAAAACTGAATGAAAAGAGAGTTACTGGTACTAGTTATGGAACTACAAAGATTTATTTTTGAAGGAAAATATTTTATAAGTGAAGTTTATTTTTTTGAAATGCCATCAACACATCCATCTGGGTAAAGATATCATAAGGAAATTGAAGGCTGAGACATAGATCAGAATCCATCTCTCTGTATATGACTGTTGGGAGCTCTTCTGAGGCTGAGCCTTTGAAAAGTCCAAAGTCAGGGGAAAAGAACACATTTATTGAGGAAATAAAGTAAAAAAGAAAAAAACAAGATACTGATATGGTCTTGAAAACAAAGGAGAAATTGGGCATAAGAAAAATATGCCAAAATTTTCAATGGTTACTGATAAATTGTCATAAAGAATTATGATGAAAATATTGCACAAAATAATCTTGCTCATTGTATCCTATCATCAGCCTAAAAATACCTATCATGATTTAGCCTTTAAAAATATATTTCTGAATGCATACATGTCAAATTGGTAGCTCTGCATTCATGGTATCAGGAGAGTACCTGATGTATGAAGGTATCCCAAGGTCACATGGCCTTCTTGTTTTTTGTTATCCCTTGAGGTAAATAAGATGTATGTTCCTTTGAGGAACCCCTGACACCAAATCACATCTAGTTTAAGGTTTAAGTTCTATTGACACATTTTTCTTAGGGTTCACTGTCCCAAGGCAGTTATGATTTAGAGATGAGAGTGGAGTCTTAGGGAATAAGATGACTTCAAGGATTGTCTGGTTAACAAAGAGTGTTCTGTTGCCAGTGTGTAAATCCAGTTTCAGCAGAGTTTCCATGCCTATTTCCTTTGCCTCACCAATGTAGAATGAATCTAATCACTCTCCAATCCTGCTAATCAATGTACTGTGCTACTTCCATTATAGCAAAGAATGATGCTGTTATAAACTCAGTTACATTTTAGAATAATGCAAAAATTGAAAGTGCTATTCTCTGTGATATGTAAATGAAGCATTTCATGACCTGAGGCTTCACCATCAAAATTCCATTTTGATCCATCAATTTTCATCAACAAATTAAATGAACTTATAACTCAAGAATGGAAAACAATGAATTTAAAGTTTCAACTTATTATTTATAGAATCTTACAAAATAGATTACATGTAACAGTAATATATAAAAACACATTGACATTATGAAGTCAAAACTTATTTCTGTAGCACACTGGGATAAATATTATATAAGGCCATTATACTCAACTAACAGCTTTCTCATAGCTAAACCAGTGAGTTTTTCTCCTGAACTGGGGATACAAAGCAATGTTGCCCTTCAGGCATTACAAATTTTACTTATTTTACTGAGTATTCCTGTTTTCTGACCTATCTTATTCAGCAAATCCCTCTCATCTTTCTGGGTTAATGATTTGTATCTTGTTATTACCATTTTCTGTATATTATTTTGGTAACAAATGATATAATAGATTTGGGGCAATTAAATTTAGTCACTCAAGCACTCAAGTAACATAGACATGTATTCAGCGTGAGAATGAGTTTCTGTCTTTGTGGGCATGGTGCTCCTCAAGGTTCTCCAAGGACAGAAACAATAGTGTGTATATATATATAGAGAGAGAGAGAGAGGAAGAGGATTTATTACAGGAATGGCTCACACAATTACAAAGGCTGTGGGGTCCCATGATATGGGTAAATAATTCATATTCCTAATGCAATCTCATACTTGTATCAGTGGTAGCTTAGTGCAAAGAGTGCTCAGTACAAAGACCATGCACAAGGTGGGTGTCCCTTTTAGGGGGCTATAAAGGGATATAAAAATCTTAGCAATAGAGGTTAAAAAGTAAGTAACAATGGTGGCCAAAGAATAGTCTTTACGACCAGTGCTGACAGTGATTAATCACACTATGAGCTCAGAACTTCCTTGAGATAAGATTGACATAGTGACTTCAGAAAGGTCACATCATGGTGAGACATTAATGATGTGAAGGAGTCAGTAGGGACAGATGAGACTGGGTGATCCCATGGTGAGAAGCCTCTGGGAAGGGTTAATACTGATTCTCCCAAACCAAGAAGGTTGTCCCTGTGATGACAGTGGAAGACACTAGCATAGTTTGACAGGACCAGAGAGGGAATTAGGGTCCAACTCTGTGCAGCGCCCTTGGATCCTTTACCGACTATGGAGATGTTATTCTAAGTAAAAAGGAAAACCTGCTCTAATTAGAGTTGACTGAACCAATACACGTTTTAGGAGAATCAATTTGGCTGATATTTTAGAAAATGACGATGGCAGTGAGAGCCCCACAGGAAAAGCTACATAAGAAGTCCCAGCATGTGATCCAGGAGTGTTGGCCCAATGAGTCAGAGTCATTAGTAGAAATGCCACCTGAAGGCAACATGTGATGCTCAGGTATCAAGACAAGCCTGGGTGACAAAGTCCTGAGGCTCTGAGGGAGAGATTGTGGAAGACCCAAGTTCTTTAGAATTCACAGCTGGAGACAGGACCACCTGTCCCTGGGGTTTGATTCAGTTCCCATCATCCTAGGTATTTTCTGTGTGTGTGTGTGTGTGTGTGTGTGTGTGTGTGTGTGTGTGTGCAGTGTGTTTTTCACATATTATACAGATTTAGAGTGCAACCCTTTCCAAATAGGATCCCATTCTTGCAGTTATACATAATGTGGAGTTCTATTGGTTGTGTATTCATATATGAACATAGGGAAGTTATGTCCAATTCATTCTACTGTCTTTCCTCTTCCCATGCCCTATCCCTTCCCCTAATTCCAATGAATTCCTCCACTACTCCCTCCCCAATGCCTACCGTGAGTCAGTATCCATGTATCAGAGAGAACATCTCAGTGTAGTTTTAATTTGCATTTCTCTAATTGCTAGAGATGTTGAACAATTTTTCATATATTATGCATTTGTTTTTCTTCTTCTGTGAAGTGCCTGTTCAGTTCCTTTTCCCATTTATTGATTGGGAAATAAATTGAAATTTATTGATTTGTTCTTTTAGTGTTTCATTTTTCTTTAATACCTGAACTGCCTTTTTTTCCCTGCTCTATAGTATGCCTGGAATTCTTTTGCTCTTTGATCTTTTCTTTCTGTGTTGGTTAATTTTAGTTCTCATCTTGACTGGACCATGACTAATATTTTGGTGCCTATACCTAGGGTGCCCAGGTATTTGGTGAAGCATTATGTGTGCATCTGTGAGGATGTTTCTGGATGAAATTAACACCTGAATTGGTGAATGAGTAAGGCAAATTGCTCTGTCATTTTGGGTGGGATTCATGCAATCTGTGGAAAACCTGGAATGAACAAATTAATTTACCAAGTGAATAATTATGCAGTTGTTTATGACTTTAATTTTCTAAAAGACAGTGACTTCTGGATCACTTTGTTTTCAAGATAAAACAGGGATGTAGGTCTTCTGACTTCTGACTCAGGCTTGGCCTGCAGCTGAACCATAGTCTTCCCAAGTCTCAGCTTGCCAATTCCACATCCTGGAACTCCACAGCCTCTGTGGCGGTATCATTGATTACTTGGAATAGATCTGTCTGCCTATCATCTGTATCTTGTTGGTTCTATTTCTCTGGAGAGGCCTAACTAATACACTTACCAAGTAACATCT
Organism: Urocitellus parryii; assembly: GCF_045843805.1. Classification (NCBI taxonomy): domain Eukaryota; kingdom Metazoa; phylum Chordata; class Mammalia; order Rodentia; family Sciuridae; genus Urocitellus; species Urocitellus parryii. The sequence goes on along the minus strand of NC_135543.1, from coordinate 10,179,201 downwards.
TTTTTTTTTTTTATTTGTCCTGAAGTTTACCTTAATTCACCAAGAATCTTATTAGTTAGTGGCTTAGTAGAACCATGTAGCAAAAACTCATAGATTTAATCTTAAGGGGACAGAGATCTTTATTTACTCATATGAATTATTCATTTCAACTTTTATACAAGTAGTGGTCATGGGGCTCCAACTCAGGTGATTATTCTTGCTCACTAATTAATCCTTTCTCAAATGAGCTTCTTATCAAGGTAAAACACACATAAAACAACACTCACCAAGAATAACAGATAATTTAATAAGCTACTACAAACATAGCTCATAGGATTACAACTGTGTAAGGACATGGTGTATTTTTAGTGCCCTAATTAATAATATACTTTCTGTTTCTATCCAAGTATTGCCTTTCCTTCTTCTATAACTGTATTTGTAAGCCATTATCCTGATTTTTAATGTTATATAATCATTACCTGTTATTGAACTTTGCATGGATCAAAGTATTCCATATTTTTTCTTCCAAATTACCTTTAGTCCAATATCATATTTGCGAAGGTCATTCAAGTTTTTTCTCATGGTGATAGTAGTCTTAGCATCTTCTAAATAGATGTATTGTGGTATCATGGTTAAATAACCACAGATATTTAACATGTACAATTAACTTTGGCATTTATATACATCTGAGGAACTATCACCAGAATTGGCATAATGAACAAGTACACAATTCCTAACAGTTTCCTGTGCCTTTTTTTAATTCTTCCTGTTCACACCTTCCCACAGTGCATCTTTCCAATCATCAGAAAACTCATAATCAGTTTTATGTTGATGCTTACATTGCAAATATTAACAATAATATTTTACTACTATTTTTATAAGATTCTGCAAAGATTCATATGCATATGTGTGTTTACATATACACATACAGAGAGAGGGAGATAGAGAGAGAGCAAGAGAGAGAGAGAGAGAGAGAGAGAGAGAGAGAGAGAGAGAGACTTCTAAACTCTTCCTGGCATTAGTCTGATTAGAATTAAGGAGAAAACTCAGATTTAGAAAGTTCAACAAAGCGCCTTAATTCAAGTCTTATCATTTCCAATTATTTGCTTTAATTATATAATTTTCATACTAAATATGGCATTTTTTCGTAAATTTTCAGATTCTCTTTATCCTAGCGAAGAACTTGTTTCTGAGGTTACCAATATTTGCATACTTTAAAGATTAATATTCTTGAAATAAAATTGTCCCAATCCCAATGGTCTTCATATTTCCTAATGAGTATAGCTGACATTTAGGAAGACATAATTAGTCAGAATCATAGCTTACCACTTACTACATTATTGAGAAAATTTACCCAGTCATTTAAGACTTTAATTTTCTAACTAGGAATGACTTATGGATTACATAAAACTTGACCATTATTTTTAAGTAACAGAAAATGAAGGGAAAAATAGAAAGAGTAAGATATTATATGCTTACTCATATGCTAAGTATACTCTCTGGAACTGAAATGATGATTATCTATAAATATTTGTTATGCACTTGAACCTATAGCAGAGTGTGACATATTACAATAAAATATTCAGTGTGATGCTTTGAGGTCTTCAGAGGAACATCAAATAGTCCCCAAATTGCACATTACTTATAGTTTTCCATTACACACTGCACAAAATGTCCTTGACATTCAAGAGTGTGCCATCATATTTTAGTCTACCTCACTCCAGGGTGTATTTGAAAATACCCTCCATTCGCCTTTAATAATAATGACTTGTCATATGGAATCCCGATCTCCACTAATCTAACATAATACACACTTGATGGTTTTTATTAACTGTCAAATGAAACCAAATAGTCGTCAGAAACATCCCCCCTTCTGTTGTACATTGTTCTCAGCATGTTTCATTTCTGACCATTAATGTAAAAGGTTAATAAACTCAGCTACTTGATATTATTAATATTCAATTTGTGTGGCTAGTGAATCATTTTGCAGACTTCGATTTTTAAAGATACTGGGCCATTAATGTTAGTATTTTGCAGGCTTGTAAAACTGCACCATGCTGCATGTGTGCTGTAATTTGAATGCTAAAAGGCCTGTGAAGAATTCTTGCTACATTACACTTTACTCACCTTTATTGAAATTCAGACTATTTCTTTGGAATATAAAATTTCTCCCCATCCCCCCCCCCTGCCATTTTTCTCTCTCTCTCTCCTTCATACACACCAATACATACCACTTTCAATATTTTATTTTTATTTGTCCTTAAGTAGTTAGTCATATTCAATTCAATTTCCTTAATTCTTGGCTTTCTTGGATCCCTGGTTATTATAAAATTAGCCCCAGAATGTATCTAAGATTCATTCACTGGTCAATGTTGATTGTCACACAGATTATTAGTTAAGTATGTTTAACTGAGTTCTTCCATTGTAAAATATGTTTCAAACATTCAAGGAATTTGAACCAGATTTTAGGCATAATTCACAGGCTGTTACTCAGAACCATTAAGAGGTTTAGGGTTACGAAAATAATGGATTTTGAAAGAGAATTAAGAGATGAGATTTTTCTGAAAAATTATCTTTATTTTTCTTTTTCTCAGTCTGCATGTATTACAGGTATATTTGTTCCCTTAAAGTTGAAATTAATTTTCTACAGTGAATTTTATTTTCAAACAAATAGCTACCAATAAAAAACAACAACAAAAGATGCATTAACTAAATCAGTCTTATTAAAACAATCAGAACTGAACAAATCATCCAGTACTGCTGGAGTAAACATGGAAGTCTGCGCTGAGATATTGAACAACGCATTATTTCATAGGAGGAAAATTTCTTTTAAAGCAATTGATAGTACTAAAGGAAGAAAAAAAAATTACAAGTGTAGCATCCTCCTTTTCTCTAGGAGTCTGTAATCAACCACCAAAGGAAACCAAGTACTATACAATGTTGCAGATACTGTTACTGATGGATCAGGTACATTCAAAGTGGTCCTGAAACACCCAGTAATTTGTGGAAGCAGCATCCTTACCAGTTTATCTTTCAAGTACTGTATGTAAAAACATAATCACCTGTCCACGTACACCCTTGCTTACACAGTATAAAAACACACAAAAGTACTTCTTTTCTTTTCTTTTGCTATTTATAAGTGCAGAGCATTTTAAGACCATTATGAGTACATTACCTAAACTGTAGTGATTAACATTATGAAGAAGACATTGCCCCGTCCAGCCCTAGAGAACTGCACACTTGACTTAGAAGGATTTGTTCTTGACTTTCATGTTGTCTCTGAAATTTAATACCAAAGTTTTTAGGAGTCTGCTTTCAGGAGGATGGGGATAAATTTTATGGAGGAATGTATTTGTGGTCCTAAAAGTTATTGTATCACTATAGGTAATTTGACATTGTTCTGAGGCTTTATAAATATTTAAGTTAGCAAAAATCCATTGGGAACTTTAATTACTTCTGCAGCTTCATGGAGTTATTTGGTAAAGTGAAAAAAAAATAGTATAAGTTTTGAGATCTGGAAAGAAACACCTCAGAAAAGTTTCATTTTTTCTGCCTTATATAAGGAGAATAATACATCAATTAACTATTGGCTTGGACTTTATAAGGCCTAATTACATAGAGGGAACTGATTATAAAATAAACAAATTATTTTTTATAATTTTTTGACTTATTGGTGTAATCTAAGTAAAATTTGTGAAAAATTTATTTCAGCTTTGTTTTTAATTTGCATGAACCTGACCATGTCAACATTAAATTCAAACATAAGTAGTTCTAATATTGAAAATATTCTATAAATTTTAAGTAATTGAACATTTTAATAATTGCTTCTACTTTGCCTAAAATTTTAAGCATAAAGTGTATCTTGTCATGTTTTTTTTATCCTCTTACTATGCAAAGTATTAAAAGACTAAATATAGGAAATGTTAAGAGGAAATGACAATGTTTTCATAACAAATATGAGCTTCACTGATTGTCAATAGAGCATTGGGAAAATGTCTTCATCCTTAAAGATAAGGAACTGTCTTTAGAAACAACATTATCCTTGTTTAAATATTTAGTGAATTTTATTTTTATTCCCCAATCCTATAATGTAGATAATTGTCAATTCACAAAGATGACTTTGTCAGAAAGTTTGGAAGAAATAAAAGTGCTGTCATCGGGCTTTGGTCTTATAAAAGATTGTCAGCTCATAAAAAACATATCATTTCTTTAGATCTTTCTATTTGTATCAGCTGCTCAACAGTTCATTCAAAATGGATATTTAATGTGGATAAATATATTATTTAATGGTACAATGACTTTGGCAAATAGTCTGAAAAAAGCAAATTGACATTCAAATATATTTGAGTTTGTCCATTAAGATATGAAAGAACAGGGGCTCAAACTGAGATATTATAATTTCCATTTCTAAAATTATAGTATTAATATTATACTCCTTTGTACTCTTAATCAAAACATTTACCACAGCGCTTATATATAATGCAGTGTTGTTTACAGATCTCAGAAAAGTGTTTACTCTTCTTTACAAAAGATATAGCTCAAGGATTTAGATGAATGTGAAGATTTGTCCACTATTCTGCTTTCCTTCCTGGACCGAGTGTCCAGAGGGTGAGTGAGGTGTGTCCAGCCTACCATAGAAGCCAAAATGGAGAAAAGTGGAAAGAGATCATCGGAAATGTGACTGCCATAGCCACTGTGAGCTCCAGAAATTGGTGCTGCCACTGAAAATATGTTCATGTGAATGGTTAGTCTGTTTTAGGCTTCAAAATTTAGGCTTCCTGTTACAGAAATATTCCTGCTATAGATACTGACATGAGTCAAGTGGTGACATACACAGAGACAGTTCTCAAGTGGAGCTGTCATTTGTAGCTCCAAACTTTCCCAAAAGAGTTTCCTGTTGTTTCAGCTGGAATGAGTAGAGATACTGTCTCCATGGGGGACAGCTGCATGCACCCTGTGACTCTCTGCTGTGGTTGTTTCATATGTGAGCATAAAGGAAATGTTGCAGTAGTTGTAGGAGGAGAAGCTCTGGCTGTATTCAGACATTAGAGATGAAAGCATCCCACTGAGAAAGCTCATGGCCCAATATGTTCTTCTTCTGGCCTCTAGAGCAGAATAAGATAATATCGCATCATTCCTTGCTTGTGTATTTAACTATATTTTATTTTTTTTTATCATGAGTGTTTGGGAATTTAGAATTTCAAAGGGTATTTATTTGCTTATTATATTTTACTGTGTTATAGCAAGTAAATAGAAACAAAACATCATGTACTATCTCTACTCTAAAAAACTGACAGAAGGAAAAACACAAGTAAACAAGCAATTACAATATTTTGTCACAAATGCTTTAACACAAATCTAAGTATGAATTCAATAAATGAAAATCTACTAAAAAAAAGTGTTGATCTGTCTCAGACAAGTGACAAATCCATTCTGTAGATGAGGGTCTGCTACCAAAAACCAGAATTGATTTTCTGTGATCAAGTGATTCTACAAAAAAGCATCAGAGAAAATGAAGTGGCTCTGCAGGGAGATTTTTCTAATTTACCTGGAAAACTATGAGTTATATGTATATTTTAATTTCATGCTTAATATTCTGCATATTATATTGCTCCATCAAGAAAGCTTTGGGTGATACTTAATCACAGAATTGTCACTGACTTATAATTTAGAGTTTATTAATGTTAAGCATTTGGATTCTGTGTTATTGTAATATCATTATTTCAAACAAAACAGAAATTAATAAAATATTCATAGATATAAATTAGCAATGAATATTAAAAAGATTCTAATTCATACAGACATTCAATCAACTAATTATCCATAAAGAAGATATTTACTACTTGAATCGCTGTCTACCAAGAATAATTTTGGTAGATATTATGGATATTTTCTGCCAAAAGCAAAATTCATCTTTTGTTTAGCAAATAAAGAAATAAATAACAGAAGAGAGAACAAGTATGGTTTTAATCAACAGCATGGAAGCTGCATGGTATTCTATACTGTTATGTGGGAATTATATTTATTTCCATGAAGTGTTTTATTTCCTGAAAATACACACAATACAAAATATGATTAATTACATATAACTGAAGGTTTTAAACTCTCAGCCCAAACTTGTTCTTCTTGTGCCCATTTGTCCTTCATGAACCTCACCCTCATGAAGCCTGACCTTTTATCAAATATCCTTGGGATGTCAGACTCATCCTTTCTCCAAATTCCTTTCCCTATATCTATTGTTCCTTTTCCCCTAGTACCTATGTTTTACCAGTTAATTGTGTGTTTTTCTTTTATTTCTCTTTTTGAGTTTTTATTTGTTTGTTCTAATGATAGTGCAAGTTCTGAATATGATTTTCTTATTCTTACTCTTATGTTCTGACAAAACAATCTTCTGTTTTGCCTTGATGGTACTTTTATTTTCCCTTTCTAGAAGAATGAAAGAAAGATTAACTGAAAAATTGAGTTTTATGTTTTATATTTTATCTCTAGAGTAGATATCAATGATTATAACAGAACCTGGGCAAAATAGCAATTTTAGCACACTTTTAATTTATGTTCTTAGGTTATTAAATATTAGGTAAATCATTATTTTTAAATCCTGTATTTTACTTCTTTTTAATTAAATTTTATCCAATGCCAGTTTCATGGTTGTTAGTATTAATGAAAACGCTGTTTTCCATACAATGTGAATGAATTATGCCAATATGTGCTTCACTAAAACTTCATAAGTTAAATAATTTATGATTCAATTTTAAACTTGTAAGCATATTAATTTATTAATAATTGATAATGATTCACAATTTGAAGGTCAAATTGCACACAAATATAGCACATGTTGTATTCTTACTGGTTTGTTTATCTGCTATATGAAAATATGACCTAAGTCATTCCATATTCAATCTGTTTCAGTTTTCTAATGCAAATACCTTATAACAAATATGTTATTGTTATCAATTTAAAACAAAAATCCCAATTTCCCATGGTATGGTGAAAGTACCCGTAATTTAAGAGACTTGAAAAATTTTCCAACAAAAATAAATAAATCTCTGCTAAAAGACACCACTAATATACTTTATACTGAGAATGCAGAATTCTTGTCTAGTAAGAGCTCCATACAAACTCTATCCAAGTTTATAGCAACATCATATTTATATCTGCAGGATAACACAAGTACCCACCACCCTCCAAATGACTCTAACCATGCTCCATGCTGCCAGGAGAATTGACTCTTGTGCCCAGCACTACACAGTGCTTAGTCCCCTGACCTCCCTCTCTTAGTACTTTTACTACCAGGGCTTAGGAGTCTATATTTAGTCTCAGAAGTACCTCTCTTTTTAAAAAAAAAAATCATTTGTTTTATTTGTTTTAATTAGTTATACATGACAGTACAATGATCTTGACATATCATACATTTGAATCAAATGGGGTATAATTTCTCATTTTTCTGAGTGTACAGGTTGCAGAAACACATACAGTCACGTATATACATACAGCAATACTAGTGTCTATTTTATTCTGCTGGCCTTCCTATGCCCCCGTCCCCTCCCCTCCCCTCCCATCACTTCTTTCTACCCAGTCTAATGTGATACACTTCTTGTTTTTTCCCCTCACATCATCATACATGTAATCTGTATAATGATGAGTGTCTCCTTCCTTCTTCCATGCAATTCCACTTCTCCCTCCCTTTCCCTCCCACCTCTCTTCCCTATTTAGTGGTGATCTTCTTCTGAAGCTCTTCCTCCCTATCCCATTTTGAGACACCTCCCTTATATCAGAGAAGACATTTGGCCTCTGTTTTTTAGGGACTGGCTAACTTCACTTAGCATAATCTGCTCTAATGCCATCCATTTCCCTGGAAATGCCATGATCTTGTTAATTTTTAGTGCCGAGTAATATTCCACTGTGTATAAATGCCACATTTTTTTTTTTTTATCCATTCATCCATTGAAGGGCATCTCGGTTGGTTCCATAGTCTAGCTATTGTGAATTGTGCTGCTATAAACATTGATGTGGCTGTGTCCCTGTAGTAGGCCATTCCTGTGAATTATAATTAACAGAAAAAAAAAAATCTAAGCTTCTGTCTCCCAGTCTCTGTGTGAAGACACATTCCTGATTTTTCAACCTCTAACCAGCCAGTGGGCCCAGCCAACCTCATCGCCTTTACTGTGACTAACACTCGTAAGTTTTATATTTTCTAACTCTCCTGTGTCCCTGCTGTCTACTTTCCACTTCCCCTCATTCTCCCTTCTACATACCCAGGTACCTTTGCAGAAGTCAGAATGGAGGCCAGCCCTTTTCTCCACTATCAGTGGTACCTGAATAACATCTGTTTTCTCCTCTTTAACTGATGTTTGGCTGGGTAACATTTTGATAGTACAAATCTCATATTTTCTTCATCCAATCAAGAAATGAAATGAAGGATAAATTACATCGGTCCAACTATAGGAAAAATGCTAGGCAAATATATATATACAGGGGAAAAAAGAGTTCTTTTGTAAAGAAAATGGTTTTTTTTTTTTTCAGTAGATCAAATGTGTTCATTTATACAGGAGAAGTTATTATAAAGACTCCACAAGAATATTTAGAAAATACAGTTATTGATTTGAAGACTTGCCTGCTTTCTGTACAGCAAAATGTCTAGTCTGTGTTAATATTGATTCCTTGACTAACAGCCTCCTTTGGACTCAGAGGAGACTTTCAGAATTGAAATCATGGAGAAAGGACAAACTCAGTTATACTGACACACAGGTGCATGCACCTACATACACACACGTTCACAGCAGGCCAAGAGTCAGTGACTTCTCTGTGGGCTAGATGTGTGCTTTTATATGTTAAAATTCCTTCTTGAGTCTCTTAAGTAAAATGGGAGGTCAGAGTGATTTTAGTAACCCTAATAATTCTGAAAAGATTGTAGTTTTTTAAAAAAATGGCACACAAATTTAAAATGTTTCAAAATGTCTGATGTTTTCTTTAAAATTAGTCTGAGTTACTTGTGTCTTGTATCAATTTAGAAAGTATACATGGTGCACTGTACAGCTACATTTTATGGAACTGATCACCTTCAATTTGTGTCATTATTTTACTATATTTTTGTTTGTTTAATACTAAACACAGTTAGATAAAGATTCTCTAATTGGCATAACAGGCTTATATTAAGCTTCAAAAGAGCACATATTTGTGTGAATAGTAAATGAATAGATTGGAATCATAAATAATTCTTCCTCTTGTTACTTTTCATTAAACCTGGGAGAAAAATGATGGTCAGTTTTCGAAGATTTTGAAAATAAAGCTTTATAATTCAGATTATTACGTGTTGCGTGGAACACTAGACTTATCTAGGTTGTTTCTCTTAATGGTGAAATCACTGCCTTGTAACAATATTTAATAATAAATCTTTCTTAGCATCTCATAATTAGTGAAGTCGGCCTTATATTCAAATAGTAAATTGGTATACAGGTAGACTTTTCTATCATTCTGAGAAAATTTCTAACTATAGATATTTTTAAGAGTTTTAAAAATACTGTTAAAATACAATAGAAATTTAAAATGCTCTTAGCAATAAAAGTTGTATTCAACCAAATCTGGGTAAAGTTTCTTTTTTTGTCTTATTTCATTTTTCTCTATTAAATGAATTAATTTATAGTGCATCAAGTTAAATTTCACACATCAATCAATTTATTTCACTGTTTAAAAATCTAGAATTTCTTAAAGGTCTGGTAGACCTAAACTCCCGCTTTAAACTTTGGTGTATTTTCACTTTGTGTGCTCGTGAAAGAAAATCTGTCTCTCTTTTCCATTCCTGAAATTTTTATAAAACCTATTCACATCAGAAAAATGATGACTCTTTTTATTCCATAGCCAGGTAGGGGTGAGCTTTTCTGGCTATTTGTTCTTTGGTTAAAAAAATTCATTAGCTAGAAAATGAACCTGACTAAACATGAATAGGTTTGATTTGATTTCCATATTATTTAAAATAGTTCTAACCAAAGGCACAGTAAGCTGTGAGGAATGCCATTCCTTCATTTCATCTCTAAAGTTCATGTTCTGAAGCTGGGACCCTAAACAAAGTGTCCCCTCTCCTTGTCTTTGTACCTCTAATAGGAGAATGCAGAGCAATTTGACCAAGCACTTATTTTCCTCATCTAATAAATTGATGTTTCATTTGTTTCCGAAGAGGATAATGGTTCCTACCTGGTTTCAAGACCTTTCAATACCTTCTTGCTTGCTACTCTTAAAATGTCATAATCTTGTAAAAGACAATTGAATATAGGTTAATTTACTTAACTGTGGTTATTGATGTGAACCAATTAAGCTGGTTGCTAGTCTTTCTCTTTGTAATGTTTTAAAACTACCAGTTCCTGTAAGCACTACTTAATCTGCATCTAGTAAATTTTGATGTATTTTATTTTCATTATTGGTTCAAACATTTTTGATTTTTTTATTGATTTCTTTCAGTCTCAATTTAAAAACAAAAAACAATGTTTCAGTATAGGGTCTGTTTTCATGAAAGGTGCACTTTTTTGTAAAATATATATGAATTTGTATAAAAATATTCATATTCTTACACATATGATTACATATGAATATGTGATTATATATGAATATACATATGATTTATTTGAAAAAAAAAAAAAAAATATATATATATATATATATGTACTCATATTCTGCTCTTATGGAACATGGTGTTCTATGACAATCCATTGTTTAGGTGGTTGAGAGTGTGTCAACTGACTTATTACTAATTTCTTATCTACCTCTCTTGATTACTGGGTGAGTATTAAAAACCAAGTACTGTGGTAGACTTGCTTGCTTTTCTCTTTCATTCTGTCAATACGTCCCTCATGCATTTTGAGCATTCAATAACAGACACATGCATGCGTGTGGCTTTTCCGTTTCTCTGTTATAATCTCTGCCCACCTGAAGTTTTACTAAACTGTAGTGGCCACACTTGTCTTTTTACACATTAGAAGCAGACAAAGAAATAGGTTAGAAATAGAATGTTGGATATTTTCCCAAAACTAAATATCTATAATGATAAGTGCATTGCTGCAGGCTGCCCGGCCCGGGCCGAGCGGGCTGGCTGAGCTCCACTCCTGCCGCTGCTGTCGCCGAGCACCTGCCTCACTCCTGCTGGGCGCTTTCCTGCTGGGCTGTCAGTGCACGCAGGCTTGTAATCTTGCAACCCGGTTGGGCACAAAAACACAAGCCAGTCAAACTGAAACAAAGTTTTATTTTGTGAGCGGCCGTGTGCGTCCCCTAACAAGTGGGTCCACCACGTGTGTTCTACCTGGGGGGGGGGGCTCCACTTCCCCCGGAACACCCTCCTACCATCCTTTCCCAACCAATGGGAACTCTCCCATTACAAGAGTGACATGAGTAACCTGAGTCCCGAAACGGGCCCAGGTAAACAGCAGGAGTCCAATTACCATATGAATGTAACTTAACATAATCATAATCTGAATGGCTGGCTGGCAGTCACTAAACCCAAAGGTGCCTGTATCAATATTTTTGCTATGGCTCCTAGCAGTGCATATTGAACATTGATAGTCTTAATAATTGGGAAGATATTCTAGACTTATTATTTTGTTTCAATACTCTAGGTTTCAAATCAATATTTTAATAACAGACCTCAAATTCTTTTTAGGAACTAATTGTCTAATTTCCCTAACATGGGGCATCTTCCTATACTTTGGTTCTTATTTCTTCTCTTATTCTCAGCTCATTGACTAAACAACTCAGAAGGGAAACTGTGACAATTATTTCATCTGGATTCTAGATACAGGGGTACAGCCAGGATGTAGACAACATCTGTGAGTAGCTAAAAAGACCTGAAGGGCATACCTGAGCAGGTGAACAGACAACAGAGTTATTATTTAAATCCCCGAGCTCACAAAATGTTATAGACTGCAATATGTCCTTGTAATTCTGTCACAATGGTATCTTTGTTATTAAGAATATATACAATATATATTTTCAGTTTAAAAATATTATTATACATAGTTTCCTTCTGAGTGGAAATTATTATTGAGTTGGTCTAATTTTGAGCTCAGTTTGTTCCTTTATTTGTATCCCTCTAATTACCCATTGATAAAAGTGTCAGTGGATAATGCTTGAGAACATTATCAAATGGTTTGGTAATGACTCATGCAGAGCAGTGATATCTTTCCTTATTTGCCTAATCAGTATCACACTTTTCAATTTGCCTAGATCATTACCTCTGGCATGTCTCACAATACTTCTGGGACCCAAGAATTTAGCTAACAACTCTAAAATATAAAGCATCAGTTGCTGCCAAATTGTTCTTTTCTATCTAAAACTACTAAATAGATAGTATGAAATATAAACAATACATTCTAGAGGAGTTTCTACCAAGAAGTTTAATGTCTTCTGTAAATAGCAGATACTTCATAAAATTGAAAATAGAAAAGGTTGCCACATCATAGATGTAATTACCTACAGTTAAAATAACAATAAAAAGTTCCTACATAGCCTTTTGTAATCTCTTCAATTGCTTTTACTTAAATTCATCTTTAATGGTGAGCCCTTAGTAAGATTAGCTTGGTTCATTTTTCGATGGAGAACATTGGTGCTGGTGTGACATAGTAATGTGGTTATAGGAAGTGAGGTGATAATGTGTCATAGGTGACTCTATGCATATCACTTGTCACACCCAACAATGGAGAAAGGACATTTGCCTTTTGGATACAGAGCACTATTAACAAGTAATCTCTTTTTCTCAGTTTAAGAGAGTACCCTTACACATTTCTGTGATTCTTTTTGGGCAGAGGTGCTTAAATTAGATGGATAGTTTTCTAAATTATTGATAGAAGTCAGCAGAGTAAGCAACAAGCTTGCATTTGCCAGAAACTTGTTTGAACTGTTGAATTTGAGGCCACCATCTGCATGTAAGTCCCACCTTTCTTCCAAAGTTTGCCCCCTATTGATGGTACCAACCTCTCTGAATGTCCTCCTTAAGCGTCTCTCTGCAGGTCACTATTGATAATTTCTGTTCTAATTACTGGAAAGTCTGCTTACATTCTTTTCACATGCATTCATGCCTATCAACCCTCCACTTACTCCCCACCCCTAAGCTTTATCTACTATGGAATTGGTCTGTCTTGTGTTCCAGGATCTTGGCATCTACATAAAAAAACAGTGAGGATTAGGCAGTGAATGAAAGAGATGAGTCATCTGTGCTGATGGTGGATCAGTCTTAAGATTTAACAGCAAGAGAATTTCTTTCACCAGTCAGTAACACATGAGCCACTGGTTCAGAGCAACTCCTCGTATCTTGCTGTGCTAATTACTTAAGGAGGTCATGGTGCTCTTCCCTGGGCTCCCCGTCTCATGGCTTTGCCTTCAGGGCCCATGGAATAATCTTTTCTTTTTCCTAAGAAGTATTTTGGGTTTCCATCTAATGGATATTCTCAGTCTGTTTTTTTCTGGTATATGTTTGGAGGTACAAAGTACTTTTGTATTTTTTTTTTTTTTACCGTATTCTTCCTTTTTGCCACTTGTATATATATTTTTAAATTGTGTTTTCTGGGTGAAGTAGTGCATACTTGTACTCCTAGAGACTCAAGAATATTCAACCAGTGTAACTCCACATCATGTAGAACCATAAAAATGGGAAGTTGTACTCCATGTATGTATGACATGTCAAAATACTACTATTATATATAACTGAAAGGAAATAATTATTGTTGAGGAGGCTGAGACAGGAGAATCACAAGTTTAAGGCTGGCCTCAGCAACTACTAAAACCTTCAGTAACTTAGGGAGATCCTGGCTCAAAAAAAAAAAAAAAAAAAAAAAAAAAAAAGCACTGGGAATATAAATCAGTAGGAAGATGCAGTGGTTTCAATCCCTGGTATCAATCAATCAATCGATCAATCAAAATCAAATCTGTTAGTTGTTATGAATCATCTTGCAACACATTCCAATACCTAAAAGCCCTATCTACATATTTCCATGGGATGAGAGCTTCTCTACCCATTAAGCCTTATAAAGCTATTGATGGGAAATAACTTTAAAAATCTAGGACATCTCATAGTTTAATGCATGAATCTATTAGGAGGTGTTTAAGGTATTTAGAGACTGTCCTTTTTCTTTTTTTTTTTTTTTTTTTTCTCTCCCTAGCTGAATAGTTCTTCAGGGATGTAAGGCCGTTTGTTTATGTGTTGTAAGAGGACTCTAAAATACTTCTGTGCTGGGAAGCCTAACACTGTGTTGCATCCCTGCCAATTAGCAACTAGAGTAGATAAACTTTTGTATTTACCAGAGTCTGCGAGGTATGTGTGGGTGTGTATGTGCGTGTTTGTTTACAAGTTTTAAACTTGTATGAGTCATTTCTTCCCATTTTTGTTAAATTATTGGTAACTAGTTGTATTTTCTACAATCTGACAATATTAGGATTTCAGTTAGAATGGGAAGACCATACTTTTCTGTACTGAAATATTGAGGTTGAGGGGCTGGGGCTGTAGCTCAGTGGTAGAGCACTTGCCTGGCACGTCTGAGGCACTGGGTTTGATCATCAGCACAACATATAAGTAAATAAATAAAATAAAGGTCCATCAACAATTTAAAAATAAAATATATGTATATGTATATATAGGTGTGTGTGTGTATATATATATATATATATATATATATATATATAGTTTGAAAGATGGAGAAATAGTAAATTTAAAAAAAAAGTTAAAAACTGCAGAAAAAAATATGGTGTTGTTATTATGTTTTATAATACATTAACAATAAGGTGATATTTTGATGGTACATTTGAAATTTCTGACAACTACAAATTTACTTATAAGGTAATCAAAGTCATAATTGCATTAATTCATTTTTAATTGATAAAATTGGAAACATCATTCTTGTTAATCTTAGTGGACGAAAAATCATGAATAATTGTTGACAGTTTTTAATTTTGAGAATGATGTCTCTTTTCATGCCACTGTCACTGTAAACAGCATTTTGGAGGCTGTGGCAATTTAGGGAAACATATCTGATTAGTTATTTCTAAGAATAAACTTTACTTTCTCTAACATATTTGCAGAAAAAAATTCAAAAATATCTAACTTCATACAATACAGTTTCACAAAAGTCTGAATCTTTTTTTAACTTTAGAGTTTAAAATGATGACTGATTTACATATATTTGGAATAAATAATAGAGATCCTGAGTACACTTACTTCACTGTTGCTTGCAATGATAACATCGATCATGACTGTACAGCAAGATCAGAAACAGGAAACTGACTTTGATATAATCCTTTAATCTTACTTGGATTTAATTTGCTTTATATTCCCTCACTCTACATTCTTATCACATTAGTAGATTTATTTGAACAGCATCAGAATCAAGATAGAGAAATTTTTCATCAAAAATAGTTCTTTAACTCTCACTTTCTAGCAATAGCTGTATCCTTGCCTCACCTTGTCTCTAACCCTAATCTTTCCTCTATGATAGTGTCATCTCCAAGATACTATATATAAAAAGTAAGATATATATATATATATATATATATATATATATATATAATAAATTCATGCAGAATATACATATCTAAGATTTGATTTTTATATGGCATAATTCTCTTGGGATCCATTAAAGTTGTATGCATATTAATGCTTCATCCTTTTTATGACTGAGTAGAATTCCATGATAAGGAGACTCCATGTTTAGTCACTCATCCACTGTATAGCATTTAGGTTATTATTTAGGTTATTCTAGATTTTTCTTTTTGTTTTGCTAATAAGTCTGCTATGCATATTCATCTAGAAGTCATTGTGAATAAAGTACACACACTTAACCTACCTTTGAAACAAAGTTTTACTTCAGTTATCTCATAGAAAACCAAAAAATGATCTTAAAATTATTCTTTATAAAAATCATTACACTTTTCCTTTTTGCCTTATTTTTTTTTGTTATTTCTAAAATTATGCACGTGTGGTTCTTTCTCCAGAATCTAATTTGGGGTCAGTGGAGCCACTTCTTCAACGTGCCACCAGTTGGAGGATCTGTGCCAGGCTCTCCTCTCTGTCTTGGCATTGCTGCAGGTAGATGTGAATGCACATTTAATGAGGTGACCATGAAGAGGAAATGAGAGAAATTTCACATTTGTTTTTAGTCTTCTCAGAGAATAAGCTTTCAAATAACATTAGGTACTGTATTATGCTAGAAAATTAGCCTTAATTTTTACAGAATTAAAATATCCTATATTTATAAAAGTTCTAAAATTTGCAAAGTGTCCTTATTCATTTATTGTCTCAATAAGTTAATACATCATAAAAGTGATTGACAGGTACTATTTTGCCTATTTTTCAGTCAAAAACAAATATTCTTTCATATGAAAGTTTTGTAGGCAGATATGTTAGGACAGAAAATCCTAAACTGAATGCAAATATGTGTATTATTTTTACTTAAGTGTTTTGAAATATAAAAGTTGTAATGCTTTCCCTAATGCTTTAAAGATAATGAATAAAGGAAAATTTTACACAAAGTATGCATGGAACAGAAGCCTTATTCTAAAAAAAAATAATAGAGATATGAATTTAATGAGGACATATGTTATTTAATGATTTCAAGATAGGTAGACATCTTACATTTGCAGATACATTTTCTCACCAGTTTCCTAGTAAAGTTTTATGAAAACTATAATCAATAATGAGTTGAGAAAGTTGAATTACATTATAAAATACTTCTTAAGTAATCTTACAAGCACTCTTACTAATCCTTTATTTGTATTCCTACAGACCATGGTGTTTCATCCTATGAAAATCTGACAGGACTCCTGCTGCTCTTTGAAGGAAAGAGGATAGCCTATTGGCACCCAACAAAGGAAAGGGAGACAAAAGAATACGTGTGTCAAATCCCAATATAATGAACATTCGTGTAAGATTATATTTCACTCATCACGTTTTAGGGTACAGAAGGTGGGTAAGCTAATCACAGACAAGCAATTATGAACTTCAGAAAATTTCAAAGTTTTTGCAACAATGATATGTTTGATTTTTAGACCATTTCTGTTCCCTGGTAGTCTAACTTAACTTTGCTAGTTGAGTTCATCACTTATTATGAGAAAAAATTTCAAGCCTGTAGCCAAAAATCTGGTCAAGGCGTTTCCTTTGTTATGAATAAGGCAGGTTTCGAGTTTGTATCTAAGTAGTCATGCTGGACCAGGGATGTTATCTGTCCCCTGATTGTCCTTTTGCTTTAGTTGAGAATAGTGAGCTGAGTGGATGGTGGTCCGTGAAGCCTGCCATCAAGGTGATTGGTGGTGGTCCAGAATGTTCCATCTGTATATGACAGATGATTTGAGAAATTCCAGAAAAAAATAGATGATATAGACATAGACTTGTAGATATCTATCTGTCAATATTCCTTTTTAACTTTTATTGCTAATAATTCCTTGTCTACCTCATTTTTTTTTTGTTCTACTCTACTGGTATTCTTTTATTTATTTATACTTTTATGAATACTGCTTTCTAGATAAACAGATGAAATTTACTGTGATATATCCATATATGTACATAGGGAGGAGTGATGGGAAAAGGTCTGAATAGTGGTTTGTTGCTAGTAATTTCAGCATTTTTTGTGTATTCTTAATCTATTTTTGGTTTTGTGGATTGAAAAACATACATTTTTCGTTACATTTTTCTAACAAAGTAGCGATTTTCCCCATGGTTTTCTGCCATCATCCTCTTTAGTCCAATGTATTCTCTAGCAAAAATGGGTGCAGAGGTTTTGCTTAAATACCAGGAGTCAGTGAGGATCCGATCTTTGCTGTTTGATCACGTGTAGTTGGAAAGGCACTTTCAAAGTTAAAGAAATTTGTAAGTATGTTGAATGTTTTGCTTTCTGGCTAAAAGAGTCCTCACATCCTTCAGGAAGAGTAGCTATCTGGGATTCTCTCTGCTGTGTCCTCAGCCTGCTCAGAGAGTTGCACCAGCAAGCTGCTTTCCAAACCACTGGGAATAGATAAAGTCTCATGAAGGTCCACTGTGGGTATTGCATTCCCAGATGCCCTGTTAAACTCCCCGCTTGTCTGGCAGAGTTCTGCTTGCCCCAGCAGGTGTCACCACCTCAGAATAGGTGCTTACTGATCTCAGGTTGTTAACTGTCTGTTTTTGCTTTCAACAGTGCCTCTGTGTATGCTGCTTCTGTTGGGATTCCATGTAAAATCATCCTGCCCTCTCCTTTAACAATTACTGCAATAAAACTGGCAGGTGAGATTCAAACAGAAGCACATAATCTATTATTATAAGCAGTAAAAGCACATGTTAAAATATGCAATGCAGTATGTCATGCAAAGTCCCTAGTGCAAAAATGTATCCGGTTCTATGTTTGTGTTATCATCAATTTTCATATTACACTTAAGGTATGAGTAAAGAAAATTAAAGATAGTACAAATGAACAGAAAGGACAAGGTGATAAGACCGTAGAGACATTCATGCCCATTTTGTTGTACTTACGTCCCAAGGCACTTGGCATGGTGTCCTCTTATAAATGTCTTTAAAAAACATCACCGTAATTTTTTAATACTTAATCACAGACTAATGCTTTGGAAAGTTTATGTCTATCTAACTCTATTGTTGTGTATAATTTTGTTAAAAACAAATACAGGGATCTTGCCTTGGGTCTTTTCTTTATAATCTAAGAAAAAAAAATGATTCTTGTCATAGTCAAAAGTGCATTGGCCAACTTCAGTCTTCTTGTTCTCCATTCTGTGTCACTGGTACAGAATGCATAAAAAGCATTCTGTGTGTGAAGAAAAGATGCCAAATCATCTCTATCATTCTATTGAATCAAGTATTTGCTATTAATGAAAACCCCAGGATTTCCTTATTCACTATAAGTGTTATTAACAAATGATTGTAGAAATCACCCAATATCACTGTATAATTGAAAAATTTTGTTCAACTCTTTAATAAAAAGTGTGGTTGAAGATTTTTCTATTTTTCTTATAGATAAAAATGACTCACTTAGTAGAAAGTGTTTTCACTCTCAATTTTTAAAAGAACTTAAAGAATTAATTTTGTAAGGAAACACTTTAAAATTTCTATTTTCCATGTTAACCCGTTTGTCAAAAGTTCTAATTAGAAAGTAATTTACATCTAAATTATGTATTTTATGAAAATATGTATACTAAATTCAGTTTCTTAAGGCAAAATTCAAATTCCTTATTTACTGACTAACGATGTCTTTTGATATAAACGCATGTTGATAATACCTAGGGCATTGCTTATTTTATTTAAGTTTTCATTAGTGTTTTAGGTTAAAAAATTAACAATAATATACTATATAATTAACATTTGAAAGTTGCTCTACTTCTAATTAATGTATATTCATAAGTTATTACTTGAAAAATAACTTTTATTCTATATTTCTGCCTCTTTTTAGTCACTGAATAATTATTCAATATGGTGTCTTTATTTTATGAATGCTATTCTAGAACATTATTAAATACATATTCCAATGTATATGATGCTATTGAAAATAGCTTAATTAAAAAAATAAAAGTTGAAATCATGGGATAATCATCTACAGTTGATATATTTATAAAACATTTATATTTAATATTGGTAATATATAATGTAATTTTATTATTCCCTTTGATATAAATGTTAACAATTATTAATACAATTTTCTTCTATTTCATTGACTTAGAAATTCCCATTGCTATAAAAAAGTATGATATGAAGGTTATAGTTCAATGAATACTATTAGAAAAAATTAATGAGCTGAAATTTTCTAATGAGCATTTGATACTCTGTCTCCATCCTGGAGAATATTTTCATATTTTTAACATTTTTATTTTATTAAGTTTCCTTACAGCACATTATTTGTGGAATGTCCGATTTGACTCTAGCTGTTTAGACTACTTGTCAAACATTTTATTTTCTAACCCTGTCTGGTCTGTTATTGGATAAGTCTTTACTTCTATCTTGTTCTTTTATGCTTTTTACACTTTTCTTTAAAATATTTAGTTATGTTTCCCTATGGTGATGCTAGAAGCTTTCAGCTTACTCTTTATAGAAGACTATACATCGAGGGACTCTCCCATTGCGTGAAGAATTATAAGACATACCTTTCTGTAAATTGATTGAAATTAGGACTCCCTCAATTGTCAAGTACTACACACACACACACACACACACACACACACACACATGCATACATACAGTGGGATAAAAATGAAACCCATATTTATTCATATTATAGCTAAACTAGAATACACACACACATTCAGAAGCAAAACAGAGCTCATAATGAAAGGAATCACAGTTACACCAGGATATGATTTTTCAAAGACAAGAATGGGTACCATGAGATGGGAAGGGACATGGGGGCAGGAAAGATGGTGGAATGAGGTGAACATCATTGCCTTAAGTATGTATGACTGCACATATGGTGCAATGCTACATCATATACAACCAGAGAAATGAGAAATTGTGCTACAATCATGTACAATGAATCAATATGCATTCTGCTGTCATATACACCTAATTAGAATAAACAAATTTTTAAAAGAATGGGTACCATAATACAGAAGAATATAATTTCCTTATCACCACGAGAATAGTACTGTGAACTTAAAATTTCATATGCCACAAAGCTGACATTCATTTATGATACTAAGTTGAATAATTTTTTCAGATGAAAATTTGAATGTACTAGCAAAGGTTCATGGCTAGAAGAATTTTTAAGGAAAACGTTTCAAGAAAAAAAAAGTTTTTCCAAGAGGAAAACTAAAATGCAAATAGAGAAAACTGATCTGAAAGTCAAGTAATTAAATCCAAACAAATACTACCTGAGTTTAAAAAATAACCCTACACTTTGGAAATAAGACTGATTATATTTACAGAATTTTGTGATGTTGTATCTGAAATTTGCCAAAATATGCAAAAATAAGCAGAATCAGAGGGTATAAAATCCCAAGGGAAAAAGGTGAAGAACTAGGAACATTTCACTATGCCTGGGAGCTTGGCCATTTTTTGAAGCTTGTCTGGAAAGCCCTATGTCAGAGAAACCAGACGTTCTTATAGATACACAGGGCTAGCATGAAAAAACAGAGATGTAAGAATGTGCAAACACAGCCTGAGAAGGTCTGTCCTCCCAAGATCTTTGTGAAATTCTCAGGGAAGTGGAACAGCAGGACAAAGAATCAATCTGATAGTAAAAAACCACAAGGATCATCACAATGGGTGAAATTATACTGTTTGAAATTTAAAGATGATACTGACATTATCCTTAACCAAAATATGTTTAGTATTCAAAATAACAATAACATTGAGTTTTCATGGTTTGAATACCTGGATGATCAAAGTTTGGAAATAGACCATGATTATGGCATTAAACAAGGTCTATGGATGTTAAATCTCTAGAATCAGTCAGGTAGCATGATTTCTAGTCCTTTCGTCTATGGACTGCAAGCCATGGTATGTGCAAGATTCTCAAAGGTATTTATTAAGTGAATAAGTGAGCAGACAAGACAGAAACTGAAAAAAACTTGAGTAGGTGGAACACTAATTTAGGGATATATTATAAAGATTGTCTACTTACACATTCTGTTTTTTTTTTAGGTATGCATTGGCCCCAGAAACCATATAATTTTATTAAGACTTAAAGGTAAATTATTTAGCCTAGTTGAAATAACACATTGCAATTCTCCAGGAAGTCTGTACACATTCAAGTCCATTCATCCCTAAAATTGGTAAATGGCAATGATTTAAAGATGAAGGTGAATGGAAGTTTCTACCACTCTGTATTGTCATATATTGTCCTGGCATAATGTCAGGAAATTAAAATAAATAACATCACACTAATATCTGGGACAGAACTCGGATCTTACACATAGTTGAATTTTCTAAGTTAAATCTCTTGAAAGGACAGAAATTCCCTTAATGTTTTGTTTAATCAGAATTTCTGAAAATCTTATAATAATCACTTTATGTGAGTACAACAAGATAGATAACACATAAAATGGCATAAAACAAAGTCAAGCGATAGTACTTCTCATATATTCATAACGGAAGCTTGAAAACATCATAAATGCATGTACATCAGAGAGTCACTGGGGAAACTGGGATGTATCTACATAGTAGAGAATGTTGCAGCTATAAAATGAAGAACATGTCTATGAATATAAATGGAGTGTTTCCCAGATATGTCATTGGGTAAAAGGAATAAAACATGAAAAAATAGTATCTGTAGTATGCTAGCTTTTGTGATGATAAGGAGGGTAATAAAAATATATGTATATATCTTCCTATTTGAGCAATGTTTTAGGCCTTTGTTGTGATGTTTTAACAGAAAACCATGGGAAGGTTAATTTATAACTAATAGAAATTTATTGAATCATGATTCTGAGGATGCAAAGTCCCAAACCAAGAGGTCAGCTTCTGGCAAGGCTGTTCTTGCTGCTTCAGAACTACTCCATTGTCAGGACATTGACCCCTCATAGGCTATTTAATCCTTAAGTATTCATAAGTATTCATTCAATTCATGATTTTACAATGGAAATTCAATTTCAGTGTGAGAGTGGAGACACACCTGGACACTCCAGCAAGCCTGGGAACAGAACCATAAGCTAAACCATAAGCTAAACCATAAGCTAATAAATTTGTTTACCTATAGGATGGGGATGGGGAGTAAGGAGAAAGTGCAGTTGAAGAGACCCATTTATGAACATACCTTTTTGTATATATTAGACTTTTGGTAATATGATTTTTTTAATGTAGTCAACCAAGAAATGAAAGTTATGATGATATATGGAAAATCATAAGTGGAATAAAAATACAGAAAAGATAGTAACCCAACTGAATTACAAATGAGACACCTGATGAGGAGTGTGGAAAAGAACTAGCCCAAATATCTTTGAACATACTCTTGACATTATCATTCTGGGTTAAAGACAAAGAAGAAAGGTCAACAATAGTGTGTTATAGTTGATGGGATTTTCTCAGAATGATAAGGGTTTGTAACTCTGTGTATTCTATGCTTGAGAAAGTAAGTAGATATATTGTTGATAGTAAATGCTTATCTTCTCAACATCAGGAAAGAGAATCACTTATATTGAAAGAGATGAGGCAGGAATCAATTCCATGTTGTTGGGACTGGAGTGGGACATATTAAGATGAATTCAGATATATACACATACACACATATATGAGAGACAGAGTCATTGAAACAAATGCATATTAGCAAGTGTATTTATATTAATTTGTGAGTATGCATTTTTGTGCATGGGTGTGCATTGTAAGGTTGGGCATCAAGGAAAGTAGCCTAAGGCACCTGATCCAAAAAGGGATAATTGTCAAAGAACAGTGGGGGAGTGTCAAAGGACATAGGATATAAGCAGGGCATGGTGGCTCACACCTGCAATCCCAGCTATTTGATATACTGAGGCAGGAGGATCACAAGTTTAAAGCCAGCCAGTACAATTTAGCAAGACCCTGTCTCAAAGTTTTAAAAATAATAATAAAAAATAAAGAACTTGCAATGCAGCTCAGTGATAAAGACATAGTATCTATCTTGAATGCATTTCTTCTGGTTACATATGGGACAAACTGAATACCAAAGAAAATGATGACAAATATAGTGGGCGAAATACACTTACTAAAATTATAAATAACAAGTGTTCTGTATACATAAATAAATTGATACATACATGGGAGTTAAGAAAACTATTTACAAAAGAGTCCTAACAAGAAATTATAGAACAATAATGGAACTATGAAAACAACAATTACGAAAAAAACATAGCACCTGTTATTTCAGGCAAGAATGATCAATGGGTACTGAAATTAGAGGGTGAGAAGTGAAGAACATAATGTTTACATGGTCTCAAATTGTTTTCCAAAAAGTATACTCTATAATAATGAGGAGGGGTGATAAGGTCATAAAGAGGAAAGCTAGCAGATACATTGACAACATATGTTGAATGATGAGTAAGATGCTTGTATCTTCTGATATGTTCTGAAGGTCACTGTATCACTTCAATTATATTCCTGTCCCAAACACTTACAAATTGAAAAAGACAAGCCTAAACTCATGGATATCCTATAAGATAAAAAATGGCTTATATTCTTAAAAATGCCCAGGTAATTAAATGCAAAGAAAGATGAGTGAACAGTGAACAATTCCAGATTAGAGATGACAGAGGAGACTTGGCAGACAAATGCACCTGGTAATCCTGAGTCAGTTTCTGGATCAGAATTTCATGCTTTGCAGAATACAGGAGAAGAGCAACAGACAGAATTATGATATACTCTGTAGATGGAATAATGTTGTATAGCAATCAATATTAATGCCTTTTATATATGCACTGTGGTTGACTGTGGTTACCTGAGAGAACTCACTTGTTTTTGAAAAATATGCCCTAAAGAGTTTTAAAAAACACAATAAAACAGACATTATATCAGCAACTATCAACAATTTCAGAAAATATGAAGTATAGAAAGTGCCACAGCCCGGCTGGCTGGGCAAAATAACTGGGGGGTGACAAGCAACTTGTGTAGATTGATACAGCAGGAGTGGGAGCCATTATTGTAGGACCGGAGGGATATATATACCTTATACACAGCTTATCTTAATTAACATAAACTAGATACAGCAGTCAACCAATAAGGAATCTCCACACTTAATGGCTCCCTGGCATTACTTCACAAATTACTCCCTCTGGCAAAATGCCAGGCACCATCCTGACTTGTTTACAGACTCTAACAAGAAAGTATATAAATACCATGTATGCAAATATATTTAGATAAGGATGTATGATAGATTAGATTAAAAAGCAGACAATGATAAAGTAAACATAACAAGATGTCAAATATCCAGAGAAACTACATGGAGAATGTATGCACACTTATTTATTTATTTATTTTGCAGTTTTCCTATAAATCTGAAAATCATCTCATAACAAAAGGTTCCAAAATAAATAAGCAAAAAAACAGAAAAAAACGTTATGGCTTTCTTAAATTCCCCAAAATAACTATACAAAATAATTTAATATTTCACAGTGTCTAAAAATTTGACCAAAATACTTTTAATTTTCACCAACACCTATTCAAAACTTGTGAGTCAGGGCCTGAAGAGTAGACCCTCGGGTATTCAAACAATTTAATTTTATTCTAGATGCTTGATAATATGTATAGAATCATGTTTTATTTGTCACTCTTTCACTGAAAACAATCGTCTTTAAATTTAAGAGTTGGTATACTCAGAAAGATAATTATAGCAGAGCAACATGGGGGTAAAATGTGCCAAATCTGATTATAGATAACAACAAGGCAAAGTTGTTTTCTACATTCCTGCACAATCATTATGGAAAGTACTATGTGCTAGGAAAACACTATGCTATTGTCACTCCCAAGAAGCAAATGGCTCTCTTACACCATTGTTGGAATGATTACGAAATTGTGTTTACAAATCTTGCCAAGAGAAAATTTTTAATCATTATGCATTTAAAGTTTCAGTGTTTGAATAGAAAACATTAACGTGAGCAGAAGATGCCATGCATAGTATTCTTATCATTGTATTAAAATAAAGATGAGCATTTCTGGTAATTTTATTTCTTTGCTATTTGAATTGTTTTGGTCAAATACACATGAATGGCAGTAGAGAAACTTCAGTCTAAATTTATGTCCTCATTCTTTCCATACGACTTTGAAAATGAAAAGAGAAGTCTTTTACTATAATTCTGTAGATAATGTGCTTTTACAACTTGTTTGACTATTTTTTTTTCTTCACTGGGCAAAAACACAAAAGAGCTGAAATTACAAATTTTATAAGGAATTGAATTTACTGATTTCCTGCCATTGGCAGGGAGAAATATATGATACTGGCAAAAATTGATGACCCAAAAATTAAAAGGAAGAAAGCTGGAAATTCCATTATCAATCCTGCCAATCCTTGTGAAATCAAGTAGAGCAGGATGAAATATGGTGGACAGAATAACTAGATAGATGTCACTTGTAGTTTATGTTTGAGACAAGTTAAATATCTGGGAAAATTTTACTTTATTAAAATAAATCCATGAATTTTTTTTTTTTTACATGGGACCAAGTATGATGATGATCTCTTAAAAGTTCCCAGTCTTCTTTGGTGGGTGCATATAGCCCTTGGTCCTACTTTGGCTAAATCCCATAGCTGCTGACCTTGTGTTGTTAACTTAGATGAGATGGAAATAGAGGACAAAGGTACAAGGTGGACACAAAGAGAGAAGCATATGCACCCTTGACCATTTTTACTCGACCTTCCGTTTTGAAGGGTGATAGTGGCAGATCTTTAATGATTTTAGTCCCTAAAAGGGTTTCTATCAAGTGTTAGGTCTTCATTAGCCCATTAGTGCTGCCATTTATCTTGGCTTTAGGGACTCCTGGCTCAGCAGCCTCAGCCACACTGTCTTTTTTTCTGGCTGAGAGAATTCAGAAATGCTTTCCTGCTGGATAGAAAGAATAAACTATGCTATGAATGCCTCTTGGAGCCGAGAGCAGTCCCCAGGTAACAGCCCACAAGAAAACAAAGTGGGACAATAAATGGGTGTTATTTTAAGCTACTAAATTTCTTGTAATTTGTTACAGAGCAATAGAAAGCTAATATGCTGGCTGTATAAATTACCCTGGGAGTCAACTCTTCCTCCTTGTTTTCCACCCTTTCCCAGCTCTTTATTTTTTTTTCTTTTATCTCCTCCTTCCTTCCATTTCTCAAATAGAATTATAACACACATTAATGTTTGATTTTCCCCCATATATCATAATATAGAATGAAAATATCGTTACTAATACATATAAATTGAACTTCAATATTTTTATTTAAAATTACTTAGAAACCCTTGTGATTTCTAGTCATTTGTCACTAATTTTAGATTCATGGAAATATATCTTTATATACTGATCATTTTTGGTGAGTAAATTCCGTGATCAATTAAATATCAGTAAAGCACATTTTTAGTTTTAAGAGCAACATATGAGATTCGAAAAATCCAGACCCTTTATTACACTAGTAACACTTCAAGCACTTGAGAGCACTGCATGCCTACGGGCTACCATATTACATAGCACAGATATGGGACACTAGCCCTGCTAGAGAACATCACAGTGGATAGCCCTGGAGTATACCACCAACTAACATAAAATGTCTTGATATTCTAAAGGTAAACCAAACATTTATCTCTGCATTCTTAAATATATAATTCCTAGTTTACAGGGTCAGGTTTGTGAAATAATCTCATTAAGCCACTCTTCAAGATATACTCAAAATTTGTCAGATATACTGAAGGTGGACAAATGTTCCCATTAATAGTAACTTCTTGTTCTCAGGTTTGCAGTCTTTTATCCTTAAATAAACCAATTTAAACATAAATCTTATAGTCTTGTGAAAGTTTATGATGAGTTCAATAATAGTTTTATCTTTAAATATTTCAAAATCATTTCCAAGTTTTTTAACCAAAAAGTAAAGCAGCAGAGGAGAGTATCTCCAACTGGTGCTCAAAATGAGAATGCTTGCCATGACTGATAAATATAAAACTTGATTTTTAAAGATATATTTTAACATCTTTGGGGGCAGGGCCCAATGCATTCTAGGGCTACATGACCTATTTGAAATTGCAACTTTGACACCAATAATTTGTGTAATGTCATTTTTCAGGTCCCTCATCAAAATACTGGATATGATATATTAACCCCTATTTTAGTCAGCTTTGAGTTGATGTGACCAGAAGATCCAACAAGAAAAAAAAATAGAAGAGGAAAAGTTTATTTTGGCTCCTGGTTTCAGAGCTTCAGTCCATGGTCATCAGACTCTATAACTCTGGGCCCAAGGAAGGCAGAACATCAATGTGGAATGGCGTGGTAGACCACAGTTCTGGACAGGACAGTCAGAAAGGAGAGAGAGAGAGAGAGAGAGAGAGAGAGAGAGAGAGAGAGAGAGAGCGAGAGCTCTAACCCCAAGGAACAACATATAAATCTCAAAGACAAGTCCCCAGTGACCTACCATCTACAGCCACATGCCATTGCATATAGTTGCCATCCAGTTAATCCATATCAGTGGACTAACCCATTGATTAGGATATAACAGTTCTAGTCTAATCATTTCACCTCTGAACTTTCTTGAATCACCTCACACATGAGGTTGTGGGGAACACCTCATATCCGAACCAAACAGTTGTTAATTCCTATATTTTTAAAGGAAGTAAATATACATACAAGATCTAGACTTGGAAAATATACTAATTCAATACTAGACATTATTGCAAAAGCTCCTTTTATAAAATTTGCTGGAGGAACATATATGTCTTGTCATTGTTGTAGTGTAGATATGAATTTTCCACCAAAAGCTCATGTGTGAGAAAATGTAAGAAAGTTTAGAGGTGAAATGATTGAGACATGAGAGTTTTAATCAAATTAGTTCAAGGATTCTTTGATAGGGATCAACTGGGTGGTAACTGAAGGCAGTTTGAGTGTGACTTCGAGGTAGGTCACTGGAGGCATGTTTTTGAAATACATATTTTGTGAGCTTTGCTCAGTCTCTTGTGTTTCCTGGTGGCCATATCCTGAACTGCTTTCCTCTACCACATTCTTCTGCCATTATTTTCCACCTCACCTTGAGCCCAGAGCAATGGAGTTGGCTGGCTATGGACTAAGACCTATGAAACTGTGAGCACTCAAATAAACTTCTCCTCTTCTAATTGTTCTTGTTGGGTCTTTTGGTTATGGTAAGGTAAAAGACATGGATTCGTACTGAAAAGTGGGGTCATTGTTGTAACTAACTTGACTACATAGTACAGAAAATCTTAGAGATTTGGGGAAATTGTGGGAGGAATTTTGAAAAGTTTAGAGACGCAAGTTGGAAATGATTTAAATTGTTGTAAGAAGAGGTTAATGCACAACTTTGGTGGGAGATCCAAAGACCAGAATGTTGATAGAACTGTAATAAAGACTGAGCTCATGAGGTTTCAGAACAGAACAACTCTTTTGAAAATTGAACTCTAGGACATTCATGTTATATTCATGTAAGCCGTTGTCTACATTTTGCTCCTATCCTGAGACATTTTATGAAGCTGAATTTAAAGATAATGGGCTACTTAATCTGGCAAAAGAAATTTCTGGGCATCACAGAATTCAGCAGGTGGCATGGGCGTTGTTGGTGGATAAATTTAATATGATAATAAGGAGCAGAAAGCAAAGCAAAAAGATTTTAAAAATTTGCAGTTAGGTCAGAAAACTGAGTAAAACCTGGGATAAGGAAGATGTGGTTGTTGGAAATATTACAGTCACTTAAGAAATGCTAAATACTTTACCCAGAAAATATAGGAAAGATGACTGAAGGGCATCTCAGGTATTGGCAAGACCATACAAATCTCAGCCTCAAGATTGTAAAAGTGAAAATTCCTTTCAGAAGAGCACCTGGCTTTTCACAGGGTGGGGGTGGGATCTAGGAATTTGCTTTACATTCTAATCACTCATAGTTTGCTGCAAATTGAAGAAGAACAATGATCTAGCAATCAACATTGCAATCACTAATTTTCAACAGCTACAGAGAAGGTAATACAGAACCACAGACTCATAACCTGAGCTAAGCACAGTTTCACTGTTATCTGCAGAGGTCTGCTGCACATCCTTTAGAGAGCAATAACCACAGGGCTGAGTGACAGTGCAAAGGACAGACGTGGATTAAAGTTCAGGCTGCCTGATTCTAAGTCACTTTTCCAGTCCATCCCCATATTCGCCATTAGTAAGAGATCTCAGTAAGAAGGACTTGTTTCAGAGATATATAGCAATCAGAAAGTAGGCAACACAAAGATTACCAAAGTGAGGACAGTTATAGGATATCAATAAACAGAGAAATTTAAAATAGTTATAATTTTAAAACCTCATTAAACCTACAAAGAAAAAGGTAATCAAAACAGTCATAAACATGACAAGTGAATATGGGAGAACACTTTTAAAAACTTAATTTAAAATGTGTTTCCCCATGGTGAAGGACTCAGGGAATAGTAAGTTCTTGTTCCCTTTTGAAAATAAGAAAATCTGTTAAAAACACTTGAGCAGCAAATGATGGTGTAGCTATAGAACAATGTTCACAGTAATCATTTAATAAATTCAAATATAAACTGAGGGTGGAAATAATTTGTAATTAAAATAATATGAGAAAATAAAGTTTTATGAGAAAAAATAAGATATATACACATCTTTAAATTGGCATTAAATGTTGTTAGAATTGTCTACATGGATTACTTCATAGTTTATCTGGAATAGAATAAAAAAGTACACTCTCTTTTTTTTCTTTACTCTAGTACTTTGCCTTATTTTATTCCTTTACAAAGTCACTTTCTTTTACTAGTGGCTCTTAAGAAGTATGAAAAATTTGAAACTTCTTGCAATTTTCTAGAATGTCTTATGTTATAGATTGCTGAGAGAGAAATCTTAGTGAGGGTCAGAGGCTCAACTGGAATCAGAAAACCAGAACTCATATATAGTTATGGACAGTCTAACCTAAACAATACTCTAGAATTCCATAATGTGCACATAGCATAACTGGATAGTTAATTGTTCAGAAATCTAGATGATTTTTTTGTTGTTACATTTACTTAATCTTTCTTTCTCTACATATGAGTGTATATATATTTTTGAAACAATGGTATGTCCATTTGTGTGTATGTTTGTGTATCATATGTATGAGTTTAAATTACATATATTAAATAATGTAAAGATCATAGATCCTATGTAAGGTTTATTTGGATGGACAAGACAACTGTGCAGACTCTTGCCCCAAGGGACCTCAATAATTGTTCCCATTCTCTTTTCCCTTCTTTCAGCATGATTTGAATACTTATGCTATAGAGATGAAGCCATTGAACCCACACTCAATTTTGGTCAGAATTCTGACTCATTGATAATATAAAGAAAGCTGCAAAGGTGTTAGGACAAAGATGAGATGTCTGCCCTCCATCTTTCCAACAAAATAAATCTTACCTCTATTTGAATGAATATAATATTTGCCTTATCCTTGACAGATGTTCAAACACAGATTAAACACCTGATGAAACATTATAAACAAAAAGAGGACAAATGGCTGAAAAGCAACAGAAAATCATAGAAAATAAATGCAAATTCAAGGTGACTAACATATTAATTATTGCACAATTATTTAAAACAAATATGACTGATATGGTTAAAGAAAATATCTGAAAATACCCCAAAAATTATAAAATTAGTCAAATAAAAATTTAGATACAAAGTTAAAAACATAATATTTAGGTTCAATAATAATTTAGGCACAGTACAACAATTGAATTCATGCACAGAAATTCTAATTTAAGTAAAGCAAAATAGAAAGATAAACACAAAAGATAGAAATCTACAGTATAAATTTTGTATACATTTGTTCAAAATGAAGAGGGTAAATATAATGAGAAGATGCTACATATGAATTATTTATCATGAGTTATACAAAGACAATAAAATCACATCATATTTTTGAGAAATATAAAATTACAAACTCTTAATTAGTTAAAAGGAAATGACATGTATGCAATTGTTCTAGGTATTGCTAGAATAACCAAGCATATTATTATCTCAATATAATTTTGAGAAAATAAAGAAAGTTTGATTGTTGATTGAATGTGAAATAATATAAAAAAGTAATTTTTAATTTTTAAAACAATATTTTTCTGTTACTATAAAATACATAGTTTTTTTTTTGGAAAATGAATAAAGTAAACTGAAGGGTAAGAATACAATATATTAGAAATTTGATTTAAAGCAATTAATATCATGGGAAATAAATTTTAAAAATACAGAAACAATGAATTTTTATAAAGTTTATTGTTTATTAATATGTTTATTAATATTTATACCTTAATATGTTGATACACATTTAATCAATGATGTATATAATGTTAAAATATAATTCATAGTTAATAAATATTTGAAAAATTTAGGTAATGAATAATGCTTATATAGAGAGATATTTACCATATTTATGCAATTTTCAAATGAAGAAAATATGGTGAACAGATTTAAAGAAAAATTTAATATCATTTCTTCAGAGATAAATGTTTGTTTAGAGAGATATACTTTTTCATATGTGTGCACATTGTTCTGTATATATATATATATATATATATATATATACATATATATATATTTATATATATATTTTGGTTTTTACTTTGCAAAATTGATTAGAATCATTTTAATAAGAATATTTTTCTGTCATAAATAATAGTTTGAAATATATAATTTACCATTTTAATAATAATATGTTGTTTGTAAGTGTACTTATATTTACATGATTTTTCATATAAAAACTGCCAGTTTTAAGCATAGTACTCTGAGAAACTTCATACACATACACACTTTGCCAAATCCTTTCAGTTGTCTTAAATATGGTAGTAACCAACTGAGGATCACCACCAATACTTGGTACTACTTCTTTTCTTGAGTATTGGTTGGTCTCAGTGACTTGCTAAACTAATGCAAAAAATACCAACATAGATAACAACATCATCCACCAAAGAAACAGTGCCCATTCCAGGTCCATGAAATCTTTCAAATAAAAGGTTGTTGTTTAAAGCCACTGAACTGTTTTTGACTGCAAAAAGTAAGTTGGTAGATAAGTCCTCACATCAACATTATTATAGAAAAGGGCAAGAAGTTTTTATGCTTTTATCATATTTCTAGTTTTCTTGGTCTCTTACTACCAAATAGTACTCCCCAAGTTTTAATAGCCTATAACTGAAAGTCTATGTACTTTAAATACATTTTGCAAAATATGTAACAAGTTGCCCTGTATTGAGAAATGTATAAAATGTACAATGTAAGCAGTTTTAGAGGACAAATGTAGAACAAATAAACAACATCATTAAATATCTTGTTAATTTTAATTATACAACCATCATAATCTTCTTGATAACTTGGAACTTTTCTGTTCTGATTTCTGGTCAGATATGTTTTTTATCATTGTCATTTTGGAGAAAGCACTCATAGTACAAGTAGAATCCACATCAGCTCTGACAGTTACTGTCTCATTTATACTTCTAATACTTTTTCAATTCCACAGTGTTTTAGTAAAACTTATAGTTTACATCACCCATCTATTCCCTCATGGTCATCTTAATTAAAATCAGCTGATATTCTCCTTAATTAAAGATTATTCATTAAAATAAATATCAATACATTTAATATAGCCCATGAAAGGGTGTGCTCACACACTATCTGCACATTGAATTTCTGTTATACCTGTAGACACCTCATATGACATATCAGTACCAAATGATGGTACTTGGTTAAATTTATATACTATACTACACAAATCCTTAGCTTCCTCTTATAGATTGTATGAACACACATACTTGCACACATATTTAACATCTTATTTCTCTGCTGTGATTCATAGTTTTGTATCATATTGATACGCTTGTTCATTTACCACACTTTGGAGAACACTAATTAAAATGGTCACAAATTGAGCTAAATACTGAATACTATTGTCAATTTAGTATTAAAAAAATTGGTATTGTCTTGTGAATATGTTTTATGTAATAAAACATCGAGGCTATCTCACAATTTAAAAAAAAATATTTACTAAGTACTTAAAATTTATAATGGTGTTACTTTGTGATTTTCTTATGTCTGAAGGTATTGGTCTGGGAAAACTTCTTAACTGATGAATTAAACAAAATATGATTTGAAGATACCCTTTTGCTTTACTTGAAAAACACTGCAGCATTCTTCATTGCTCCAAGGACCTTTGTACTGCTTTCATAATTAAGACCATCAATCTTGAACATTTTTATTGCTGATTTGTGGTGCAGTAGTGCTTGGCTAAGCCTTTGTAAAGAAAATGATCATGGAGAGGTAGTTTCTATGGCAATTTCCATTTTGACTTTGCTGGTTGGTTTCCATAGCCTATTACTCATTGCTTTGGATGAGAACTCTGTAAATAAAATCTTTGGGTGTTACTCTAGAAACTTAAAATGGCAGGGAGAAATATATACGTACACAGACAGCAATTAAAAAAAGAAGAGGAAAACTGAGATTCCTCAGGTCAATATCATCTTGCCTCTAAGAAATTTCACTCATAACAATATCTTAAAAGCCAGGACTGAGAACTATCTGTATCTGTGTGCCATTTTCCGAGTTTTCTTTTTTTAATTCTTCTCTAAATTGCTCAAAAGGTATTTCTACAGAGTTTTACCATCTCAAACCTGTTTATCTGCCTCCAGTTCTGCAGCTTTGTGATCTGCATCGCTAAGCTCTCTACATTCATTGCCAGCTCAATTACCAAAAACCAATTACCGACTAGAGCAGAAGCACCTTTCATTAAGAAATAAAACAATTCAGTATCATTGTCAGTGAGCTTACATTAGCCTTATAATAAATGGGCAACAATTTCAATAAGTAATTGAATAAAAAAAATATGACATTTCTCACCAAAGTATGTCTGATACAAATGTTACATATAATAATGTAAATATGTTCAATTTTTGGAAATAATGTGTTTAAATTCACAACTGAAAAAAAGCATTATGTCAATTTTTTAACTTCTATAATTTATAAGTGAAAATCTAACACATTTCTTTTGTAGTGATACATTAAATCTTAATTCTTATGTAAAAAATTGTATTAATTTAGTTTATGGAAAATATTAGATAAATGGGATGAAGAATTTGAGAGCATCCCTCACAAAATTTTCCCCTAATATGATCACTTACATTGCCGTGATACATTATTAAATATTAGGAAAACAAAAATCAACATTGTTAACTCTAGACTTATTTCAGATTTTACCAGTCTTAATATGAATGTGGCCTTCTAGTTCCAAGATCCAGTCCTGAAAACTATGTGCACATATTAATCATGTTTACTGTGCTTATTCTGGTGCCTCACAATTTTCCTGGTTTTGATAATTTTGACAGTTTTGAGAACTATTAAAAGCATTTCCTACAATGTCCCTTAATTTCTTCTTGGGTGCCCTTATAGACTCTATCTC
This sequence comes from Urocitellus parryii, assembly GCF_045843805.1. Lineage (NCBI taxonomy): Eukaryota > Metazoa > Chordata > Mammalia > Rodentia > Sciuridae > Urocitellus > Urocitellus parryii. The sequence continues at coordinate 10,144,222 of NC_135543.1, read as the reverse complement.
ATGCACAGAGTGGGTTGAGTGTTTGGAATTAGTACCACAGAATAAATGTCCTTTGTCCTCATGTAATTTCAGGACATAGGAAGCCACATGCAATCTGTGATGAATTTAACCCCTGAAACTTGGTTCTGAGAGTTGGATGCACATTTCCTTATTGAAAAGGTTCAACTTTTCATTTTCTGTGTTCCATAATTAAATCCCATTCCCTCAGTGGGTGAATCAACTAGTACTATCTATTGAAATGGGAGTATCTATGCATGTGATTTGGGATTCTTTATAAAATTTATATCTTCTCCATATTTATTAATTCATTTGATCATTTATTTTTATTGATAATGATAACACATACTTTAAATTTATTAAATTGTACTTAAAATTAAATATATTTATTTTATACTTTTGTTTGTTTTGTTGATAAAAATAGTCCTGATATAACTTTGGGGGACTATTTTGAGTTGACTTCTGTGTCACTTTGAATAAATGTAAGTCACTTTGGAAAATGGTGTTTGCAAATTGTAAGGTACAAGATAAAATGAAATATGCATAAATGCTTTGTTTGCAAAATCTAGTTTTCTTCAGTGCAAAGATTAAGAATTCCATAGTTGCTTTTCAAGTTGAACAAATACAAATACAGATATGTGTCACTTTTGCCCTCTCTTATTATTCTTGAATGCTCCCTTCCTTCCTCCTTTTACAATGTGCTCTATGTTCATCTTTTTATTTTCCTTGCCCTAGCCCTGGAATCAACCATTGCTCCCAATAGCTTTGGTTCTTTTTATTGAAAATTTATATTCAGAAGTCAACATCTGAGTGTTGGAAAGGCTATTTGTTACTGGATTTATTTATTCTATGTGATCTCAACTGAAAAACTACATAGTATGTATGTATACTAACCTATCAATAATTATATGCTTTTTTTTCTAAATTTACCCCATTCTTTTGTGTACATAGATGCATAGCTATAGAACCATACTTTAAAATCCATAGTTCATTATAAGTTGATTTTTCTTGTGTATCTGTTACTTTCTTCCCTGACAGTAAAATATTTGGAACCCACCATCCACCACCCATGAATGTATTTGTTCCATCCAGGTATGCTTGAAAAGCAGCTAGAGGATTCTTAATCTTTGCACTCAAGAAGACTGGATTCTCCAAAGGATTTATGCATATTTCCTGTTATCTTGTTCCTTACAATTTGCAAACGTCATTTTACAAAGTGACTTACATTAGCTCCTTTTCCTCCCACACCCATTCCATGTTGTTAGGTTACAAATAAAAATGTGCTAATGTCTTGTCCATTTGTCACAGTCTTCATTCTCCTCTGGGATTCCTTAAGCTTCCAGTCCATGTTAGTTTTTCAAAGTTTGTTTTTAGTAATTTGTTTCATGATTTTTTGATTTGCATACATCAAAATGGGGCAGTTCTTCACATTTTGATAATATGTGGAATAATATTTGTGCAGCTCCAGCACTATACATAGCAGTTCCATAATCTTGAAAATCACTCTGTCTCCTTGGCAGGTAAGTATTGTACTGAACTCCATTTATTTGCTTTTATGTACTAAACTTATTTTTCTTTTTTCAAAATATCATATGAACAAAATCATATGATTCATAGGATTTTCTGGGTGTTTTTTTTTGTATCACCTATCAAAATCCATTTTAAATACATCCATATAACTGAGAGACAGTTCCTGTTGCTTCACATCCTTGCAAGTATTTGTATTGTGGTTTTCACCAGATATCATTTAATCCAGTAAGTATGCAGTGCTATCTCTTGTAATGTGGATTTCCTGAAGAACATAAAATAGAAAGTCTCTCTTTAAGGTGTATTTCCTTGCAAAATCCTTTAATGAAGATATTATTTAGCTCTTTTATCCATTTTGAGTTAAATTTAGAATCACTGAATTTCAATGGCTCTTTATATGTTCTAGACAGAAATTTATTTTCATCAGCATGACTTGCAAACATTTTTCACCAAGTTTGTGACTTGTCTTTTCCTTCTTCTAACAGTAAGAGTCACACAGAAAAGTATTTTATTTCAATAAAGACCACTACTGCCATTCATAGTCAAGCCTTTTTGTGTCTAATTTAAAATACATTACCAAAACTAAGATCACATAGGTAGTGTATATTTTTTTGTAAAAATGTTACAATATTATATTTCACATTTAGGAGGTTGATTTTATGTTCAGGTAATTTTATGTTGTTAGATACATGTTTTCTGTAATCTTTAATCAATTTTACGTATTCGTTGAAAATCAAACCTTTAATTTCTTCATTCTCTCTATAATTGTCCTTCTTTCAGGTTCAATTGCTAATTTTTAAATATTTTTTATTAATTTGCTTCGGCAGCTTGCTTTAAATTCAATGTGCATGAATTCCTGTTTCTTAAAGGTGGACGTGTAGGTTATTTATTTTAGGTCTTTATTTCCACTTAAAATTTACATTTTTTGAAAACAATAATCTCTTTAACATTGTTTTAGCTCCATTGCACGTTTTGATGTATTTTATTTTCTTTTATTTAGTTATTTTTTTTTTAAATTTTATCGTGCCCATTCTTCTTCAAACAATATTACTTTATAATGCATTTACAAATTATAATTATCTACAAATTTTCTAGATCTTTCATATACTGGTGTCTAATTTAATTGTTAAAAGACTACATATTTTATAGCTCTCTTTATTTAAATGTACTGCCTCTTTCTGGGTATGTAGCTCAATGGTAGAGTGCTTGATCCCCAGCATTACAAACAGACAAATGAAAAACCATGCATTGTCTTTCTTAAAAAGTGTCCCAGAAATGGGCCAGTATTGTCAGTCAGTTGACCTCCACATCCTCACCTTGTTACTGTACTCAGAGGAGGGGAGGGATCGCTCCAGGTTCCTCAGGATTTCCCTGTGAGAGCCTGATGGTGGTTCCTGGAGGAAAATGCAGTATCAGAATAGGTTTCCCTGGGCCTGTTTACCTCCAGAGTTTCACACTCAGGATTATCCGCAGTCTGCCTTCAGCAAGGGGTCAAAACTTCTGGTATAATTTCTGTAGTAATATTTTCGTCTCACATGAGCTTTGGTGCTTTGTTCTAAATTAAACACCAGTTCAATGTTTGTGTGTCTTGCTGGTTTCAGGTGTAGCTCCATATTTTGCAAGCCTATTTACTGTTTGATCTCAATTATCTTGTTTGGTCATGACCAATGTGTAATTTTTTTCTTGCAAGGGTTGGAGAGACATCTTTGCAATTCTCTGTCTCTGAGCTGAAACGAAAGTCTGATCTTAATCTTTAATATCGTTTTGCAACTCATTTAATGGCTTCCACTAGCAATTTTTCATTTATACTGCATAATAATTGAGAAAAATGAACTGGAAACTATGGGTTATAAAGTTGAAATCAGATGATTTTCTTTCATCATCCAATCTTTAACTGTACTTTGTTGTTGTTGTTGTTGTTCTGTGAATTGAGCCCTTGCCTCATGTATGGCAGGCAATACCATTTTTGGCATACTCCATCAGGCTATGAAGTCTGCTTTACAAGTTAAAATTTGTAAAATTATATATCTTCTTCAACGTGAAAATTATCAAACAATTTAGATAATCCACAATCTCAACCACAATCTTTGCAGGTGAACTGGGAGAATATTTTTCTTATATGACACAAATACGTGTATTATTTCATCAATTGAAAAACAAAATAAATCAAAAATCCCCCACTGTTTGAAAACTTACTGTCTGCTCCAATTTATGCAGCCATATGAAGAAAATTACTAAACTCCCTCTGTGTTATGGTTTGGAAATGAGGTATCCCCCAAGAGTCCACATGTGCAACAGTGCCAGAGGGTTCAGAGGGGAAAATGTTAGGTTGTGCAAGTCTTAAACTAATCAAAGAAGCAAACCCTGGGGGGAATAAATAAATAGTTCCTGGAGGCAGATGGGGTGTGGCTGGAGGAGGTGGAGCACTGGGGATGTGGCTTTGGTGTCTATATTTGTATCTGGTGAGTGGAGACTCTCTCTGCTTCCTGATCATCCTGTGAGCTGTTTCCCTCTGCTACATTGTCCCCCACGGTGTCCTGGCTCACCTGGATCCTCGAGGAATAGAGTCTGCTGTGTATGGATTGGGACTTCTTCAGCCATGAGCCACTAAACAAACCTTTCCTTCTCTCCAGTTGTTCTGGTGGAGTCTTTTAGTTGCAGCAGCACAAAAAGCTGACTAAAACACTCTGGTTTTAACAGAGGGCCTAATTTGGTTGTTCCAGTCACTCATGTTCCTGATGAAGTTCCCACCCCTTTGTCTTTGATTTCTTTGTGATGCTCAGGCACAGGTTAGTCAGGGTGAATGATGCAGCCAATGCCATTTTTAATACCCTTTGTACATTTTATTGAAAATGCTGCCATTTTTTATTTTTCCATATCATAATAGGTGGGGTACTGTTGATATTTTGATCAGAATTATCATTTTTTTCTCCTAATTATTTAACAGATATACAGAACTATAGATTGTGATATATTTTCACTTTCTTCTTCTATCGTCTGACTCCTCATGGGAATTGTAATGAATACTCAAACATTTTGCCTTTTATGAAAAGAAAAACTTCTAAAATATTTTACTGATTTTTTTTACATTTATATAAAAAATGAAATTTACTCTCACCCATGAGACCCTGCATAGATTCCACCCTTCTTCAAAAGGTCATCCTGAACCCCATATGCTCCTTTCGTCATCTTGCAGTTATGCTTTCTTTTCTTTCCTTGAACATACCAAAATTATTCCAAAATTAGTATATTAAAAAAAGTGTTCATTCTTTATAGTTCCTTGAATAAATTGTGATACAGAGTAGGTTACCAGCAAATATTCTCTAATTAACAATTTATATATTTTTTAAAATACTGAAATTGTCAGGATTTTAAAATAACAGCAATGGAAATTGTATTTATTCATTTTTATTTTAATGGAATTACCACCAGGGTGTAATGTATTGGCTGTTGATTTGAAAATAGTCCTTACAAATAATTTAATAAAACTATTCTTCTATTTCTAGTAAATTATGCTCTTTAATCTGTTATAGCAAAGCACCTGTGTTTAAGAACACACTATTTTTTTACACTTTAAAATAACTTCTCCAATTGCAACATTGAATAATGTCCACAGAACACGAAGGACATAGAGATCATCAAAAATGTATGGAAAATATAATTTCTGTAAGTAAATATCTTCTAAATTCCTACTCTCTGATTACCACCAAGCATTCAGATTCATGTTTATATATTTTCAGTTTATTTCTCTTATAGTAATCATCTTTTGTGTTAATAAAAATGTAGATGCAGAAAATTCACCAAAAAACATGTGGGTCTCCAATACATCAAAGAGGACTTCCCATATTTTCAAAACAAATTTATTTTAGGGTCCTAGCCAATTGGTAGTTAAAATTGCATGTCAAAATTTTCAACTGATAAATGCTCTGGTATTTCAGCACCAGAAATCTTAAGGGGTTACAAAAAGAAAAAAAAAAAAAAGGAAGGGTTATCTCTTTTTACAGAGATAGAAGATGCTGGATGTAAAGAACTCTGTCTACCCAGGAGCGCTCTTACCTCCTGGAGAATTTCCTTTCACTCTTCTTGGTTCACCTTTATCTCTGGAGCAGCTCCAGAAGTACTGCCATTGCTTTCCAAATCCCCTTCAATTGTGGAAGGAGATCTCCTTTCAATGTCCCTAGTTACTGAGGCAAAGAATCTTTATAAAAATACAGAAAAAGAGGATGATACAGAATACATAGATTAGAGATGAAATTTAACAAAATATCATTCTGGAAATCTTTAGTACTTTGGTTGTGAGACCTAAATCAATTTCCCTTACATCTCATCAACTTTTCTCATTGCCACTCAACTGACATATGAGGTATAAGTCCTTTTTGTAATTGCCAAGATTTCTGGAGAGAATCATTTCTAACAAATATGTTCACTCCTTCCATTAAAGTAGATACCACCATGAGCCTGATGTACTATTGATCAGTTTTTACTGTGGTTGCCAGAAATCTTTCTGCTGGAGTAATTTCTAGTAATTGCACTTATACAAAAAGCCAGTGGCATTTAGGGGTATGGAAAAAGATTAAATAGATAAAACATTTTTGAGACTCTGAGTATTCCTAGTAATTCGAGAATTAGGCTATTATTAAATGAATATATTGTTTCCTGGACAAAACAGAAGACTTTCTATTTTAAGCTTGACTATAGAGTTTGATTCTCCTATCATTATTGATAATTAATTATTAATAAGACTGTTTTGTGTAAAAAGTCAAGGTTAATCTATCTTGATCTCATTTATCCTTAGGACACTACTACACTATTATTTTAGCAGTAAAGTTTTTCCATATATACTTATCTCACTTATATCTCACTTATATCTCACTTATCCTTAGGACACTACTACACTATTATTTTAGCAGTAAAGTTTTTCCATATATACTGTCTATAAAATAAGGTGGAAACAAAAATTGAATTCTTAAGACAAGTCTTCAATAGACTCTTCCAAAAATAAAAAAAAATACATCTAATTAATGAGAGGTTTCAAATCTAAAATCTAAATTTGTGCCATATATTTTTTTGATCTCCTGAGCTCTGAATTTTGGAGAATCACATGAAGTCTAAAATATGGAAAAAGAAACCATGTAGAATGATGTAGAAAAATAAATGACATTCTAAAAGATTAAATTTCATTCAGTAGAAATGAAGTGGAGGGATCCTAATCTGAATGTAAATTTGTACATAGTATTTTGCACCTTAAGACTGGAAAAAATGGGAAAATAAAACAACAAAAGATCCATTTCTGTTTGGGAATCCTAGACATGAAAGGTTGATGAGATTCCCAAGTGTCATGGAGAGAGCCGTATGCCTTACAACTGTAGCAAGTAGAGCAGAGTGTAAGCAGGTGAGCCTGAGGGTCCTCAGCATATCCTGGATCCTAAGTACCAACATGAACATGTCTGCAAGGGACCAGTATACCTGGGTAAACTTTGGGGCAAGAGCTGAGGGGGGGAAGAAAAGCAAATAAATGCTTGGGAAATGTGGCTCCAGAATGTAAGGATACATGGATATTTTGTTATGGATAAAGCCCAAATAATAGTTCTGACTATCTACTTCGTTTGGCAATATGGTGTCTTATGACATTGATCCTTTTAGTCTTCTCATTATCTGCAAATTAGGAAGGATTCAGATGGCAATTGTACTCCTACTGATGATAGCAGAGTTGGCTTGATGGGCAGTAGGATCCAGGTCAGTAGGGCTCACACACAGGGATAGCACCTTGATGTTGTCTGCTGACTAAGAACTCAGCTGAGACTCCCAGTTAGGGTCTTAATTTCCTCATTGTCTGAAACTTTCCACCTAGCTCCTAGGGCTAGGACTTTCTCCTTTGTATTGACGGCTGGCTGAGTTCTAAGGCTGAGAGCTCCAAGAAGCCAAGTTAAAGCTAAGTTTTCTGTAACTCAGCTTCATAAACTTAATTTTTAACATCTACCATATTGTATTGGTCAAACAAACCAGGAAGGCCAGATGAAACTCAAGGTGACCAGAATTTGATTCTAACAGTTATTGCATGTTAGCTGTAGTAAAGAATTTGTGGTGATGCCTACTTTTATGTACAAGAGTTTATTCTCTGGTCACATATTGATATATTCCTTTCACAGGCAAAATATGTGTACCCTCTCAAAAGTCTTGCAAAACAACAACAACAACAGCAAAAACTATTGCACTGTTGTGAAACTCAGTCTCCTACCAGGTTTATGTGAAGATGATGCTCCAGAGTACTAACTTGTAGAATTATTCTCCAAGAACCCATTAGGCTGTTAAATGAAAACAAGTTTTAATTCAGATGATTCTAAATTGTAAGCCTCCAACTGCACAATATATACCTTTCTTTTTATTAAATTTATACAGACATAAAGAGTTCTTTTTTTAAATATGATCAAAGTTATATGTAGTGTGAATTTGTGTTGTGTGTGTGTGGTGTCTGGGGTATGTGCTTCTTGCATGGGGTGCATTTGCACTTGTGTGTAAACACGTGTGTGTGTGTGTGTGTGTGCGCGCGCGCGCGTGTAACTGTGTCTGTCACAAGGATCTGGTTTTGATTATCTATTTGAAACACGTGCAATAACAAAAACTTCTTTACTCCTTGCTTAAAAAACTTCCTTATGATAAATACCTGGATCTCATTATAAGGGCAGATGTTGACACCACCTAAACTGATCTAGTCCTTGTGACATTTTATTGTCATTTTTTAAAAAGTATGTCATTTGCATTCTTGTATTTTCATGGAAGTCAGCTTTTAGTACACACTGAACACAATTTTAAATCATGCTTCCAGACATTGTTGTCTTCCACACATCTGTCTCTTGGCCTCTAATCCTCTTGCACTTTACATTTGCCAATATCATGGATTAAAATCCTCCACCCAGCTGGACACACTGACCTTTGTGTTTGCATCTGTTTGAACAAAACCTTCTCTTAATGAAGAGATTTCTACCAATTAGCTACATTCTTATTTAGTCTATCACTGTGTAATGACTAGAGTTTGGAGGCTTAGAGAAGTGTATGCCAATTAAACCTAAGGTTTACCACACTTTGTTCAAATTAGTATGGAGAATTAAGTTGCTCCAAGGAAAATATTCACAGTGGGGGAAAAATAAGATCTAATTTTTTTTTATTATAAAAAACTTGAACATTCTATCATTAAAATAAAATTTAAAATGTTGAAGTCATAGTATAGTTCTGAGTGCAAGAACATAATTTCTCAATTTTTTTTTGTTTTAAATTCAGAGATAGAATATGTTTTAAAAATACATAAATGCATAAACAAATAATGGTTATAACTTAAAAATCTGATACTATTTTATTATGGCACTCTTAATATAAGTCTGGAAGTTAATTTTATCTTTGCATAATATTGATTAAATTTGGTACTTTTACACCAACATCTAATAATTTTCCACCTCCATATCTCAGTATGAAAATTCTTATTTTCTTTCTTTTTGGTAAGAATCTTATGAAGGACTTATTTCTCTTCTACAATGTTTATCCTACCAATTTGTGAATTGCTCTTGTTAATTTGCAGCTATTCCAACAATTTTCATGTTGTAAACAGTTTTTGGATATGTTGAGGAATTAATAATTCTCAGGAAAAAAATTTATATACTTCTGAAGTGACTGTTTATTAATATGTAGTCACAAAATTCGGACCTACACCATGATGAATTAAATTAATAGATTCCAAAGAACATGTGAGTTGGCATGTTTTGTAAAATGAGCATGGAGATCAGTTATCTAGTTTGACACTACCTTGGCTGCATGTAAGGTGATTATTCCTTCTGAAATATTGTGGTCTGTCACCCAGAAAGAGCTATGTCTAGTTCACGGGTCTTTCCTGAGGCAGACCCAGGATAGAACTCTGTGCACAGTAAGTTCTCAAAGATATTTTCCCTTTCTATATGCCTGAGATTACCTGGAAATGTTTTTCTAAGGTCAATTTTGAAAAATGAATAATTTGATCACACAAAAACATTGATATTTCAAAAATACAGCAAGGTGAATTTGAGCTTTTTTTTTTTCCATGAGCTGGAAGTATTTTTTATTTATTTATTTATTTACTTACTTATTTATTTTTTTAAAAAGACAGTGGAACGCATTATAGTTCTTACTACACATATATACAGCACATTTTTTCATATCTCTGGATGTATATAAAGTATGTTGACACCAATTCGTGGTTTCATATATGTACTTTGGATAATGATGTCTATCACATTCCACCATCCTTGCTTATCCCTTGCCCCCTCCTTTTCCCTCCCACCCCTCTGCCCTATCTAAAATTCATCTATTCCTCCCATGCTCCCCCTCCCTACCCCACTATGAATCAGCCTCCTTAATCAGAGAAAACATTTGGCCTTTGATTTTTTGGGATTGGCTAACTTCACTTAGCATTATCTTCCCCTGCCATCCATTTACCTGCAAATACCATGATTTTATTCTCTTTTATTGCTAAGCAAATTCCATTGTGTATATATGCCACATTTTGGAGACAGAAAACTCACCTTACCAGCATATGTGATGAAAAAAAGGAAATATCACAACAGACACTACAGAAATACAGAGGATAATTAGAAATCATTTTGAAAACTTATACTCCAATAAAATAGAAGACATTGAAGGCATTGACAAATTTCTTAAGTCATACAATTTGCCCAGATTGAATCAGGAAGATATACTCAATTTAAACAGATCGATTTCAAGTGAGGAAATAGAAGATGCCATCAAAAGCTTACCAACCAAGAAAAGTCCAGGACCAGATGGATACACAGCCAAGACCTACAAGACCTTTAAAGAAGAACTAATACCAATACTCTATAATTATTTCAGGAAATAGAAAAAGAAGAAGCACTTCCAAACTCATTCTATGAGGCCAATATCACTCTGATACCAAAACCAGGCAAAGACACATCAAAGAAAGAAAACTTCAGAGCAATATCTCTAATGAACGTAGATGCAAAAATTCTCAATAAAATTTGGCAAATCGAATACAAACACATATCAAAAAGATTTTGCACCATGATCAAGTGGGATTAATCCCAGGGATGCAAGGTTGGTTCAACATAGGGAAATCAATAAATGTAATTCATGACATCAATAGACTCAAAGATAAGAATAATATGATCATCTCAATAGATGCAGAAAAAGCATTTGACAAAATACAGCACCCTTTTATGTTCAAAACACTAGAAAAACTAGGGATAACAAGAACATATCTGAACATCATAAAGGCTCTCTACACTAAGCCTCAGGCCAACATCACTCTAAATGGAGAAAAATTAAAGGCATTCGCTCTAAAACCGGGAACAAGACAGGGATGCTCTCTTTCACCACTTCTATTCAACATAGTTCTTGAAACACTGAATTTGAGATTCTTTATCAACCACTTCAATTCTGAAAACATAAAGAATAATACAATTCACAGGGCACTCAACATTAGAGCATAGAGTCTTGTTTTAAATTAAAACTTAATTAAACTCTTAAAAAATGCTACTTCAATATTTGGAATTAAATAGGAAAAACATCTTATTTATAAAAGCTATCTGCACATTTCTCAATTGATTTAAAATTACTCATGAGTGTAATCATTGTCTGTCCTCCTTTTGATCAATGCCAACTGTGTCTGGAGATTAGTATGTACTTTCTTAATACCTGTGATTCCATTTAATATAAATTTTAAGTAAAAAGGAAATAAAAATATATAATTCTTCTATATTCATAAACAATGTGACAATAAAATGTACTATAAGTTCATTAAATTATGCTAGTAGAAGAAATTAAAAGATTGTTTACATATAAATTAGCAGTTGCTTTAGCTTATTTTAATTCTTTAAAATTCTATGCAAATTCAAATAATTAAACACTTGTCTCTGAAAGAGATAAATAGGTAGCTATTTACTATGGCATTTTATGTTACATTAAGTTAATGTTTTTAAATAAATAAGTAATAACTGTTTTGGGCAGTGGTCTACAGCATCTTTCCCATATTTTATCCATTAAAATCATTATTTTTTTCTAATAAATCCTCACAAGCACTTATTTTTAATTATTTACACCATTATTTTAAAATTATTTATTGTTTTAAATTATTTAATATTCAAAATAATAATTTTAATTATTGAAAATATTTTTTTCAATAAATTACTTCATTTAAATTTTAAGTTATTTAATTTAATTATTGGTGCACTCTTGGAATCCCAGTAGCTCAAGATACTGAGGCAGGAGGATCTGGAGTTCAAAGCCAGCCTCAGCAACAGTCAGACACTAAGCAAATTAGTGAGACCTGTCTCTAAATAAAACACAAAATAGGCTGGGGATGTGGCTCAGGGGTTCAATGCCCCTGAGTTCAATCCCCAGTTACCCCCCCCAACAACAACAAAAAAAATTGGTTTATTCACTTCAAGGCTACATTTAGAGCAGTCAAAATGGAGGAAAAATTAGAAACACAGTTCTGATAGGTGTTATCCCAGTGAATTTAATGAATGTAAGAAATGTACAAGACATACGAAAAATGTAATGCTTGGGGGTGGGGGGTGAAAAATAGAATTAGGTATTAAGAAACCATTGTTCAAAGTGATGTTTTCAGAGACATGTCTTTGGGAAAGAGGCCGGCTGTCTGCTACCCTGGATTTTCTTATGTCCTTGTCCATCATGCCTGTGTCCACATCCAGTCCACCCACCACTTTCTACCTCCCCTCCAGCTTACCCCCCCCCACTCCCCTGCAGCTCCCATAAATGGTCCTTGAGGACACAGTAATGCATTGTCAGATCCTCTGTAATGAATTCACATGCAGTCAGTGCTTCTGTCTATGAAGGAAGTAAAATAGCCAGGAATAATACCCAGTCCTGAATTATGTGTCTATGTCTATAGAATATTTTAGTAAAATATAAAAGCAAAGAGAAGGAAATGCAAACACTATGCATTACTCATCCTCACTTACATACACTTCAGTATATTTTCCTTAATTTAAGCCTGGTGCTTTTAGACATAGATCACAGTTTCTAATTTATTTTATGAAATCGCTATTCAGAAATTTAGTATTTATTTTCCAATTATAATGATATACATTTGTGACATTAAGATTCTCAAATGTATACACATTCATTTTTTTCACTTTGCCTTATTGATTACTTTTAAATTTTAGTGAAATATTTTCTGTGCTATAAATATGCTTATTCTGCATCTTTTATAGTTTTGCTACCACAGATAATTTTAATGCATTATTAAGGTTATATATTTATATATTCTTTTTTAACATGTATGTTTCAGGATATGTAGCAATGACTTTCCTAATATCAATTTTCGATAGTGAGAATGATGTTCAACATTTAGTTTTTGGATTAGACCTTAGTGCTCTTTCACTGAATGACTCATTTTTCAATAAACAGAGGTTTTTTTTTTTTTTTTTTTTTTTTTTTTTCTTTTTGCCAGAAGATACCATTACAGCCAGAGATACAAAAATAGAGTAAAGATTAAATGATGGAGCAAGAGAGGACACCGAGTGGGAAAGAGAGAGTTACACAGGGATTTACAAAATCAAACCCATTAAGTCTGTCAATGTGAGTGACTCATGTATTATTTATTTGGATAAAATGTATTTTCATTTGGAAATATGAAATAGATTCTTACCTGGAAAAAATATTTCATCACACTTATTCGATTGTGCTAATAAGTTAGCCCTCTTTCCCCAGATTGCATTGGCGAATTAACAGAGAAAACACAAAAGACTCTTCTAGAGAACATCTGGATTTCAACATGAATCTCCATAAATGAAGCAATAGCCAAAATAGAGTTGCTTGACAACCCTTCCTGATGAAGCTTTCATCATGCAATAAGAAACCACTGAAATAAGTACTAAAAAAAAAAACACCACAAATTACATATAAACTTAATATGTGAAGTCTTGACTTTTTGACAGCATAAAACTTCAACATTCTAACTACCAACTGAACACCTCCTTTTACTACTCTGCTTAATGTGGTGCCTGGTGACCAGGCACAGGCAGGCGGTCGTTTGGTTAATGCCTGAGAACCTGGAGGGATAGAGGCTGAAATTATTCCACAGAGAGACTGGCTTAGCATGGGAAAAACAAAGTACAAAATTGTGACCAATGAATGAGATTCAGAATGAGAATGAGAATTGGCTTTTCCTGCTTCCAGCTGGCATCTAATGATGGGTGGGAATTGTGCACAATCTTTCTAGGGGCAAACAGACGTAGAGAAAACTGGAAAAAGATATGTGAGTAAATATCACTCAGTGACTGGCCTAAACTTCAGGTGCAGTCACTGGATACAGGGACACCGGATATAGATAATGTCCACGTGAATCTTGTGCTGGACTGTGTGTATATCTCTGAATATAGTCTGCAGTTATATCATCAAAATAACAAACATATATTGAAACATCACATTGTACATTATAGGTACATATAATTATTATTTGTCATATAAAAAGGAAATAAAAAATAAATTAAAGGGAATCATAACTGAAGGAGACATCTCCGCAACTTGTTCAACAGATGGATTCTCTTCCAGTTTCATTGCATAGGGAACTCCATGGTGGGAAAGTTCAAGTGGTAGTTATTGTAATTTCCATTTCCTAGTACAGTTAAAAGCTAAGCAGCACAAAAGAGTAAATTCTATAGACTAGCATTGCCACAAAGTCCTCTTAAGGTATTATGGTGTCATTTCACTGTAAAAGTAGGCTTCAATGCAATATATTTTTAGAGCAAATTGTAACCTTTAACATTTAGCAAATATCCATTGTTAAAGAAAACATGACAGCTCTTTGTCAGGCATTTGCCCTGCCTTTAGAAAACACTGACACAACTAATCATTCAAATATGTAAACAAGAACCAAGTAGGCTAAGAGTGAATCATTGAATCAAACATCATCCTGAATAGTTCATATAACAGTTTAATCCACACCACACAATCTAATGAAATTAGTCCATCAGGGAATTTTATGGGCAACTCATAAATGTTAACACTGATAGTATACTCACCAGTATCCAAACCCAGATCTCTATGGTAATAATCTGACAATATGAGAATGAAAAAAAATGCAGTCAAAACCACTATGTTAAGGAAGAATAAGATAAATGTTTTAATGCAGAAATAGTCCAAAAAGGCAAATTTGTGACAAAGCTAAACTTTAATAAGATGCAGACAAAATTAAATACACAGGAGATTGTTGAGGTAGGAATCACCACACTTATTATAAGAAATATAATTCAGACATTATTAAAGATAAAGGAAGTGATGACAGTTTGTGAATAGAATCATTTGTGTTGAACCTTGGGGTTGCTGGTGAAGAACTGAGGTTTGGAAACTTAACATTAAGAAAGAAAATAAACCTTTCTGCTCACAGTGCTCCTTAAATTCTGCTGTTAAGATTCTCCACTAACTTCTAGGACCCAGCCATCTGGGGAGGAGGCCTATACCTGAATATGTCTCTGTACAAAAGGAGTCTCAGTCTCTGTGATTACCATCCTCAAATTTACATCTTGTCATTATGTAAAAATTGAATCCAAGTCTTAATAACACGGCCTTTTAGAAATTGATAATCAATTAATCAATTGACTATTTTACTCCATGATGATCTGAGACAACATTCCATCCATTCAGGAAATATGTCTTAAGCCATCATTTTAATGATTTTTTTCCTTTGAGTTTCAGTGATGCAATGTTCCTTGAATTTATGTAATTTTCTTTGTCTTTAAGCTTAGGAATTCACAATAATACATGTGTTCTTAATTGGCAGACTGCAGTTTAATTATATCAATATAATAAACCATTCCCCAAGGTGTCTTTTTGTTTATATTTGTTCTAAAATATGTATGAGCTTTCAAAGTTAATATTTGGATTAAACTTTACTGATAATTAAGCGATCAAAATCAGTAATAATACATGCAATAACATAAACCACTTTGTTCCCTGACTGCAAAGGGATTATGATACTAATTTAAGCTGCATAGATTTTATGAACTATTCAGTATTTTCATCAAAACATTATAGCCTCTTTTATAACAAACACATTGTTAACTGATGGAAAAAGCACTGTGAGTCAAGGTTTTAGATATCTGTTATAAAATAGAATTTATAATCATCAGTAATGAAGACTTATAATACCTATCTTGTAAGAATTAGTTGATCTTCTAAGTAAATTATAGTGGAAAGTGTCATTTTTTCAAACATTAAATTATATGACCACATCTACCACTTATTTTTAGGTACATCTGAAAGTCAGGGAATTTTCATTTAATCCTCTATCTGGAGAGCTATTTCAAATAGCACAGAATGTGGTAATATAAGGCTCTTTCACTTTCATTGAACTAGGTGGTGGAAAAATGAGTTCTTGAAATGCAAAATAATTTTGAAAAAGCTGTTACACAAAATGAGAACATAAACTTAACACTTTAAAGCAAGAACTACAAGGTTAAGCATAAAACATTTGAAGCCACATACATATTTTAGAAGCACTTGGAGAAGGAAGGACATTAAAATTTACTGAAAGCCAATAATATGTCAAGCGCTATGCAAAGAGATACCACCTTGCCGATCTGGTTTAATTCACATAAACACCCTTCAAAGCATCTACAATATTCCAATATTGTTTTTTTAAAAAAAAGCCTTAGAAGTGTCAGTAATTGGACTGCAGCTACAAAGAGAATGGGGGTGGACCCAGTACTAGCACATGTATGTTTGTTTCCAACATTTATAATCTTTGCATTGCACAAAAAGTTATTAAGAGTATCACCCTGGGGATGGGGTTATAGCTCAGTGGTAGGTCACTTGCCTAGCAAGGAAGAAGTACTGGGTTTCATCTCTATTGTCACAAAGAAAGCACAACAAAACAGACAAAGAATGTCTCCCTGGAACTGCACTGCCTAGGTCCAAATCTTTAATCTACCTTCCATTAGTCCTACAAACAAAGGACAAATAGTTATAATCTCTGTCTCAGCTACATCTTTTATTTGGGTACAATATATGAATATTAAAATGAATGCATTAATTTACCAAGATGACATTCTCATACTAAATGGAGGCTGGATTTGAGTGCATATAGTAGGTATCTATGGAAATATCAGACTAAACCACATTAAAATATACCATTGATACATGGTAGTCACAAATTTAATAAATTCTCAATGGATATAACCACATTTCCTTCTGGGCAAGATCTAGTAAATACTTATTGGTAAAGAAGGGACAAGAATTCTCATTTCCTCTCCCTCATTTATTTCAGGTACCTAGATATTATTTGAAGTAGATTGCACTTAAAAAATTATTTCATTTCCAAATATTACCCATATGATATGCGTTGGGGTGTTATATTCTGTATTTAACTTTGCCATGTGGAGGTATGAGAAGCGGTGGGACCCTTCACAAAACCCAGATTCTCCAAGTCATCCTGCCACAGCCCTGTGGGTTCTGACAACACAAGGGACCTCTGAGTTGCAGGTAAAGAACTCCTTGCTCACAGCATACCAAGCAGCAGAGCACTGCTTCTTTTCATTTTACAGTCCTGAGACTGGGTGAACTTGCCCCAGGAAGAGCTGTCCTTGAGTCTGACCTATGTCTGAGTTGGAGGAGACTCTGCATTTCCTAGTTTTGAGATGATGTGGGAAAGAATCAAGATTTTGGGGGGATGACTGGGAAGGAATAAATTCATTTTGTATTTGATAAATTCATGAATTTGGGGGCCAAGGGAAGAAGGCTCTAGTTAGAATATGTCTTCCCAGAGTTCACGTGCTGGAAATGCAATACTCCCAGTTAAATATTTATGGTATTGGAGGTGGGAACTTTGAATGGTAAGTAGGATTAAAAAGTTAATTCAGCGGGTCCCTCTGATGGCATTAGTTGCTTCTTCAGATGAGGAAAGACCTAAGTTACCACACTTGCTCTGGCTTGCTAGGTGATACCCTACTATGTTATGATGCAAGAAGAAAACCTTCACATCTGTCAGTGCCATACTCAAATCACCTGGTCTACAGAACGGAAAACTAAGTCACTTCTATTCTTTATAAATAATCTAGCGTCAGAGACTCAGCTATAGTAACAGAAAGAAACAAAAACCTAAACAAACAAAATGTGATTATGAATGTCATAAGAACATGTAAGGTGTTGGGAAGCAGGTGCTATAAGGCAGGAGTCGTCTTCATAAGGACCAGTGGTTGAAGGAGTGATTGTGTCATTTTATCTAATCAATTATTACTGTGTACCTGAGGTTTTTCAGGTACACATTTCTGGGTATAGAAAGATATATTGGTATATGTTTTTTTTAATAAAGAAAGCTTGCATTGCCTCTTTAACTGGGAAACTTGCCTTCCTTTGTTGGAAATCAAATCACAAATAATAATATAACAGGATAACCTAATTTATTGTCAACTTCTATAAAAATATTCAAATAATTGAACATGAAAAGAATGAACGGGTTGAAATACCTTATTTGAGGGGGTTGGTTTTAGGAACTAAGACCCAGGACCTTATTTCAGTGTCAATTTATAAATTAATTTAATAAATAATTAGTGCTAATTTTATTTTGACTGATGTTTTAATTACTTGTTACATAGCAGTATATAATCTAGGTAAAGTGATTGTTCCTATGACATTTAAATACCAGAGTAATATCTGATAAATTTTGAATATCATATTTTAATGTTCTCTGAAAGTTATAGATATTACAGAGCTTAGATTTCATAAATTTCTAGTGAGCATAGAAAACTTTAAGTATATGAAAATTTCCAACTATTTTTATCATTTGGGGCAGATTTATTGATTTGCCTCAGTTTGGGAGTAAAAATTGTCTGGGCATAAATTCTTCGGCAGGAACAGAGAAATCTATAAATATGTTGTCAGTTTGATAGGACTGTTTTAACAGATTGGAAAGGTGAATGAACTAAAAATTTGTGAATGACTTTGGATGGGTTATGATGTTACGTAGGAGCAAGGAAAGCTAAAAAATTAAAATACAGAGAAAACCACTCCTGAAGATTTTAGTGCTGAGAAATCAGCGGCATGATAAGGAAGCAATGATTCAAAAAGCCCAAGCTAGTTCTTTCTTGCAAGACGTTCGTTAGAATTCACGAGCGACTTCACCTCTTAGGCTTGTGGTTGGAGAGCTAGGCCCAGAGCCTTGAAGGGCAGCACTCAATCTACCTGAGCATACTGACACCTACCAAGCCCTTGTCAAGGCCCCTTGGGTGAAACTTGAACTAAAGATAGATTAAATCTCCCTAAAACTGGGACCCAGATCTGACACAGCTCCATTCCACGTTAATTGGAGGTGACTAGCTCCTAGAGATTTCTAATAGGGAAAAGGAAAAGCTTCCCAGGAGGAAGAAAATATCATCAGTTATCTGCCATGTTTTGTTTATGCGAGGTACCAGATCTGGCTTGCAATAAATAAAACAGTGATTAATGAATGCAAGATAATATGAACTAACATTTAGAGGAATGGAGACAATAAATAGAGACCCAGAGATAACCAAAATATTGAATAAAGAAATGTCAATACATATGACATATATATATATACATACATATATATGTATATATATATGTAAAAGTATAGAAAAAGAAATAAAACATGAACTGTATAAGATTACAATTCAAAATTAGAACAATTAGAACTGATAAAGGATAACTATAATATTTGTAATGAATGGCTAAATAACAAGAATAATCAACATTTTGGGCACAACATATGAAAAGATTAGTGAACTAGACTCTCCATCAATAAAAATTGCTAAACTTTTTGCACTGCTACATAATAAGGAGAAAATGAGAGAGAAAACATACCAGATCAGAGTGGCACATCTTTTAACTTGCACACAAAGTATTGTTCCAGGAGAAGGGGCACAGGGAAAGAGAAAAGGCTATATTCTAAGAGAAAATGGCTCAGGTGTTTCTCTAAACTTTTGAATAATATTAAAGTACACATTTAAAAACAACTCTAGTGAACTCGAGCATGATATTGTTCATTGTGAAGTAATTGGCAATAAAGGAACATGATGCCTGTGAAGAAGTACTGAAAAAAGTAATTATGTTTTTAAGGTGAGTTTAAAAACATAGAAATATGAAGTAATCCAATTGTTAAGAGAGTAAATCAATCAAACATAGTACTAGTATACAATAGAGAAAAAAAATCAATGAGAAATAATTTTTTTCCAAAGATTAATTTATCAAATTTCGAACAAGACTGATAAATTTAAGAATAACTCAGTAAAATCACAATATGACAAAACTTATAGGAAAGAAGTTAAATTTTCTAATAAAGCTATTTTAGAAATGAAAAGCAAGAAAGATAAAACAAAGGTTTGTGATTATTATATATTTAAGAAAAGTAAACAACAACGTTAGACACAATATTTTAGTCAATAAAATAGGATCACATTTCTCAACATGTTTATGATGGTCTTGATAGATAAAAATCTTATTGGATAAATTTATCTTATATGATAAAGTCTTAGAATAAATTTAGAATAAAAAGAAATTTTCTTCATTTTATAAAAATATTACAAAAAATTGTCAATGATAATAAGTCAAGAAAAAAAGCCCTGAACTGGGACATGAATAAATTTGTAAAATGAATTCATACCATATGATTTTATACATAAAAATAATCTACATGATACTCATGGTGTTTGATTTGTTTTAGTTTTGCATGGAGAACTCACTTTTGGTGATGAAAATATAAAATGATGCAGAAATCTGGAGGAAAATTTAGTATTTTCTTAATAAACTAAGCATGTGAATAACAGATCACCTGTCAACAGCACTTCTGTGAAAAGAATATTTATGTTCACATGAATATTTAGACCCCAGATTAACAACAAATACTTCATACACTCAATACCCTGGACAAATGATCAGAATATTATGTTAAGTCAAACAAATCAACCCCCAAAGTCATATTATCTAATTTCATTTATATTTCATCTTTGGAATAATTGAATTAATTCAGAGTAGTACAGAGGTTGTCACCAGAGTTTTAGGAAGAGGTGGACATGGAAGGGTCACCTTTGCACCTATTGACCTGTGACCTGAGGCGTTCTGGGTGACAGAAATGCAGTGTACCCTGACAGTGTTCATGTCAACATCCTGGCAGGAATACGGAAGTGCAATCTGCAAGATGATGGCATTTGGAGAAACTTTTAAAGAGTACACAGAATCTCTGAATATTATATTTTACAGTTTCACATGAAAGTATAATTTTAAAAAATAAATGTAGCTAAATGTTATGGTTAATTTTATATGCCAGGTTGACTATGTCATGGTTCCCAGATATACGGTCACCTACCAGTCTAGATGTTGCTAAGGAGGTATTTTTAGATAATATTCAAATCAAATTTCAAGTAAAGTAGTTTGCCCTTCATAAATTTCTGGGTATCATCCCATCAGTTGAAGGCCATAAGAGAAAAAGACTGTGCTCCAAGGAAGGGCAAATTCTGCCTCCAGATGGTTTTGGACTCACCTGTATCATCAGTTCTTCCCTGGGCTATCAGCCTGCCAGCCAGCCCTGCTGAGTTTGAACTTTTTAGCATCCACAACCATATGAGCTGATTCCTTAAAAGTTCCCTCCTTCTCTCTCTCTCTCTCTCTCTCTCTCTCTCTCTCTCTCTCTCTCACACACACACACATTGTCCTTTTCCCCCTTGTCTCTATGTAAATGTGTGTGTGTGTGTGTGTGTGGGGTCTCCACAGATCCTGTTAGTTCTGTTTCTCTGACAAATCTTAATATACCAAACTAGTTAACTGTTAAAATACTAAACCCTTAATATTGATTTTCCTATTAAATACCCAACAGTATCCAAACAATATGACAAAGCATATAATTAGCTGGTGAACCTCCCCTGTGCCTCTTCTGTACCTGTGTGGGTAAAATGCAATTCTCCCACTGTGTGAGGCAAGAAACAGCTAAGGGGTCACTTCCCCTCAGGGAATGGAGACTTCAACACCTAAGGACTGCAAGGAACTGCATTCCACCAACCACTTGAATGATCAGGAAACATTATCATCTAAGAACACATACAATCTACCAACACCTTGATTTTAATCCAGGGAGATCAGTGCCAAACTTCTAACCCACAAAAGTGGAAGTAGTTTGTATTCCTTTAAGCCACTAGTTTTGTTGTAATTTGTTACAGCAGCAGTAAAAAATGATTACAAAAGATATATCTATCTATCTATCTATCTATATATATATATATATATATATATATATATATATATATATAGGTTTAGACCAAATACGTAGTTTGGAGATAGTTCAAATCTAGAGTAAATGAAATATTATTCTGAAGATATGCAATTGCATATGAGGTGCAGCACTGAATATTAGCATCATTGTTAATGGAGCATTTTACTGGCAATAGTTGATGCAAAGGTAAGCTATCACATTTCTGCTTATAAAGAAGAAAGTAAAGTCAAAATGGTTAATCAATGGCATCAATGTTGCAGATCTTGAGCTTAGAGCTAGGTTGCTCTTCCTGACCTCAGAATCCATCATAATGGCTTATTGCCTCCTATTCACCTTAATGTATATCTGTCCTACTTGGAAGACTATATTTGTCTAATGTCCATTTTCTGTTTACATGTGTCTTTATCCCTGGGCTTTCTAACCTGTTTCATAGGTTTGTGTATCTGTGTTTAAGCCATTACCATAATGTTGTGAATGTGGAAGCTTCAAGTTGTATTTTAAAATCAGAAAGTGTGATGCCTCCTTCTTTGTTCATCTTTCTCAAGATTAATTTGGCTATTTATGGTCTTTTGTGTCTCCACAGAAGTTTCATATATATTTTTTCCTATTTTATTAAAAACTGTCTCTGGGGTATCAATAAAAATTGCATTGAATTTATAAACTACTCTGGGTATCAAGAGAAGGGGGAAATAGTGAATTATCAATCCATTGGGACAAAATTTCAGTTAAACAAGATGAATAATTCCTGGAGATCTACTGGAACCATTGTACCTATCAAAATACTGAATTATATATGTTATGGTTTAGCTGTGGTGACCCCCCAAAGCTCATGTGTAAGACAGTGTAAGAAGGTTTAGAAGAGAAATGATTGGGTTCTGAGAGTCTTAACCTAGTCAGTGAATTAATGGGGTTAACTGAGTGGTAACTGGAGAAAAGTGGGTATGGCTGGAGGTAGTGGTTCATTGGGGGCATGGCTATGGGTTGTATATTTTGTATTTTGAGAGTGTAGTCTCTCTTTTTCTGCTTTCTGGTCACCATGATGTGAGCTGCTTCTCTTTGCCACACACTCCCATGTTGTTCAGCCTCACCTAGAGCCCTGAGGAATGGAGTCAGCCTCCTATGGACTGAGACCTCTGAAACTGTAAGCCCTCAAATAAACTTTCCTCCTCTATAATTGTGCTAGTCCTTGAGTAACAGCATCAAAACAGCTGACTAAAACAAAATACTTAATTTTTTCTGAAGAAGGTAGAATTTCATGTTGAATTTCTAAACAACAGAATCAATTTAATAAATCAAAAAATGATAATAGACATAATATATCTAAACATATAGCCATGTCAGAAGGAACTTTTAAACTCACAAACATGAAGTAGAGTTTTTTTATAAGGAAATAATTACATTGACTTAAAATTTAAAATCAGAGACAACCTGTTCATTATCTATTCCATTACGTCAATTTTAAAAAGTTACCCTCCAAAAATTAAACTAAAAAAACTAAACTGCAACAGCAAGAAGAAGACAGAAAAACTAACTAGACTTCAATATCTTTGAAAAAGTAAGTGAATAGGGAGGAAGAGTGGGTGTTGGATGATCAAGAAATTTGAAGCTCTTGTATGGTTGAAGTAAAAAAAAGAGATGATTCTCTTCTAATGTTAGGCACATAGATGTGAATAGTTTATGTTTTTAAAAGCATTGTTCCAAAAATTATCCATTACCTATATAAACAGATAAGACTCGTATTTCCTAAACTCATCTTCTTATATCCATTTCTTCATCATTACTGCATTTCCAAACTTAAATATGTCCTTTCTATAATCTAACTATAGAAATACCTCTGATTTAATATTGACTAAAATCTTTTCTCCACTATTAGGTTTTCTTTGATTCCTGGAATAACAGCAAAACCACCTTTACCCTGGAACACAGCAATAACTTATTCTTCACTTAAAAGTGAGTACATTCTCTCTCCTCACTGATGATAATCCAGTCTCTTATAATACATTCAATTCAGGTTTTTATGAATACAGTTTCAAATATTATTATTTTTTCTCTCTCTAACAAAGCAGAGTTGTGTGCACATAGTGGCTTCTCAGTATTTGTGTAGAGGAACTCAATAGGCACTTAGCAACATTATTTTAATAAATGAATATGTGTTGTGTTTATCACTGAGGCTGCCCAACTGAATTAATAGGAGTGATTGTGCTTGAAAATATAGGGATTTTGAAATTGTTTCAAAGCAGTTAGTAAGTGTTAATGAATAGTACTCTTTTAAATGAACAGATGGTATAAAACAATCATTGGAGCCAGAGGGAACCAGTTTAGCTAACATGTTCTGAAAGGATGGCAGATACTCTCACATAGTAATGAGATTTTCTCCCCATTTCGGAAAGGCCTACTTTACGGTCTATTTTCTTATTAGGCTTTGCAGGATGCTGCATTTGAATGATGCTGCCACACAGCACTGTATAGATTATTAGTTTGACAGTTACTAGAGACAAGTTGGTGGAGAAACTATATGCACTGGGATGTCCTCTAGGTTCAGAGCAGTGTTCCAGAACCAAATTTTAGGTTTAGTACACTTTTATATAAATGACTTGAATAAATAAGTAATTTAAATGCAGATGTTAGCATTTTCTATGCTAGTGGGGATTGGTGAGAAGTTACAATCTGTCTTGAGAAAAGATCTTTGCTGCTTTGAGATAACTTTATTTCAGGAAAAGGGCTTTATGAAGATGGAACAATGTTGCAGCTGGGTTTCTTTGGGGTTAGAAAAAGGAAAAACACGATGTCATATAATTCAAATAATGTGTTGGTTCTTTGCAGAAGTTAGAAATGAAAACTGATGTTTAGGAAGTTAGCCATGTCATTACAGCATGATTTTTTAAAATCCTATAATTGTAGAAAAGAGTTCAATGTTTAGTGTTAGTAACGAAAATTAAATATATGTGTTTTTAAAATTACAGTTGATAAAAAGTTGAAAAGCAGGATGTTATATTGATTTGTTTTCATAGGTACAGAAAGAGATGTCTTTAGCAATATTTTTATATAATGTAGGAACTGATTGAAAGTAGAGAAGAAACAATCACACAAAAAAATCTCTTTTATATACCAAGAACAATGTTTATAACTCTGTATTTTAATCTTTTTCTCTTCATTTTTATAACTGGTTAGAATGTGGAAGTTTTGAAAAGGTAGATATTCCAAATTTTCAATAACTAAAAATTGAAAGCATATTAAAACTAGTTTCCCTAAAGAGCGTAATTAACACCATTACCAATGTTATCCAAAACTAAGCAAGCAACCAGCAAGGGAGAATTAAACACCACAACAGTCTAAAACCCTGGTAATTACACAGTTGTTGAAGGGAAATGCTAGTTAATATTGGTCATATATTTGATCATTATTTTTACAGTGCAGTTTTCTTTTTTAAATATTAGAATAAAATACACACAATTTTTTTTTCAATAATAAATTTGATATGCTTTTTTTCTAAAACATATGTGCAGAGCCTATTACCTTATGCTGTTTTACATATTTCATATCTCCTGTTTAATTTTTTATGTGCAACATTTAAACATATGAAAGCTAAAATCTCTTATTTTTTACTGCATCATATATGCTTATACTTTCATATGGGGGCTAGTTACATGTAATTTGTAGAAATAATGAATCAAACGGTTAGTGATAGAGCCAGAGATATAATGGCAAATGAGCTTCTATCTTGATATATTTCAATATATGTGAGAAGACATAGATAAAATTACTTTTTATCCTTCAAATTAGACTATGAACTTATGGAGTTAATTGTGATTTTAGGTACACAAATGAAAACTGTTGCTAAATAAAGTCTCACCATTTTTTTTTCTCAAAACTTGCAGCATATGAAGATTTTCAATTATATTTAATTGTTGGATATATATTATTTCACTACAAGTGGATTGAACTCACTATAATTATCCCGAGCTTAATCCTTAAGCACTTTTTCCCCTTAAAATGAAATCATTATTCGCTACTGTTCCTACTTTAAAAATAAAATAAGATGCAATTTATAACTTGGGCAAAAGTATATCTGTGAAAACCCATTTTAGCCTTTAACAGATGGACTTATTTCAAGTCATTGATTTTGAGACGTTAAGGAAAGCAGCAGAAAGTCTTCGTGGTAATTTTTATTGAATAGAGTCCTATTAGGGATGGGAGGCATGGTAATAAATAACAGTAACCTTTGTGTAGCACAGCTTTAGGCAGTATTAAGGCCAAAACTTCTCAAGGGATTGAAGACAATTTTGGTGCTAATTACCCTTTTTTCAATATGAAATGTTAACTGTCTAAGAATTAATGGGACTGATCCTTTCAACTGATCTAATGTTTTAAAAGTTATGTCATCCTTAAATGTCCCAGTTGTTCAATGATAATGAGTGCACTCTCCCTGGATTTTAAGGTTCCTTCTCTTTCCTTTTTATGCTCCATCTGTAAGGCCTGAATATTGAATCACTTTTTTTTTTTTTTCTGTTTCTTGTATTTGATCAGGGCCACTCATCCAAGGGCGAAATCTCACATTAAAATGTAGCTAAACTTTGAGATTTGACTGACAACAGCACTAAGAGCAGCTTCATCTTCTCACTGGCTCACAGAGCCATCAATCCCTGCACAAATGGACACTGAGATGAAACATCCAGACAAGCGTGGAGAATGGCACCTTGTCCCTGTCACAGAGGCAGTGAGTAGATGGCCCTGAGAAAGCCTGGGGTCCGAGGTTACTCTCCTGGGAACAGGTATGCTGTCCAGGGCGTCCACCAGGCCACGGTGAGGCTCAGAATTGGAAAGATTAGACAATTTCCCTGCCAGCCAGTTTTAATACTGGAGGCTGCTGTTTGCCAAGAGATGAATGCAGTCATTTGCCGAAAAATCAGTTTAAGCTGTAAGACGAAGTCTTGAGGTCCCTTTAGCAATTTAAACCTCACCGAACAAAGTTCACTGGACAATTTCAAAGAAAAAGGAACAATTCCACATTGTTACTAGGAGTGAGATAGGAAATGCAATCTCTAAACTTATCCGATTATTTAATATGGCTTTCTGACTTGAGAAAGGACCATGGTTTTACATTAGGAAACAGTCATTCATCGAATAATAGAAAATAAACGCTTTGGGAATGATACACAAGATTTATTTGAGATCTTTAAAATTGGGTTAGCAATCTGAGATTGAGAATGTAGACAACTACTCAACTTACAAGTTGTGTGGCACATTTCTAGGACAATAAAAATCCAGAGAGGAGTTTGAACACTGCAAGAATATAAATTAAAGTGTATTATTTCATCAGCTATTGATCTAATATACAAGCCTAACTCACCATTTTGGTGTCTTCACAAGAAGCTGATAGGGGAATAAAAATGTCAGTGCTTCAATTTATTATGAAAACTACACCAATAATAAAAGAAGTCCATGGTCATTATATACAAAATTCTGCATTGAAGTTAATTATAAAGTAGTGTTCCTGAAAAATATAATCCAACCAGTACGAATTCATTGGAATCTCTTAATGCCTATTGTCATCTCCTGCAAAAGTTATCAAGCAGAGAGATATATTTGGTCATCTTATAAGAAATGTGTGATAACTATGAGCCTTCAACAAGGACACTGACAAGATTTTATCTGACTTGTGTTTTCTCTATCTATATCCAGCATATACACTCATTTCCCTATCTTGATTCTTCATTGAGATATTGTATTATCATTATTAAATACAGTTTGATTTTAAATCTAGGTAAATTTTTATCATTTTTCTAAGCTTTGCTCTTTCTACTTTTGCTTTAGAAAATAGTTCCCTGCTAAAGTGAGTTCCACAAATTACTTAATCTTTTATCATTTTATACAATAGATAACCAACTATTTTTCAAAAAATGGTCCATGTACCAACTGCTCAAAATTATATGAGGCAGTTTTAAAGGTTCCTGGTCTTAGAGGTACTGAAATGCCAATCCTTGGGTGACACATTTAGAAAACTGTTTTCCTTGAGCTCCAAAAATTTTCCCTGTATATTCTAATGTTTGAGAGCCAGTGGCCTTGGGTATGTTTGTAGCCTAATGTAGAAATGAGATAGACTTGGTCTTTCAAACAATCTTCATCTTAAAACACACATCTAACATCTGTTACCCTACTCCTTAATATATTATGAAATACATTTTATGTAAGAAATGTTTTATAAAGTTTAAATTGGTATTCATTAGATTACAATCAAAGTTGTCATTAAGTTGGTCCTTAAGTTCACATCAATATGAAATAAATCTTCATCATGGCATTAGTTAGTATAATGAAAGACTTACGGAAAATTGGGATTGCTCTGGCTGCTACAAAGTGAAAAGCTTTTTCAACTTGATTTCAAAAATAGAGCAGAACAGCGAGGCACAGTGCAAAATCCAGGTGTGATACTGAATACCAGTAATCCCAGCAACTCAGGAGGCTGAGGCAGGAGGATCACAAGTTCAAGGCCAGCTTGGGCAAAATAGTAAGACCCTGTTCAAATATAGTATAAAAAGGACTGGGGAAGTAGCTCAGTTGTAGAACCCCTGTGGTTCAATCTCCAGGACAAGAGAAACACACATAGAGTGGAAGTTTCCCTGAAACTGATTGACAAGTGATGCATTATCTCCATTGCCACACTACCTGGAGCTTCTCTTTATTTGTATGTTGCTATTTGGAGGTGACTTATATTTACAACTAGGGAAAAGATCTAGTAGGAAATATGTAAAAAGGAGAAAATGTAGTGGAGAGTTTGTTGTGATTTTTCAAGTGATGCATAACACATGACTGAATGAACATCAAGAAACATCTATTTATTAAGAGAAAATATTCTGACCTTTGGCATAGTTCTAACTTTAAATGTTCCTTTTAACTTTTCTTTTCCCTTCATTTGTTGACCCTGCATTTGATATATGCATGGACTTCTGCTATCTAAAACAACTTTAGATTTTCAAATGTTTTTTTGAAAGTTGGAGCCCCCTACTGTGAGCACAGGTGGAGAGTTTAAGCTCCTCTAAGGACTTCCAAGATACCTTTTCTAGGATATATTTACAGCCATTATACTTTTTTTTAATGATATCAGGAAACTCTGCAATTTTAATGATATCAGGAAACTCGGTAATTTACACAGATAACTTGGTTCACTCTGCTTAATATTCTTACTCTTTTTTAAAAAATATAAGTTAATTCTTTATCTGTCTCTTCCCATACAATTACCAATTTAAGGCTGCACTCTTTAGGTACACATTAAGCTGCATTCTCGTAAAAAATGATTAAATGAAGGAATAATAAAGTGAGGGACACCGTTCTTCCTAGGATAGAAAAATCCTCTCTTAGATATTTAAACCAAATGTTTATTTATTGACACTAGTCAAAGTTGCACTTCAAAATCAATATTTATCAAAATATCCACAATAAAAAATGATTGATAAAATCAATGCAGACATTATCAAAATATCAATGATATTCTTCACAGAAAGAAAAAGAAATCATTCTCAAATTCATATGGAACCACAAAGGAAATTAAATGGACAAAGCAATTTTCAGACAAAAGAACAAAACTGGGGTTCTCACACTAACTGAATTCCAGATGTACTACAGATTCCTTGTAGACCAAAGAGCACAGAACGGCATTAGAACTGAGGAGGACTAATGGAAGAGACAACAGAGGTACATCCGTGACTATACATCCAACTGATTTTTGACTAGGGTTCCAAGAACACACAATTAAAAATGGGCTCTTATCTCACTACATAAACAAAAAAGATCCCCAAATGAATTAAAAAACCAAATGTCAGACATAGAAACTACTGGAAAAAGCAGAGTGAATAAGCTCCAAAGCATTGGTTTGGGTGATATTTTCATTAATAAGGCCTTAAAACCAAAGCAACAAAAACACAATCAACAAATGGGATGATACTAAACTCCTTAGCAAAGGAAACAGCGAACATTGTGAAGAGCCAACCTACAAAATCAGAGATGATATTTGGAACCTACATTTCTGATAAAGGTTAACGACAACTATCGAATGAAGTCAAACAACTCAATAGTAAGAAAATAGCTTGATTGAAATGTGCAATACTGAATAGGCATTTTTCAAAAGATATACAAAGGGTCAAAAAATAAATAAATGAAATAAATTTCAGCAGCATTAATCATGGCAGAAAAGCCAAGGTAAGACACAATGAGATATCACCTCACTCCTGTTAGAATGACTAGTATAAAATAAAATAAAATAACAAGTATTGGCAAGAACTTGGAGGAAAGGGACTCTTTTTAGTGGGAATATAAATTTGTGCAGTGATTATGGAAAATAGGGTGGAGATTTCTAAAAAGTTAAAACTAAAACTACCAGAGGATCTTGAAATCCTGCTGCGAGGTAGATACTTATTCAAAGTAAATAAATCAGTTTGTTGAAGAAACATCTGCATGACCACTTTTGCTATAGCTCTGTTTGCAGGAACCAATATATGGCATCAACCTATAAGTCTGCTGCAGGGGATTGATGAATGTTGTGCATCTGCACAGGGAGAATTGTTCAGTCATAGAGAAGAAGCCAACCCTGCTACATGGAAGAGAACATGGAGGACATTTGCATGGACCCATAAGATATTAAGTGGAACAAGCTTGGAACAAAATGACAGAGTATGGGCACGCTCACACGTGAGAACTAAGACTTTAATTTCAAAGTAAAGAGTAGGATGGTGGTTAATAGAGGCTAGGGCAGCTGGGGAATGTGGGTGTTTGGTGATTTAGATTAAGGACACACAATTAGAGTTAGATATGAGAGATAGACTCAAGAGCTCTAGAGTACAGTATGGTCACGATAGCATGACAATATATTGCACCCTTGAAAAAAATACTAAGAGGGTACAAAAGTGATCTCACTACAAAAATGGTAACTGTGAGAGGTAATGCATATGTTGATTAACTAGACATACCTATCTTACTACATATATTTACTTCAAAATATCAGGCTGGACACAATAAACCC
This sequence comes from Urocitellus parryii, assembly GCF_045843805.1. Lineage (NCBI taxonomy): Eukaryota > Metazoa > Chordata > Mammalia > Rodentia > Sciuridae > Urocitellus > Urocitellus parryii. The sequence goes on along the minus strand of NC_135543.1, from coordinate 10,113,437 downwards.
ATGCAAAGTTTTGTGTCTTTGGCAACACAATAAATAAATTTGAAAATAAATCAACATCCAAATAAATTTTCATTGATGCCAGTATTTTAATGAGTATGAAAAGATATACTTAAGTTTTATTTTCCTATCTGCCTGTATATCTACAAAACTTACAGAGCAGCCATAGATTTTATAGAGAAAGATATAGTGAGAGAATATTTTAAACTTCTATTCTCCTCATCTTAACTTTAAAGTAGATCTTTATAAAATTTAATATGAACTAGCTCGTAAATGAATATGCATCATAAAATACAACGTAGACATGTCTTTCATGTGAAGGCTTTGTGTGAGGGTGTGTGTTTGTATGTGCAGGTGTGTGGATGCATGTGGGGTTGTGTAGAGAGGGCGGTGTATGTGGAGGTATATGGTTTTGTGTGGGTGAATGGGTGAGTGCTTGGTGAGTAACCACAGTTCTGAAATGCATAGAAACAACTATTGCATTTTGCAATTCACTAGCTGGGGAAATAATTTGTTGCTTTGCAGACAGGTTCCATAATGGTGTTTGGAACCCAACTGTGTTCTGTGTCCCACAGCCTCCATTTATCTGCTTCTTTGGGTAGAATTTTTATTTCTTATGCTTTCCAGAATTTTTTACAGCTGAATTTATTGCTCATGCCTTGACTTTTCTCTGTCACCTTCCTCTTTATTCCTACCTATTTACTGTTATTCCTCATCTCCCTCTCCTTCCTGGTCAGGAAGTGTTCATGGACCCTAAACGTGGATACTCTTTCTTCCATTGCTCATATCCTTGTGTCTGAAGTCCAGTGTCATCTCCTTGGATAGAGAGAGAATTGTCAGTACAGGTTACTGCAATAATGAGAGAAATTACTTTTAAATGACTGGCAGCTATATTTATGAACTTCTTTCTAGCACTGGGGATGCAGAAGTGATCAAAAGTCACAAAAGATCACCCTTTTAAAATCCAATTTGAGGAGAGTAGTTGAAAGAACTGGTGCATACATGTATACATATAAATCACAGCATACATTTTACATGATGGGGAAAGGGGAATGTGATACATGCAAAAATTTTGTAAGATCTCATTGATGAAAATTTCAGGAAAGATTTGAAAGAAATGTGGGCCAAGTCGTGTTTTTAGCTGAAGAAAGACTTTGCAGATAGGTAGACAGCAAATTAACAGTCACTAAATCCAAGGCAGAGTTAGTATCTTTTCTATAAAGAGCAAACACCTGACTCAGGAGGCAGAAACGCCATTCCTGCACCTTTTACTAAGCTGAGCCAAGACTGAGCTTTGGTGATCTCTGCTGAGAACTTAGCAAGCTTCACATTCACTACACTTGAATCAATATTGCCATAAATTCATCAATGTTTGGCTCAGATCTTGATGTTTTGGAGTCTAAGGTTTTCTGACATTTACAGATTTTAATTGTTGCTGTCTTCAAGAGCTACACAAACACAGCCTGCACAGAAGCTGGTCTTGATAATTTGGGTGGTCTCCAACTCATTCACACACATGGTTAAACTCCCTGTGTAGACTTCTCATTGAGAATATTGTTACAGATGCATAGCCACTGCTTCTTGGGATGTTCTCTGATATTCCCCAAACCTGACTGTCCATGTTTTGTCGAGATTGAACCTATTTTTCAGTTCAACCTGTAGCCCTGTGGTTCCTACTCCAAGGTCAGCTGTAGCCAGAGGAGATTGCACTGAACAATTCATTTCATATGCACGTTCACAGATAGGTGGTAATAGCTATAACTACCAAATGGATTTCACCAATTCAAGGGTTCTTTACCCTAGTTCATATTGCTACAATGCCTCTTGCATTGTAGATGTTAAATAATTATATTCCATCTCTGTAACTGAACCCAGATATTTAAATGTGGTTAATATGATTTGATGGATTCAAAAGGGAATTGTATCCTTATTCACATATTATTTTTCCTTAAATCCAAGTTAGTTGTATCCTACGCTTAGTTTCTCAATGCATAAAACCAAGACAATGTTATTTACCTTACAAGGTTAAGAGAAAGAAAATAATATTTATGAAAGCATTTGGTGTGTCTCTAAGCAAAACTTAAGTATTCAGTAATGTTAATACCACTCATTTCTCTATGACAAATTTAGATTTAGATAAAGAAAAAGCTATAAATTCTGTTATCTGACTCTTTACCTGAACAAATGCATATGAGAATTCATTTTGGAAAGAATCTTCTTTAGTTATTTCATGCATTAGCAATGGATGGGCAGATGAAGCCTTTTTGATTATTTCACCTAAGGAAGGAGAAAGTTTAAATATAGTAAAAATTATTCTCATTTATTTCTAGTTATTATTCTTAATGCATTAGAAAAAATCATAATTATATATTACACATATCATGAAAAATGATGATACTTTTGAAATGCTTCCTAAAATTATCTTAATTTAACAAAGAGAACCAGGAATCAAAACTAGGTTTGGAGAATATATTAAGACTTATAAAATTGCCTTCTGATTTAAGGTTGGTTTAACTGGATCACATTATCTAAAAGTCTTCAAATATGATTGATGCCAACATTAAAGAAGTCTTTCATCTCGAACTTCAAATAAAAAATGGCACACAGAAGAGAAGGTAGGGCATAAAAATCCCTAGGGAATCAGAAAGCCTGGACACTGTGAGATTGTAACTTCACAAATCATTTAGTAAAATCTGTGATTGAACACTCCTAACATTGTGGAATTGCATAATATCAGTAAGAGGCCCTTTCTCCTGGGATGTGATGTTTACCCTTCCATGTCTTTCAACACATTTATAGTTTTGAATATGCAAGCCTGATAACTGGTGGCCTCATTAAGGCAATACGTTTTTTTCCTGTCTGTAAGCTTGCACTGATCCAGATAGGATAGATGTATTTGAGCCCAAAAGGGATGCAGTCTCTGGAGTAATCTGTTTTTCTTTGCCTTTATAAGGTCCACCAAATGAAGTATTTATTGATGATGGGAATATACCATCCTGTTAGGTATAGATGACCACAGGCTCCAAGATCCTCAGTTCTAGTTAATGCCACGAAGGCATAAGTCTAATTGGATTACTTTTTTCCATAGTGATCAATGCAGAAACAAATCTGCACTAAATTAGAACACTGTCAGGTGTCAGAAAACCTAGTCAAGGGAAAAATACCTTCTGCAACTGCTATTCACTAGAGGAAGTGACTGCCCCAATATTTTACAGCAGGTTACATTAATTAACTCAAAGAGAACACCACTCACTTCTGGTTAGGCTTAATGCTCCCATTGAAGATCTAAATTTAAAGAAATTAAAACAACAAACAAAATTTAAAAAAAATCTCTATTATGTTGACTGCCCCATCTTCCCTATAAATAAAAGATCTAAAGTTATGTAGAAATCCCAACAAGTCAAAATCCAGTAAGAGAACAAAATTTGTTACAGATTCATATACTTCAAAACTGTTTTAACAATAAATTAATATGTTAAGAAGCATAACTATTTTTCCAACAAATCATTTTTTTCCAAACCTAGGTCTCTTCACTGATAAAATGGAAATCATAATATGTTCTTCACAGGATTGCTGTAAAGATTAAACAAGTATATTTTTAGAGTGACCAATACATACACAATAAAGGAGTCTTCATTGATTTGCATATTTTTATTAACAATTAGTACATTATTAATTACATTAATATAAATAATGTAGCTGATGCTCTATAACAATAGACATATTTATCAACTATATAACAATCACTATTTTTCTTAGAATAGAATGCTTAAAAATTTCCTTTGGATCAACAAGCCTAGTTAAGCAGGACATATTGGCTACCACCAGTGGAGTATGTCATATTTGGGAAAATAAAAAGATTATGTATTGTTTGGAGAGTAGATTATTAGATTTTTAGGCAGTTGTAAATAAATAACAACTTTTATGTAACCCCTGGCTAAATAATGGAGGGACTGGTTGTTTTACTCAGGATGTCTCAGGGCAACCGAACATCGTAAATGCTGACACCACACTTGATGTGATCATGAACAGTTCCTTTTGAACTGAGAATCTGTTTCTCAGAAAGAATATTTGGAATTGGTGCTTCTGGCAAATTAACAGAAAACATGTAACTTAGATTTTCCTGGATAATCTAAAAGAAAATCAAGAATGCTGAATAAATTTCAAGTACATCATGAAATAATTCTTTCCTACAGTGGAAAAATGATATTTGAACTTCCATCTTATAGACTTACAGCCCTTATTTCCTGAATCCTCTGTAAGCTCTTGCTCTCTGCATCTCTTTTTGACTTCTCCTAGAAACATTTCCTTTCTGAAAATGGGATACTACCCTAGGAATCATGAGTGTTTTTTTATTGCTTGCTACTTTAATAAAAGTGAATTTAAAAAGTTAATGACTTTGTTTTCTGTTACCTTGTATTTTCTCATTCAATAAATTCTAGAAACTTATCAGTTTCAGTATCATTGGATGATTGTTGATTATTAAATATATATCTATATCTATCTATCTATACACATACATATATATACATGTATGTATGTATATATATATATATATATATGTGTGTGTGTGTGTGTGTGTGTGTGTGTATATATATATATAAAATCTTACCAGGATCTCAGGATTTGGAAATATGTGCTTGAACTGAGATACATCATATTTGAAATACAATTCATTGTCACCTCTTTGATTATAATATTCCTGCTTCAAAATCATCATATCTACTTCTTTCTCAAATTTTCTTTTATCTCATATTTCCCAAGTTTTCCCTCTTTTTGCCATTTCTACCTCTCTGTTTTGGTTGGTGACTTTATAATGTCTTATTTGAAGCTAACAACAAGCAAATAAAGTTCCCCTCTTCAGTGCTTCTGCCTAAAGCTTATTCCATCCAGGTGGGTCCCTGCGTGCCCTCAGCAGCCTCTCCAGGACCACAGTGGAACCCAGGTGAAGGGTGCTTCCTCTTGTGCAGCCTGCTTCTCCCAGCCTCCCACCAATGGCTCTCTAATTTCGGCTTGGCACTGGAACCTGTTGATCTTTAGGTTGTCCTGTTTGCTTTTCACATTCCTCTGTTTCCCCTGCCTGTTTGTTCACAAGCTTTCTTCCAGGTTTCTTGTGCCTCCAGGGTTTTCAGCTGGCTAACTCCCACTTAACTTTCAATTCTAAAGCCATAAATCACCTGTCTCCCAAAGCTTTTCCCTACACCACTGATGCCCAGGGGGAAAACATTTCTTTTCTCACGTATCTAGATACACTTCCCTATGATCCTCACATTGTTCTGTAATTATTGAAACTGACATAACTAATCTTGCCATTGAATTAACAATAGAAAGTCTTGGTTTGAGTCACAGGAATGTTATATTTTTCAGTGTTCTCCCCTTCCAAACTGATATGGTAGGAACAATCTTTCAAAATGAATACGATTATTGTGAGGATTAAATGAGCTCACATACAAGAGACATATAAAGAAAACCAGTGTTTATTAAAGACTCACTAAATACTTTGAGATGGATGTAGTGAATGAATGGATTTTGAACAAACCAGATTGATCACACTATGTCATTAATGTAAATTCCTGCCTACTTCTTTTCTGGTCATTAAGAAATGTGAATTTCTCTCCCCAAGGAATAAAATCTACTTCTTCAGTGGGCATGTTCTAAGTCTAAGAACAGAATTTCTGAATTATCTTCATATCCTTTACCTATAACACTCAATGTAATGCACAGAAAGGGCCCCGTCACTTACATGGCTGAATGCCGGTCACAGTGCTTTTGATCCAAATTGGCTGAGAGGATTCTATTAGTGAATGTTACTGTTACACACACACACACACACACACACACACACACACACACACACACACACACTGTATCTATCTATCTATATGTATATATGTACATAAGGATATATATATATATATATATATTCCACTTTGGAAATCTGTAGTTGATGTCAGTTAAATTATCATACCTTCAGGTATAATTTAGATGGACAGAGGGACAAAATTATCATTTTATTTCTGTGGTTTAGCTGACAAGTGGCTGCTGACAAGCAGAATTTCCAAGAAATGAGATTAGATAACCATTTAGCAGGATTCTCATTTCCTTTTCTCATTCATTATGTGAGAAAGTGCGGGAAGCTTCTTCCACTTCTAAAAAATGTATTGCTATGGAACATGCAGGCATGATCCCATTAAACATAATGGGATGGAATTTCTTGTCCCATTACTTTCAATGGGTTAATTCAATCTTACTTGGTAAAGGGATGTAACATTCTCAGTAATTCCTGCTACATACTCTAAAAAGAATGTATTGTGTTTAAAGCAGAAACCTAGGATGTGTGTGGACAAGACAGATGCCTTTTCATTGCTTTTCACAAGTCTAGATCCATGATTTTCTTTCTTTCCTCTTTGCAGTCTTAAATGAGAAGGTTCCAACTCTGTTTACCTCAGATAAAATATTTCAAATTACTATTTGAAGATAATTCTTACTATATTATTGAGCTGTGACATTTTATTTTCCTTGTGTTCTGTAGTGATTTCTTCCGATAGGTGAATGCTCCTTCCAGCTGACCTTTGAAAGGAAGCTGTCAAGCAGGGATGGTGTTGCCTGTGCTTCCCACCAAGTGTGCAGGACAGACCTGAGGCACCTCAGAGTTGCACTTTTACTGCCATCTAGTGATCGAATCATAAACCTGTGTGCGCAGTATTTTTTTTCAGCATTATGGCTTTGAATCACAGAATGGTCCAGAATGTGAACTGAAATCTCATGGTATGATGCAGGAGAAAACCGAGGGTCTCAGGATAAGCCACAGCAGCATGATGAAGTTGAGCCAGGACTTGGTATTGCTCTTTTATATCCTTACCTGGAGTTTTCTTCTCACTCATATTAGTTTCTGATAATATTCAAAGATTAATTATCATCTGATTACATCACCTTTGCCTTGTTTTTTTTTGTACCAAAAGAATTACCATGTACCTTTTGATTTCATGATGGTCTTCTGAACAGTATCCAGGACTCTATGAGGATTACCCAAATATTACCATCACAATTTCATGGTGTCAAATTTGCGCACCAAAAATAAATAGCAGATATTTCAAATATATGCTTTCTTCAAAAACATACCTGATTGTAGCAAAGGAGTGTAAAAGTTAGCCCTCAAAGCTCCTTAAAATCTACCATTACTTATCCTATATGATTTCAATGTATTTGATATATATGTTATTTATTGTTCAAATGCTGTGGTGTGTGCTTTTCTTAAAAATATGGCCTACCTGTATATTTAAATGGCATACAATAAAGTCTCATTTGCTCGTGTAAAGTTTACACCCGACATCTTTAATAAAAGATTTTTAAGAAATAATAAGCAATATGTTAAATATCGTGTATGGATGTTGCCTTTAGGTACAGAATTGAGTCCTATTGTTCAGAAGAACAGATATAGTAATTTAAAACACCCTGTCTTCAGGTTTACTTCAGTGTATGTCTTGTTCCTAAGGTCTGCTCAGTTTTCTCAAATTTCTTCAACCCTCTCCCCAGAATGTAAGTTATCTAAACTAAAAATTCACAAAGCCTGCCCAAAGAATGAGTCTCATATCCAGCCTTTTGACTGGGATCTAATAACGTAGAAACAGGCAAGGGGTATTGCAATGTTGGCATTACTGCACAGAAACCAGTAACAAAGGGCAGAAGGTGACAATAGTGTATGGGCTTTGTATTTTTTTAACCTCAAACTGATTGAGGTAATTTGGGTTTTGATCATATAGTTTTTGAGTGAAGTATAGTTGAGACCACATTTTGTTGAATGTATTCACCAAATCAGTTATATTTCACGTGGGTTTGAATCAACCAAAGATCCAGTTGGTGGGGAGAAGGAACAAAACAGAACAGATTACAGAGTATATTCAGTAGTTCCAGAATAGAGGTAAATACTCTGGATTTTTAGAATGTATCCTAGGCAAGTCTGAAGCAGATAGTATCAAACTTTGTTTTTTTAAAAACCCATGTTGAATTTATCTCATGGCTCCTCTGCAGCTCCTTTTTCTAAACTTTCCCATTACTTCCAGTCTTGGGGGATCTTATCTGGCAGCTTGTTCTCTTGCAAAAGACCACATTCCAAATTATGATAATATGCACTGGCAGGGACTCAAAGATCCTAGAATTCTTTGCCAAAAGAATAGTTGAGAGCAAAGGTTGAGAAGCCAGACCAAACACTAAGTTCAAGGTCATTTGCCCTGTGTCCAAGTGACTTAGGGTCACATATGAACTCCAGTGACTTTGTGCAAGTTACACTAAAGCTCAAACTCCTCAAGTATAAGTGCCTCACAGAATGGTGTATAGAATTAAACAATCTCATGCATTTAAGATGTAGAACTACACACTATTTTATTTACCTTAAATCATTTCAGTTGATTAAATTAGTATTTCATTTCATTGATTTATTAACATTTTATTTGCATTTAATTTCTTGAATTAAACTAGCCTATGTTTCTGAATTTGTTTGTAGAATTGACTGTAAATCTATTAGTTTGTCTTTTGATTCTGAGGTCCAAGTAAGTGTGGTTTCCTGGGTGATGACTCTCCTATGTCCATAAACTCTGGAAACTTTTGGTCTATTCTGTCCTGTCCATTATGAAGCCCTGGCCTCTAAACTTTAAAGATAATCTAATGACTGCTCAGTATAAAGTGGTTATAAGAACTAGTATTAAAAATTATATTACAGTTCCCTTTCTATGAATATTTTTGACATGATAGGTTATTTTTTAAAAGGGTAGAGTGTGAATATTTGGGAGTTTTGTGTTTTATTTTGCTTCTCTGAATGAATATGCAGTGTTTTTATACATTAAGCATATACATAAGCACATGTGTGTATGCATACATATACAGATGTATGTATGTAACATTTACCTATTTTAACATTTTGTGAGCATATAGAACATACATACATGAATATTAACTTAGTTCAAGCAGTATCCAAATAATTGGGAAATTTAACCAATAGTCCATTTGTTTTGAAGTGTATAAACTTAATGCTACAAATGCAAAAATCAATATGCTCTTGTTTCAATTCTGCTACTTTGCAAAATAAGCTTTCTTGAGAAAAGCACTGTGCTGTGCAAGTCAGATAATTCCAATAAATAAATTCAAAGGAATATATCAATGTTACAAAAGTAAAATCTCAAAATATAAAATATCAAATAATATTTGAAATTAAAATACAAGACTAGGACTAAATATACTTTGAATTATTTCCAACTTCAATGGTTGGCCTTGACACAGCTTCCCATCTCACAAAGCCATGCCCTTTTTTTCTTCCTTGTTAAAAGGACGATAACTCTATTCACCTGAATGTGTCCCATACACTCCTTCATCTTGGGGACCATTCTTACTTGGCACAGGACAAATGAGATTCTAACTCAATAAAGGTTAAAAATATCTGAGAAATGGACTCCATGTGCTGGTGCATGGGCATGAGATGCCTGAGTGGCTACAGCCATCCTGGGCTGTGATGTGGTGGATGTGCTTGGAGTGGATGCAGCAATAGGAAGAATTAAGATGTGCTGAGTTGTGGATTCACTGTCATTGGAACTTAAGGTGGGATTTTTGTGTAAGAGAGAGTAGATATCTTTATTTTTAACTAAATATACTTTTACTAGAACTAAAGAATCATTTTGGTTTTAATATATATACTCCTTTCAATTGGATAATTATTATAATAAAATGATATTAGGTAAAATCATGGAAGCCACTCATATGGCAATCCCTAATCCACATTTCCAGGAGGTTTACATATTTGTAAAAAACTACAAAACAAAGTGGTATGATTTTACTTATAATTATATTCAGAGAATGTGCATTATTTAGTACTACAGGATTAAATATAAAATTCGTCAATCTCAAGGGTCAAATGTTGATAAATAAAATTCTACCATTATTTTTAAAATTTTCTTTATCCACTTATCTGTTGATGAACTCTTAAGATTGATTCTGAATCATGTTAATAGAGCTACTATAAACATGGGCATGCTGATATCTCAATTCAGGGATTTCATTTCCTTTTGATAAATACCCAGTAGTGAGATTCCTGGATCAAAGAGTAGTCTTAGTTCTATTTTGTGAAGACTCCACATGCTGTTTTCCATAATGGATGTACAAATTTATATTCCTACCAACAGCTTTCAAGGACTTCCCTTTTTTTCATATCCTCACTAATAGTTGTTATCTTTTGCATCTTGTAATAGTCATGAAATAGGAATGAGATGGCATTTCATTGTGGTTATCAAAACCACATAACATGCTGGGTATGGTAGCACACACCTGTTTTCTCAGCAGCTTGGAAGGCTGAGGCAGGACAATCAGGAGTTCAAAGCCAGCTTTAGCAACAGCAAGGCACTAAGCAACTCAGTGAGAGCTTGTCTCTAAATAAAATACAAAACAGGGCTGAGGATGTGGCTCAGTGGTCAAGTGCCCCTGAATTCAATCCCTGATACTCACAAAACAAACAAACAAACAAACAAAAAACCAAAAAAATAAACCCTCTTAAAAAAATAATTAAGTGAAATAATTGAAAGACAAATACCACATGATTTCACTCATATGTGGAATAAAGAAGATTTATCTAAATAAAATAGAGAATGCAATGTGCATTTTGGAGGGTGAGGAAATTGGAGGAGGTGAAAGAATTAAAAGCTGCAGTTAGGATGATAAGGTCAAGAAATCATCTATTGTACATACTATATCCTAGAATAATGCTGATAGTAGATGTTAAAATGATAATTAGGTAATGTTTATGTTCATTATCTAGACTTTATTGATTCTATCAGTTATATATATTCTTTTATTTTAAATAGTTTTAGTTGTCAATGGACCTTTATTTTATTTATATGTGGTGCTGAAAATCAAACCCATTGCCTCAGACATGCTAGGCATGCACTCTACCACTGAGCTACAATGCAGGGCCCCTTTGTACATATTCTAAACATTATGTTGTACACAATAAATATATAGAATTTTATCTATAATTTTTAAAAAGAAACATTTTTATTTCATTATTTTTAAATTTATTTATTTATTTTAATTAGGCATATATGATAGCTTAAGCTTGTACAAATAATCTGAAAATCAGTGCTAGTGTTTTCTTTTACCATATTATTGTCTATTTCAAAATATCTCTTGTTTAGACCTAATAGCAGCAGGTTATGAATACTTTAACCTGTGAGAAAAACAGAAAGGAAAAGAAAGCCATGGAGATCACTTTAGTATAACGATGGAAACTTTCAAAATCCATCCTAACAACATATCTATCCCATTAATTAACTAGTCAAAATAAGATCCCTTGCAAAGATGTCTAGGTTACAATCCCCAGAAGTTGTGACTGTGATGTTATGTGACCACCAGAAATTAAAGTAGCAGACAGAGTTATGGTTGTGCTATGGACTGAGCAATGTTGCAGAAAATGTGTATAGTATAGCCTTTAACTCAAATGCAACTCTGTTTAGAGTTTGAGATATTAAGAGAGAATTAAAGTTAAATGAGTTCCTGAGGATGTGGTCCTAATCCCATAAAAATGGTAGTCTTATCAAAAGTGGAGACCTCTCTCTCAGGATACTCACTATGAAAAAGCATATGAAAAAGCAGGATCTGCAACCCCAGGCAGAGAGAAGGCACTGAAAAATGACTGACTTTAAATATGGTGGAAGGGAATCATGGAAGGGGGAAGAGACAAGGAACTGAATTCTTCATGAACGTGGAGAAAGAAATACAGTACTGACCACATTGAGATCAGTGAAACCCATGCTGACCTTCTAACCTCTTGAAACATAATAATACATTTATATTTTTGAGACTCAAAGTTTGTGCTGACTTGTTAGAGCAGTAATGGAAACCAAGACTCTTCAAGATGACTTTTTTAGTAATCAATGTTTTTACTGGAATTCCATTTTATTACCTATAAATATGGCTTAGTAAAATTTTTACATTTGATGTAAATTTGTTATCAGAGTAGTAGCTATGATATTTATAAGTCAACTTTTAAAATTTATTATTTATAACATCTCAGTAAATTGAAAAATTGAATCTGTACTCCACATCACGTAAGTAGAAGCTATTTTAATGGAGAATTTGGGAGAAATATCTTTGAAACTCTTAATGCGTTGAGGCAGGGATGGTAAACAGAAAATAAGTGCTTATGATTGATTACAAAGTGCACTTCATTTGTAATAGTGGATTTATAAAGACACATGTCTTCAAAAGTAACTAGAAGCTACAAATATTTCACATTGTTAATTTTTAGAGAAAGCAGTCTTTCTTATGTTTCTTTTCCCATTGTATTTTAAATTTTACAAATACTTTATTTTAAAAGATTTTTTGTATTTTCTTATAGTTTTCATTTGAGATTTGTTACATCAACATAGAACATAATCCTAAGTTTTTTTTTTTTAAATTATACTGTGCTATGCCAGTTATTGACAGGCTTTTCCTTCTGTACATTTGGTGAGTATATATTAGATAATAGAACACTCTTTCAGGAATCAATTAGATGCCTATTAACTTGCATATTTCCCCAAAGTATTTACTATGTAATTAGTGTTCAGGTCATGTAGAAAATAAGTCATTTCATTTCTGTGATTATTAAGCGTGAAAACACTGATATGATGATATTTACAGTTATAAATCACATGAATAATTTTCTGTTGAGTAGAGAAAGCTGAACACATAAAATACATAACTTGGATAATTTAAAATATGCTGTGAATTTCATTTACAAAATTTTAGATCCTGACCCCATAATAGGAATTTTAATAACTATACATTAATTGTTTCTGTGTATTTCTGAAGTCATCTTAAAAACATAAATCCCCACATATTGAAATTCTAAACCTCACAAATATTTTGGCATTTTCAGCATTTGTGACATTAGTAAAAAAAGGGACATTCTGATGAAAATACATAGCTTTGTCACTCTCCACATATAATTGTTTTGTAATTATATGACATAGTATATTAAAAAAAACAATGTCCAGAGGGATGCAAATGAGCAGCTCTCCTTGGTGATTGGATGTCAATCATCAATGACCATCAGCATTCTCTGCTGAGATGCCACAGGAGGAAGTGATCAACTGGGTGAGCGGATACTGATGACATAAAGACATTCGTAATAGCTTAGAAAGCAACTCCTTCTGCTCTTTCTTAAAATGTTATTATGAAAACCTTTCTTTAGCTCCTGGCTATGCTTTCTCTTCTGTCAGTTCTTCAGGGTCCTGACCTGATAAATACCTTTTGTTTATTGAGTTCTGCAGAATGTATCACAGGTATTTTGTAGACATCTCATTAGTTTTTAAATTTGGAAACTGGAAATATTTTTTAATGGGTCAGAAATTAAATATTTTCAATATCATTCTGTTTTCATGTTAATTTTCATGTGGTATACTGATTAATAATGGCCTGCCTTTACAAATTCTGAATTGTCTAAGTATCTCCTTATCTATAAGCAATACTGTTATCCCTGATACATTTGGCATATACAAAGTTTCCTCTTTGACACATCCTGAAGTAAATCTCAAAATGTTTAAATATATGAAAGGAATATATTGCTCCTTTGAGTTCAGTGACTTGAATTTCTATTACAAAAAGTCATCGCTATAATTGGCACAGTTAATCTATCCTTTCCAGGAAAATTATCTTTTATTGAGATGTAATGTAAATTATTATAGAGTGTTCTTGTCTTGCAGAAATAAGTTATAAGGATTACATCGTTTCTCTCAAAAAAACTTTGTAATACTCAGAAATTAATAGCCATGAATGATGACCATAACAACCATGTGATTTTATAGTCAAGATATTATAACCATAATACTAAAACAATTATGAGATTGTTCGATGTTATAAATAAATACACATTTAGTAATAATTTTAATAACTTAATTAAAAGATGAATTTTAATGACCCCTTAAAATTAAGTAGAAAATTATATTAATAACTCAAGACATATGAGAATGATACATATGTGAAAGTGTGGGGTCAGAGAAAATGAATAATTCCATACATTAATAATGATCCCCCTAAGGTTCAATGTCTTCAAGGTCATATTTTAGAGAGATTTGAGCCTACTTTGAAAATAAACTTCATATTCTTAGGAAGTATCAGTCACTGCTAAGTTATAAATGAAACATTTCACTAAAACAGAAAATGAGATGACAAAGTCTTCAAAATTACAACTTGTTTCAGGCAACTTTCATTCCAAAGTAACTTGTATAAAAACCTGCTGTATATAAATTCAACCCATTCAAAATGGAATTTGTCTTGGAGATTCTGTGGAAACCAAAAGGAATTATTTCTATCTATTATGTTAAGAAATGTAATTTGTACTCAACAGTTATATTTCAGCAGTGTAGAGGAGATTTTATGTAGTAGGTATAGAGTGCATATTCCCACAGAAATTAAACACATTATATATATATATATATATATATATATATATATATATATATATATATAATACTTTTAAACCTTTAAATGTTTAACTGTGAAAAAAATACATATTAGATTCAATCACACAAAATTTCTACTGCTGTGAATCCAAAATTTCAAATATCAGCAGTTTTTGATGGATCGACCAATAGACAGATGACTGTTAGTAGATAGACACAATCACACACAAACAAATCACATAGACAAATGCATAAACAGAATCAAGACCAACCTGTGTTGCACCAGGATTCTGGTGTATGTATATACATGGCTGTATAACCAATGTGATCCTGCAGTTTGTACACGTGGAAAACTTTGAATTCATTCCCTATTTGAATCAAATGTATGATATGTCAAGATCATTGTATTGTCTTGAGCAACTAATAAAAAAAGAAAGAGATATAGTATACACGAGAAAAAAAATTTAAAAAGCCATTACCTGTGTCAGTGTCTAACAAGCCCCAATGTTCCCCTTCCAGTGACTTCCACCTGCTCCATTTCCTGGAGTAACAAATATCTCTACATTAATGTAAATCGAGTCCTTGATATTTCTTACAATTCTTAATCTATGAATGAATTGCAAAATGACACACTTTTATTTTATGAATTTTTACTTTAAGTTTATAAGTTGTCAAGAATGGAATCAAACTTTGCAGGAAATATTAAATATCCTTCTTTTGTCCAAGTTTATGTTCTGAAATTTAGCCAACTTGAAGCACATAGCTTTTGTTTTAAAATCAGCATAAGAATGTAGCTGAATATACCTTAATTTTTTTTTTCAGAGATGGTATTACTGGTTTTCTGTGTTTTACTTTATAAATAATATTGTTTCTGTAACAGGGAAGGTGGTTGGGTATGTTCTTTGTCTTGCAAATTTGAGGAATAAAATTCAGAGACACAGGGTGAGAGCAAAGTAACAGGATTTATTAGAGAAACAGAAAGAAAGCCATGCTCCTAAGAGGGAGGGGTCCTAAGGGAGGGACGCCAATTGGTGTCTGTTCTCTACCTGTTTTCATGGGTTTGATCTGTCCCTATATGTGAGTGGTGGTTATAAAAATCACAAAGGAGCCAATCAACTCTATTCTGTCTTCTTTAACCAATTGGGGAGAGTAGTTTAAAGCCTTTATTAACTTAGCATAGGGTGATGGTTAATTGGCACAAGAGCAAGTGCTTTAGAGGAGATTTTGTGGATGGCCACTGCCCTGCGCAAAGTAGGGATAACTAAGGAAGGGCTGAGGGGGTTGAAGCCATCAGGAACAGTGACAGGAAGTTACTGATGTCCCCTTCCAGGGTGACCTGGGGTTCTGCTCCCTCCTTCCCTTCTCCCAGGCTTTCCTCCTGTCTTCATTCCCTCATTTCCACATTTAATGTGGATGGTAGATTTTTATGGGGTAAAAATCTGGATCATCCAGATGATGTCAATTTAGGCTACGATATCACACAAAGACAGGATCATAATCACTGTTCAGAGATTTTCTTTTCTTATCTATGCTATGATCAGTGCCAGAGCAATTTTACACACTGTCCTTCAGAAGTAGGAGATGATAGTGCATTCTTTCACATGTGGGCACACCCTGAGGATGCAACACTATGGATTCTCCACCTTTACTGGGTAGTCTCTTTTTTCTAGAACTGATGTATTTTGCAAGTAAAAATAGGGAATGTCATGAGTTAAATTGTCAACAAGAAACATTGTAGTATAAATGGTTTAAATGTTGAATGGAAGTTAGTTATACAAAAGAGTTAATTGTTATCTGAACTCAAGTTTTATTGGGCATCTGAGAGCTCTTTTGTCTGGCAACAACATTTAGACTCCCCATGTTACGGTTTGGTTATGAGCTGCCCCCCTGCCAAAGGCTCACGTGATGGACAATGCAGGGATGCTCAGAGGTGAGATGATTAGATTATGAGAGCTATGGTCTTATAAATGGACTAATTCACTTAATGGATTTATAATTTGAAAAGACTACTGGGTGGTGACTATAGGCAGATGAGGTGTGGCTGAAAGAAATAGGTCACTAAGGGCATCCCTTTGAGGTTTATATTTTGTCTGTCTTTCTTCTTGGCTGTCATGAACTGAGCAGCTTTCCACTGCCATGTCCTTTTGCCATGATGCTCTGCCCTCCCCCCCCCATCAAGCTCAGAGCTATGGAGTCAACTGTCCATGAACTCAGCTGTCCATGAACTCCGACTTCTGAAACCGTGAGCCCAAATAAACATCGCCTCCTCTAAGTTGTTCTTTTCAGGTGCTTTGGTTACAGCGATGCGAAGCTAACACACCCCACCTTAGGGCAGTGTCCATATGTCTTCTTTTCTCCACACCTTGAGAGGCAGGAGAAGCAAAGTTAAAAATTTTCAGTCTCAGAAAATGTGCCTGGTAAAGAGGAATTTTTATTCCATTTTCCATTCTGAGTCTGCTTTCACTGAGTGCAATTACTTTTTGCAGCATTGTCTGTTATTTAATACTGTGGAGAAAATTCTTAAATGAAAGTTTCTCTAGGTTTCATGTAAGACAGAGAGACTTTGAATGCCTCCATCATCCCTTTCCAAAGATAAAGCTTCTATTCAAAGCCTATATTTGCCTGTGCATTATTTGTAAAAGACATTTCTGTACAACTTCTTGCATGTTAAGAGCTAGCCTTTACTTTACATGAGAATTAACAAAATGTTTTCATTTCAAAGAAAAAAAAACATTGTTGTAAATGAGAGATTCCTTTGACTTAACCCTTTGCTATATTCTTCTACCTCTGGCAGTCTTACTCTGACCAATTACCAGGGATTCCTTATTATGCTGCTGAGAAGTGGCCCCGCTGCCATCTCCTCTCCCATGCAAGTTCCTCCACCCTTTTCTCCCCTGCTGAGTGTTATGGGCCCACTCTTTTTCTCCCCAGCCTCTGGACAGTCTTACTCTGAGACACTTCCCACCAGCAGGCTTGTCAAAGGCATTTCTGAGTAAGGATCCTGGGTGACTGCCTGGTGTCATGTTTCCTTACTTCAGTCTCAAATTCCTTCTACAAGTTATCAACATATCTGTCTGATCTCCTTGTTCACTAACTTGTTCTCAATATCTAAAGCTCACCAGTTTTTACCTGGAGTATCTAGTGTCTCTAACTATCCCATCTTCTACTCAAGCATGCTATCTTCAGTAAATGTTTTCTGAAACTATCTACTTTTGACATGGTCAAATTTACTTTTTTGATGTTATCTCTATACTGACTTTGGAGAATGTGAACATTTTACAAACTATACAAGGCCTTTGGTCATCTGCCTTTACACTCACTTAGAAGCTGCCTCTACCACTTCTCCTTTCACCATTGCATCCCAGTATGAAATGAGGTGTTTACCAACAACCTTCTTCAACACATTCATCTGTGGAGGGATGGATGGTTGTTTATCATGGATCATCCTACATTTGATGTGTGCATGACACACGTGTGAGATACTGAGATGTTGTTTGCTTGAACACATTCTCCTGACCAAAAATAAATAAATAAATAAATAAATAGGTTATGTATTCCTGTGTCATCCTGAAAACCATCCTTAAGGAGAGAATGAAGACAGTCCCTGAGATAGCATAGGCTTTGCACTGAGCATAAAAAATGGGACGTTTCAAAGGAGATTAAAAAAAAATCTATAATATTAAATAAAATTGAATTAGATAAAAATGATTTCAAAATATACTAGGGAAAAAGAAAATGAAAATGATAAGAGGAAGGAAATAGGATTAAATTTCCAAGAGTACCATGAGTAATTTAACTGTACAAAATGATAGTCGGATATCTAAATATACCTAGCGATCTTTGAGTGGCAAGAAAAGGTTTATAAAAGGTTGAGAGAGCCACCAAAGAGAAATCTCAGGAAGCAAACTTTGAGATCTGAAAAGATCCCTACACCAAAAAGAGGGAGGTGAAGTCAAGGATGAAAAGCGACTCTCAACGTCGTCTTCTTCTTTAATTAGACACAACAGATTAAAAAATTCACTGACACATATGCATATACATCTATTTAATTTGTGTTGTATTCATGAAAACCATCATGCTTCTAATTACAAAAGATTTAAGTCAATGTGGTGGGAGACTGTACCTGAAAACATGACATTTATTCCTAGTTACAACAACATGCAAAAAGGTAGAAAAATCATAAGAATCTTTAACCTGCCATTTCTTGCACAAGGAAAAATAATTAAAATGTGGTTTTTCACACAATGAATACATGCATTAAAATATTGTTTTGTACCCTGTGAATTTGTAAATCAGTACACAACAATTAAAATAAAAATAAAAATTGAATTATAAAAAAGAAAAACCGAAATTTTATACTATGTAGTTGTGTAACGTGGCATGTGTTGGAAGAGAGGATAAATATAATAACAACATATGAATTAGAGCCATCTAAATTAGTTGTCTGTGAAAGAGTAAAGCCCTCAGGTTTGATCATGAAGACTGTCATCATTTTTCAATTTAGTTAAGCTCAGGTGAGCCTCTAAGGCCAGCCGGTTACAGGCACTCTAACAAATTATAGAGTGGCAAATTACACTCTGGTTCTCAGCACATAAGCCCTGTATTTTCCCTGGTCACACTGAGCAGGGCGCATGTGCAAGGTAGGGAACAGGTGGTCTCTGACTTCCAGAGAGGCCTGGATGCTTCTAGCATGGGTATGTGCGACAGGCACCTTCTTCTCATACCTTCTAGAAACCCAGCCCCAGACCCCTCGTGTCATTGGCTCACCTCACTTTCCTCCCTTCTCCTTTCTCTCTTTTCTGAGTTCCTGACCCTTGGTCCTGTACCTAAACTTTTTCATTACTCTATGTTTAAACTAGATTATTGTGTTTAAGCACCAATCTCACTTGTACTAAGTGCTGAGTGACTTTTATACCCGTCTTTCACTTCTCTACTTTATTCCTGGATACTCTAAAATAAAGTGAAAAAGACTTTAATGGGGAAAAAGAATCTCATTATTTTTACCAGGAAAATTATGCTGCATTCCCTCATCATATCATATATAAACAATTTTTATGGAAAGAAAATTTATCAACTGCATCACTGAAATATGTTTGGATTAATAGATCTTTTTGAAAGTACCTAAATGCAGATTTGCACATAAAACCAAAAAAATACAATGGAAATTTGGTAGTCACAGGAAGAAAATAAATTGACAAGAAAGTTCATTGAAGGGCTGGGGATGTGGCTCAAGCGGTAGCGCGCTCGCCTGGCATGCGTGCGGCCCGGGTTCGATCCTCAGCACCACATACCAACAAAGATGTTGTGTCCGCCGAGAACTAAAAAATAAATATTAAAAATTCTCTCTCTCTCTCTCTCTCTCTCTCTCTCTCTCTCTCTCTCTCTCTCTTTAAAAAATATTTAAAAAAGAGAAAGTTCATTGAAGAAGTAAAGAAGGTGCTCATTCTTGGGAGGGGTGAATGGATTTTTCAGAGAGAATCGATCAAGCATGATGATAATTTTCTTTTCACTGAAATTTTGACACTTAGCAAGATTTTTGAGACAGAAAGTTTTGTGATAACCATAGAGGAGGTAGATTTTGGAGGGTCAAGATAGATTTTTCTTTGACATTTTACATTACAATTTACATTAATATACCTCCTTGAAATCCACTTGTCATGACACAATATAATTTTCTAGAATGTGCAACTGTTTCAGAATTCATTTTATCTTCTTGTACTTGGAAAAGAGCACATATGCCATAGAACTAACCCCAAAGAATTTAATGTCATTAATTTCCTATCTCTTCATTCATATTGAGATTTTCCTCAGTTGATAAAGGTTTCTTGCTCATTTTATTATTTGTGAAATATATTTCT